>NC_062544.1:37705838-38018927 GCF_016906955.1 Phacochoerus africanus | reverse complement strand
CTGAGCAGCCTTTCTTATTTAATTCTAAATATCTGGGTTATTTCACTGTAAGTATCAGCATTTAGCTGATCAAACTTTAAAACCTTCATAAGCCTAAGAACACTGGAGCAGCTTATTAGCCTGAAAGCTAACAATTGTCCCATTTTTAATACAGATCCCAGCCAAAATTTCTCACTGAATAGTAAATAATGGGAGGAGTTCCCATCGTGGCTCATCAGGTCAAGAGCCTGACATGGTGTCAGGACATGTGTTCAATCCCCGTCCTCCCTCAGTGGGTTAAGAGTCCATTGTTGCTTTAAGCTGCAGCATAGGTTGCAGATACATCTCTGATCTGGTATTGCCATGGCTATGGTGTAGGCCTCCGCCCCGGCTGTGATTCGACCTCTAACCCAGGAACTTCCAGGCGTGACCATAAAAAGGAAAAGAAAAAATAATGGGAGAAAAGGCCAATTACAGGCCAATAATCCTGTTACAAATAACAGGATTATTCCTTAAGTAATTAATTACCTCATTCATGTAGTTAGTTACTCCCACCAAATAATAACTTAAAAAATTTAGGCTTCGTCTTTAAGCCTGAGACATAGCAATGAGAGAAAAAATGCTGAAATAAATTTCTGAAATTTCTTTTTTGTCACTGATTAAACCTATACTAGTGCAAAAACTTTACAAGTGATAATACTAAGTAGCCTACAGTTATTGAGCCTAATTCCTTCCTTTGTCCACCTACATTATACAAGATGTGATAATGACAAGGCAATGACAATGACAAAAGTCAAGAATCAGTATAGCAAAAGACAAACAGAAGACCTGATTAATTTTCAAATTGAATAAAAAATATTAAAACATTACAGAATGGACTAAACTTTAGAAAGCTTCACTAGTTTACTTTTATGTGTTTCCTAATTTGTAATATTCTCTTTTAGAATATAACTGTGGAATATACAGATTGTCAGGATGGCAGAATCAAAGCTTAAATATTGATACATTTGCTTCAAAAGTCAATTTCTAAAACTGTATTACAATTTAAAATTTAATAATAGTTAATGACGATTACAAAGAACCAAATATAAAAATGTCCATTTAATTTTTATAATAAATAATTCAAATGTTAAAACTCATCCAATTGCAAAAATAAATTATGCTACTTCCATGTAAGTGAATGCTACGTAGGTATTAAAATTAAAGTGATTGAAAGATTGATGGATAGTTATAATATTCATGATATTGTCTCCATTTGCAAATCTGTAAAATTAGGAAACAAGTTATCTATTCCTGAAATGGAATGATGGGATAGGTATAGGATAGCACTTATAGACATTCCCAAAGTATGAAAAAGGAAAGAAAAAAAGAAATCACAAGTCCTAAGTGATTTTGAAATCTAGCAGGCTAAACATAAGATTTCAATCATTTTTGGTCCTCCGTTCCATTCCCTGTGTTCAGAATTCCAATATCTGTGCTCTAGGTAGGAAAGGAATTTGCCAGTATAATGAATTTTTATGATTTAATATCTGTGCTCAAATTTTCACCCTTGGAATTCTCCTTTTTCCATAAATAGTAGCATGTGTTTGAAGTTGAACAGTTTAATTTTTTGTCTTCTGTGTTTTTAGGGCCACACATGCAGCATATGGAGGTTCCCAGGCTAGGGGCTGAATTGGAGCTGTAGCAGATGGCCTACACCACAGCCACAGCAATTCTGGATTTGAGCCACGTCTGTAACCTACACCACAGCTCACTGCAATGAGTGATCCTTAACCCACTGAGCAAGGCCAGGGATTGAACCCGAAGCCTCATGGATATTGTTCAGATTCATTAGCCACTGAGCCACGACCAGTTTGTTAACCACTGGGAGCTCTTGAAGTTGAGCAGTTTAATCAGCCTGTTTCCCGCCCATAGAACTTTCAGTGTCTGATATCCTTCTTCTTTTTTTTTCCCCTGTCTCTTTCAGTCCAAATGGATTTCTGGTATTATATTATTCTCAAGAAACTTGTGGATTTCTTATGTGCATCCTGGAATTTACTCCTTTGGACAAGAGACCCATCCCTTCACCCCCATATTTTTCCTGGATAATCCTATTTTTTTTTCTTGGTTTCTGCTTAGATGACTGCTCAGGGCATCTATGAGTCACACAATTAATCTCTTCAAAGAGTGCTCTGTGCAACTGAACATTGTGGCATTTTAAGTCTTTGTAGGCAACAACAAATGCTTGTGCTGTCACACACTTGGTTTTTCAACCAAATTACTTTTCCCTGACAGTGAATCTAATTTTATTGTCTTCTACAGTCTATATAGGCTGAGGATTTCCGCAAACATCAGGTCCTGGTTCCTTTTTGCTAAACAGGTCTTCCCTCTATGAATTTCTTTCTTCTTGCATTGTACTGTAAGCAGTAGGAAGAAAGCAGGCTTCTCCTTCAATATATTGCTTGGAAATCTCCTCTGCCAAATACCCAAGCTATTGCTTACACGTTCTGCTTTCTACATAACTATGGGATATAATCACACTAAGCTTTCTGCCACTACATAACAAGGGTCCTCTTTACTGAAGTTTCTGATAAAATAGTTTCTCATTCCCTTAATATTTATATCTCTATTAATAGTCTATTTATAGACCTACATAGATAATTCAGAATAATTATCTCATCTCAAGACCCTTAACTTAATTATATATCCAAAACCCCTTTTCATGTTAAGTCACATAAATACAGTTTCCAGGGGTTCAAAGATGAGTATCTTGAGACAAGTTTATTCTTTCTCTTAGAGGTTAAAACAGAAAACTATTATCCTATGTCTGTTTTAAAATATAGCTTCAGTCTTACTTTCCAACTCCTTGAAGACATCGTAGGTCCCCGATTTTTCTGGTCATTTTTGAGTAACAGACCAATTTTATTTTGATAATTGGGTTATTTAAAAGTCTAATCCACTTTGAGAATTTAAAATCTTGTATCCAACTTGAAGCTTTTTTGTATTCCTCCAAGTAAGGTCCTCCTTGCAGTCTGTACCTTAGTGGTGAAGTGAGAATATTGTCAGTCATTCACTCTACTTGTTCTGCCTCTTCTTGGCCTGCATCCTCTGGCACTTTTCAACACAGTATGGTAAGAAGGGATTTTTAAGGCAAAGAACTATGGGCTATTTGGTAGCTGGTGTAATAGGTAGGTTTTCTTATTATTGCTACTTGTTAAATATTTTTATTATGAAAATTAGTTGGATTTTATCAAATGCTTTTCCTGTATCTATTTAGTAATTGTATGTATTTAGTTTTTGTATGGAATATTACATTGATGATTTTCCTGCATTGAACTAGCCTCGCATGCCAGGGATAAATTCCAGTTGTTCACAGTGTACAATCATTTTTCTTTATTTTGGTATCTGGTTTGCTAGTATTTTCTTGAGTATCTTTGTGTCTATATTCATATAGGATATTGGTCTGTAGTTTTCTTCTAAGGACTTTGTCTTTGGTATCATAGAACGAGTTGGAAAGTGTTCTCACCTCTTCTGCTTTTTCCTGAATTGTTTTGAATGATTGGTGTTAAGTCGTCTTTAAATACTTGATAATTCAACAGTGATGCCATTAGTTCTGGGTTTTTCTTTGTTGGAAGTTTTTTGATTACTAATCTAATCCCTTCATTGTTATACTTCTATTCCAATTTTGTACCTCTTCTTGAGGAAATTTTTATTGTCAACATCCTTATGAATGTGTTTCATCTAGTTTATCTATTTCTTGGATTACATTTGTCCATAGCATTTGCTCATAATTATTTCAATTTCTCTATGTTTAAAAAGAATATCCTGTTTTTAATTCCTGATTTTCGTATTTTAAGTCCTTGACATCTACCTACCAGTCAATAACCTTAACAATTCCTCATGGTATGGTCCCCGGTGGAGGGCTTGATTTACCCCCTGTGTGGATTCATCCCTGTGTTCAGCCTGAAATTTGGTTAGTACCAACTGTCCTTCCCTCATGCAGACTAATCTTCCAAGTTCTGAATTTAGGAGTGGATGAGGTGGTTCTAGTCATATAAGTTCTTCTCATTCCTTTGAAAATTCAATATTTTTGTTGCCATTGGTCTCACATTCTGTCATCTATATCTCCTTCAACCATGTTAGGACTTAGAGCAGGCCAAGTTCAGTTTTACTATGTAGGAAGGGCACATACCTTGCTATTGTTATAAAATGTAAAGTCCTCTTTCTGTATTGACATTACCCAAAATCTGAGGTTATTTATTTGTGGCTTTAACCTCAGAAAAACAGCGGCTTCACCATATCTCCTCCCCTCTTAACATCTACTTTATCACAAATGCAAATCGAATAGAACATTTAAAGTTCCTTCCATGCTGGATTTCCATCTGATCAGAAGACTCCAGCCAGGTGGTGGCCCAAGTTCACCTTTTCTTTTTGTCTTTTTGATGTTTTGAGGGCCGCATCTGAGGCATATGGAGGTGCCAGGCTAAGGGTCTAATTGGAGCTGTAGCTGCTGACCTATACCGCAGCCACAGCAACAGAGGATCTGAGCCACATCTGTGACCTACACCATAGCTCACGGCAATGCTGGTTCCTTAACCCACTGAGTGAGGCCAGGGATTGAACCCTCAACCTCATGGTTCTTAGTCTGATTCGTTAACCACTGAACCATGATGGGAACTCCCCCAAGTTCACCTTTTAATTATGACTTCATTTGTCAGCATTCCCTTTTTTAAATTGTAATCAATTGTTATTTCCCCTATACACTATTTTTCTACTGTACAGCATGGTGACCCAGTTACACATGCATGTATACATTCTTTTTTCTCACATTATCATGCTCCATCATAAGTTCCTAGACATAGTTCCCAGTGCTATACAGCAGGATCTCATTGCTTATCCATTCCAAAGGCAATAGTTTGTATCTATTAACACCAAGCTCTCCAACCACCCCACCTCCTCCCCCTCCCACTTGGCAACCACAAATCTATTCTCCAAGATCCTGATTTTCTTTTCTGTGGAAAGGTTCATTTGTGCCTTGTATGAGATTCCAGATATAAGTGATATCATGTGGTATTTGTCTTTCTCTTTCTGACTTACTTCACTCAGGATGAGAGTCTCTAGATCCATCCATGTCTCTGCAAATGGCATTATTTATTTTTATGGCCAGTAGTATTGCCTTGTGTATATATATCACATCTTCCTAATCCAATCATTTGTTGATGGACATTTGGGTTGTTTCCATTTCTTGGCTATTGTGAATACTGTTGCAGTGAACATGCAGGTGCATGTGTCCTTCTCAAGGAAAGTTTTGTCCAGACATATGCCCAAGAGTGGGATTGCTGGGTCATATGATAGCTTTATATATAGTTTTCTAAGGTACCTCCATACTGTTCTCCATAGTGGTTGTGCCAGCTAACATTCTCACCAACAGTGCAGGAGGGTTCCCCTTTCTCCACACCCCCTCCAGCATCTTGTTGTTTGTGGACTTATTAATGATGGCCATTCTGACTGGTGTGAGTGGTATCTCGTGGTAATTTTGATTTGCATTTCTCTAATAATCAGTGATGTTGAGCATTTTTTCATGTGCTTATTGGCCATCTGTATATCTTCCTTGTAGAAATGTCTACTCAGATCTTATGGGCATTTTTCCATTGATTGATCGGCTTTTTTGCTGTTGAGTTGTATAAGCTGTTTGTATATTTTAGAGATTAAGCCCTTGTCAGTTGCATCATTTGACACTATTTTCTCCCATTCTGTAAATTGTCTTTTTGTTTTATTTTTGGTTTCCTATGCTGTGCAAAAGCTTTTCAGTTTGATGAGGTCCCATTGGTTTATTTTTGCTTTTATTTCTGTTACTTTGAGAGACTGACCTGAGAAAACATTTGTAAGGTTGAGCATTCCCTTCTTAAGTTAATCATGACTTGATCTCACCTGAATTGTGCAAAAGATTTAGCTCTCATTTAGTCCTCAGTCTTTATTCCCAGTTTATGAGAGATTTATGTCCTTTCTTTGTCTGAATATCAAGTCTCTTTATGGTCTTAGCTACTAGAGAAAAATTTTGTTTTTGCAATCTGGACCTCCCTTCCCTGGCCATTTGGCCAGCATACATTTGTACTTTTATCTATTGTGTCTGAGACCTGAGCTTCTATTAATGTTGCATTGAGTCAGTTAGTATTTTCAAGCACATTCATCATACATCTTTGTTATAATCATCACCATAAATAATTCAATTTTGCAGGCTTCTTACTCTGTGACAGGCACTGGGTACTTTACTGGAAGTAATATCAATACTAGAAGTTTCTGCCCCATTAGATGATATGGATATAGCATGAGCTGAGTTTTACAATGAGAGTGGAAAATGATTTTTAATTTTAGTTTTTCAACATTTCTGCCTCTGATGTGATAGTCTTGGGGAGAAGTTCAAAGAAAAGGTGAAAGAAAAATCATAAAAATTCATCATACTGGCAACTTCCTTTCCTACCTAGAGCACATTGCTATATGTCATATGCTATTAAACTTTATGCCAAAAAGAAGTGTGCTCTCTGAAAATGTGTCAAGAGTATTTTCCAGAACACAAATCCAATATTATTAACAGCCAGGAATTCATTTTGAATTCTATTCTGCACAGATAGAATATTAGCATAGCTCAGCAAAATTCCAAATTTGACAATTTGGGGGAGCACAAGTTAATAACAACAACAAAAAAAAAACACCTTATTTGACACATCAGAGTATTACATTTCAAGCTCTGGTGAGTCAATGTGCCTGAGGGATCAATATAGCTGGTGACATGCAACTTAGAAACCATACCAACAATATCAAAACTTTTTCTGTGTGTTTGCAAATATTAGCCCATCTCCAAAGGCATGGATGCTGCCTCAGTCCAGATTGCCCCCCACTGCTGTCGCTACCCAGGCAGAGCTTGCTACATGGTTCAGTAGCTTTGAGAACTGAGAAACTTACACAGTAATTCAGGTTTTTAAAGAGTGGAAACACTAGACCAGGATCTGGGGATATAGCGGTGAACCAGATAATCATAGATTGTGGAATCCTGTAAAGGAAATAAACCATATGTAAGAAAACAAACATGCATAAAAAAAGACGCCAAATGGTGATAAGGATATAGAGCAGACAACGGGATGATAAAAATTAGAGAAGAAATCTCAGAGCAGGACATTTAAGCAAAGAAGCAGCAAGTTATAGATGGAAGAAATGGAATTGCATCATTTGGAGCAATTCTAAGAGAGGGAAATGACCATAAAAGATTACATACAAATTAGCTGGAGTACCTAAATCACCACAATACGGAGTTTTAAAATGTTTTATTGAGGCTTTTCTTTTATATACCTACCATCCCTGGAAATGATAATCTATGAAATTGTTTCAAAATTAATACTATACAATTAAGGTGGGAAGACAGCTTTGGTGTTTTGGAAAGAGTACAGGACTTAGAGTGAAATTCAGGTTTTCTATTTAATTTTATCAATTAATGTGTTGCCTCTGCCAACTAATACATTTATATTTAATGGTAAATCTCTTTGTTTCCACAGCTTCCTCCAGTATCTTAAACTATAAAGCAAGGTAATTACATAATCAAATGAGATAGTAATTGTAAATACTGTATAAATTACAAAGATGACATAAAGTGATAATACAGTTATTTTTTAAATGACAGGTGGGAAAAGCCTAAAATATTCATAATTTTTTCCAACAGCAATACTAACATCTAGCTTCAGGTATGGCTGTGCTGGACAAGAAGAATATTAGTGAGATGACAGTGTTGATTTCATTCACAGGCTCTGCTTTGTAGCAGTCACTTATTTTCCTCTCTTTAAAGATCTAACTGAGCTATTAACATCTAGTAGTATTCCGTCTTTGTTGGGATGTTTTGCCTTGGTCATCCAAATGTAAAGAAAAAGTGAATTGGTAAATGAGACTCAGAGGGGACCTCTGTACAAAGTAACTTTTTTCCTTATATTTATCTACAATGATTGTCTCTACAGTATTGAAAGAGTTTAAGGACATGTGACTATTTTCCATGGCTGTGATAGCATCAGAGGCTGGAAATGCATATAGACCAGCAATTAAGTCCTCAGCTAATTATCAATCTGGGATAAACATGTTTAGAGTTAACCAGATTTCAAAATCTTTATATTTTTTTTTCTGGAGAAAAACATATCATTAGGAAGAATTTGAGACTCCTTTACACTTATGTATAAATCTGATAGTTTACATTTGGTTGAGTCTAGAAATTGACATTCTTTCCCTGGTCTGAGATGATATACCAAGTTCACTGCCCTTCTAAATCTCTCTTTCCTCAATATAAAATAAAGGATTTTTTTTCTCTGGTGATTCTCAAACTCACTAGAAATATCCAGAGAGTTTTTGTACCTATGGATGACAAAAGTTTGGCCATAGAAACTATGATTCTATAGAACCAAGGTAGACCCCTGCAGGTGATTCAGGTTCAAAATTCAATTTGGAATTGCAGAACTAGTTAAGAGTCCAGGACTTTTTCTAGCATTAAAAGTCTAGAATTCAAAGAATTAAACAGGAAGGCTTATGACATTAAAATATAATCACAGATTTTTTTATCATCCCTTAAATAGCCAACCATTCATTAATAGCAATAATGATGGCCAAATGCTTTATCTAGAGCTTATTCTGTGCCCGAGACACTGCTAAACACTTTATATATATCTTCATGCAATACTTATAAGAGTTCCATGAAGTGGGGACTATTATTATCCTCAATACAGAGATGATACATTTGAGAAATAGAAATACATAAATGATATTTATTTTGTACAGTCAAAATTGTATTACAGACTATATCCTTAAAAAATTTTCTGTATAACTATCTCCTCACACCATTATGTGTTTGTACTGTTATAATAACATTATCCCCCTTTTTTTCAAAGATGAGGAGTCCAAGGACCAGAGAGTTTGTATAACTTGTACTAAGATGACATAGCCAGTAAGTGACAATCTGGGGATTTAAACCCAGGTGGTCTGGCTTCAGAGTCCATGCTCTTAGATAACACAGTGTAGACATATGCACTCTTTCTCAGAAATGTTTGGTAACCAGCCCAAGCACCTGTAGCAAGTAAAGGGCATCAATGAAATTAAATAGTGATTTAATTTTATTCCAGAGCCCCTGTTAATAATTACTACCCTATTAGAAATGCTCAGAATCAGTAGGCTCTGTATAGGTGGTGGGAGAATGTAGAAAACTCAAGGGCATTGAACTACGGGTGCCAGGTTTGGGGAGAGAACCTATAACAAGCAGTCTGGCTGTAGAAAAAAAATCACAAAAATGAGATGGAAAAGAATTGTGCTCATCAAGTTCTCATATCCCATCTCTTGAATTTTTCCCTCTTCCTTTTGTTTCCACGATTATAGTATATTCCACAGAAGGTTGGCTAGCCCATTATATTATCCTATCTCCTTGTTCACCAGAACTCCTTACCACTGAAGGTCACTGCTATAGAGGTCAACTGATAAAACTGAGGTGGAATTTTCTCCCCCTCCACTCTCAGCATGTTAGAGTGGAGTAGGGAAGGAATTTGAAAACTGTGCATACCTGTTCTTTTATAAACACTGCAATAGATAGGGACAATTATACCTGTGCCCATTCCATAGATCAGCAATTCAGATTAATGAAGTTTACTAACCCCTCAATCTACCCAGAGCAATGTAGTTGATAAATAGCATGGGAATAATGGCATGTTCAAGTCACATCTGTGGCTTGTTTCCTTAGAGTCAATATAATTAGGAGTGAAAATTTTTACCTTGTTTTACTTGATGCTAGGCTGTATAAGTGTGGCCCATCTTAAAAATTTTACAAAAGAATGACAGCAAATGTATAAAAACTTTATTTTGACTGAGACATATAAATTATAATTCAATATAAAATATGAATGGAACTAAAATAAAGGGTAGATATACTCCTAATTACCACCTCATTCCTTTTATTTTAATTTTACTAAGCCTGGAGTTCCCGTTGTGGCACAGTGGAAATGAACCATGAGGTTGCGGGTTTGATCCCTGGCCTTGCTCAGTGGGTTAAGGATCTGGCATTGCTGTGAGCTGTGGTGTAGGTCTTAGACATGGCTCGGATCTGGTGTGGCTGTGGCTCTGGTGTAGCCTTGCAGCTACAGCTCCAATTAGACCCTTAGCCTGGGAACCTCCATATGCTGCTGGTTGGTGCAGCCCTAAAAAGACAAAAAAAAAATTTACTAAGCCAACTCTAGTAATTGAGCCAATTAATGTTTGCCTATATTAATTCCTATCCATCTCTTATCTTGACACTGATTTCTTTGATGCCTTAAAAAAAAATTCTATCCTTCCTTTCAGATACCAAGGGAAGATTATTGTATCCCATATCAAGGAACTCTCAAAACACTGACTTTCTTAGAAATTTTTTTTACTTTGTTTTTTTATTACTCAAATGAATTTATCACATCTGTAGTTGTATAATGATCATAACAATCTGATTTCACAGGATTTCCACCCCACAGCCCAAGCATATCTCCCCACTCCTCAAACTGTCTCCTCTGGAAACCATAAGTTTTTCAATGTCTGTGAGTCAGCATCTGTTCTGCAAAGAAGTTCAGTCTGTCCTTTCTTCAGATTCCACATGTCAGTGAAAGCATTTGATGTTGGTATCTCATTGTATGGCTGAGCATGATAGTTTCTAGGTCCATCCATGTTGCTAAAAATGCTGGTATTTCATTCTTTTTAATGGATGAGTAATATTCCATTGTGTATATGTACCACTTCTTCTGGATCCACTCCTCTGTCGATGGACATTTAGGTCTTTTCCATGTCTTGGCTATTGAAAATAGTGCTGCAATGAACATTGGAGTACATGTGTCTTTGTGAGTCATGGTTTTCTCTGGATAGATGCCCAGGAGCAGGATTGCTGGCTCAAATGGTAGTTCTAGTTTTAGTTTTCTGAGGAATCTCCATACTGTTTTCCACAGTGGTTGCACCAATTTACAATCCCACCAACAGTGTCATAGTGTTCATTTTTCTCCACACCCTCTCTAGCACTTACTGTTTGTAGACTTTTTGATGATGGCCCTTCTGGCAGGTATAAGGTGGTACCTCATAGTGGTTTTGATTTGCATTTCTCTAATAATGAGTGATGTTGAACATCTTTTTGTGTGTTTTTTTGGCCGTCCGTATGTCTTCTTTGGAGAATTGTCTGTTCAGATCTTCTGCCCATTTTTTGGTGGGGTTGTTTGTTTTTTGGTATGGAGCAGCAGAAGTTGTTTGTAAATTTTGAAGATCAATCCCTTGTCAGTTGATTCACTTGCAAAAATTTTCTCCCATTCTGTGGGTTGTCTTTTTGTTTTGTTTAGAGTTTCCTTTGCTATGCAGAAACTTTGAAGTTTGATTAGATCCCATTTGTTTATTTTTGTTTTTATTGTCAATACTCTGAGAGGTGGATCTGAGAAGATGTTGAGGTCGTTTATGTCAGAGAGTGTTTGGCCTATGTTTTCCTCTAAGAGTTTTATAGTGTCTGGTCTTATATCTAGGTCTTTAATCCATTTGCAGTTTATTTTTGGTTTATGGTATTAGGGAGTATTCTAATTTCATTCTTTTACATGTGGCTGTCCTGTTTTCCCAGCACCACTTATTGGACAGGCTGTCCTTTCTCCATTGTATATTTTTGCCTCCTTTGTCATAGATTAGTTGGCTGTAGGTGCATGGGTTGAATTCTGGGCTTTCTATCCTTTTCCACTGATCTATATTTCTGTCTTTGTGCTAGTAACATATGATTTTGATGATTGTTTCTTTGTAGTATAGTCTGAAGTTAGGGAGCCTGATGCCTCCAGCTCCATTTTTCTTTTTCAGGATGTCTTTGGTTATTCTGGGTCTGTTGTGCTTCCAAACAAATTCTAAAATATTTTTTTTGAGTTCTGTGAAAAATGTCCTTGGTAATTTGATAAGAGATTGCATTGAATCTGTAGATTGCCTTAGGTAGTATAGTCATTTTGATAATATTAACTCTTCCAATCCAAGAGCATGGTATATGTTTCCATCTATTTGTGTCATCTTTGATGTCTTTCATCAGTGTCTCATAGTTTTCATAGTACAGGTCTTTTGTCTCTTTAGGTGGGTTTACTCCTAGATATTTTATTCTTTTGGATGCAATGGTAAATGGGATTGCTTCCCTAATTTCTCTTTCTGATTTTTCATTTTTAGTGTAGAGAAATGCCATCGATTTCTGTGTATTCATTTTGTATTCTGCAACTTTGCCAAATTCATGGATAAGCTCTAACAGTTTTCTGGTCGAGTCTTTAGGATTCTTTAGGTATAGTATCATGTCATCTGCAAATAGTGATAGTTTTACTTCTTCCTTTCCAATTTGGACTCCTTTTATTTCTTTTACTTCTCTGATTGGTGGACTTCCAAAACTATGTTGAAGAGTAGTGGTGAGAGTGGACATCCAAAATTATGTTGAAGAGTAGTGGTGAGAGTGGACATCCTTGTCTTGTTCCTGATCTCAGCGGGAATTCTTTCAGCTTTTCACCATTGAGAATGATGTTTGCTGTGGGTTTGTCATATATGGCCTTTATCATGTTGAGGCAGGTTCCCTCTATGCCCACTTTCTGAAGGGATTTTATCAGAAATGGGTGTTGAATTTTGTCAAAGGCTTTTTCTGCATCTATTGAGAGGAGCATATGGTTTTTATTCTTCAGCTGGTTAATGTGGTGTGTCACACTGATGGATTTGCGGATATTGAGGAACCCTTGCATCCCTGGGATAAATCCCACTTGATCATGATGTACAATCCTTTTAATGAATTGTTGGATGTGGTTTACTAGTATTTTGTTGAGGATTTTCACATCTATGTTCATCAGTAAAAGTGGCCTGTACTTTTCTTTTTTTGTGGTATCGTTGTCTGGTTTTTGTATCAGGATGATGGTGGCCTGAATGAGTTTGGGAGTGTTCCTTCCTCTGCAATTTTTTGAAATCATTTCAGAAGGATAGGTGTTAGCTCTTCTCTAAATGTTTGATAGAATTCGCCTGTGAAGCCATCTGGTCCTGGACTTTTGTTTGTTGGAAGTTTTTTAATCACAGTTTCAGTTTCAGTACTTGTGATTGGTCTGTTCATCTTTTCTATTTCATCTTGGTTGAGTCTTGGAAGATTGTACTTTTCTAAGAATTTGTCCATTTCTTCTAGGTTTTCCGTTTTATTGGCATGTAGTTGCATATAGTAGTCTCTTATGATCCTTTGTATTTCTGTGAGGTCTGTTGTTACTTCTCCTTTTTCATTTCTAATTTTATTGATTTGAGTCCTCTCTCTTTTTTTCTTGATAAGCCTGGCTAAGTGTTTAGCAATTTTGGGGATCTTTTCAAAGACCCAGCTTTTCGTTTCATTGATCTTTTCTATGGTTTTCTTCATTTCTATTTCATTGATTTCTGCTCTGATCTTTATGATTTTTTTCCTTCTACTAACTTTAGATCTTGTCTGTTCTTCTCTCTTGAGCTGCTTTAGATGTAAAGTTAGCTTGTTTATTTGATCTTTTTTTTATTTCCTTAGGTGGGCTTTTATTTCTATAAACTTTCCTCTTAGAACTGCTTTTGCTGCATCCCATAGGTTTCGGAGTGTGATATCTTCATTGTCATTTGCTTCTAGGTATTTTTTAATTTCCTCTTTGATTTCTTCAGTGATCCATTGGTTGTTTAGTAGCATGTTTAGTCTCCACGTGTTTGTGTTTTTTTCAGGTTTTTTCTTGTTGTTGATTTCCAGTTGTATAGTATTGTAGTTGGAAAAGATGCTTTATGTGATTTCAATTTTCTTAAAGTTACCAAGGTTGGATTTGTAGTCCAGTTTGTGATCAATCTTAGAGAATGTTCCATGTGCACTTGAGAAGAATGTGTATTCTGTTGCTTTTGGATGATATGTCCTATAAATATCTGTTAAGTCCATCTGGTTTAACGCATCATTCACGGCCTGTGTTTCCTTATTGACTTTCTGTCTGGTTGATCTGTCCATTGCTGTAAATGGGGTGTTAAAGTCCCCCACTGTTATTGTTGATTTCTCCTTTTAAGGTTGTTAGCAGTTGCCTTATATATTGTGGTCAACCTATGTTGGGTGGTGGATATTTAAAATTTTTATATCTTCTTCTTGGATTGATCCTTTGATCATTATGTAATGTCCTTCCTTGTCCCTTAAAATATTCTTCATTTTAAGGTCTATTTTGTCTGTTATGACTATTGCTACTCCAGCTTTCTTTTGATTCTCGTTTGCATGGAATATTTTCTTCCATCCTCTCACTTTCAATTTGTATGTGTCCCTAGAAGTGAAGTGGGTCTCTTGAAGACAGCATATATATGGGTCTTGTTTTTGTATCCATTCAGCCAGTCTATGTCTTTCAGTTGGGGCATTTAGTCCATTAACATTTAAGGAAATTATTGATATGTATGTTCTTATTGTCATTTTATTAATTCTTTGGATTTGCTTTTGCTGCTCTTTTTTCTTTCCTTCTTCTCTTGTTCTTTTCTGCCTATAGAATTTACTTTACTATTTGTTGTAAGGCTGGTTTAGTGTTGCTGAATTCTCTCAGCTTTTGCTTATCTGTGAAGATTTTGATTTCTCCTTCAAATCTGAATGAGAGCCCTGCTGGGTAGAGTAATCTTGGTTGGAGGTTTTTTCCTTTCTTCACCTTAAGTATATCATGCCACTCCCTTCTGGCCTGCAGAGTTTCTGTTGAAAAATCTGCTGATAACCTTATCGGGGCTCCCTTGTATGTTATTTGTTTTTTTCCCTAGCTGCTTTCAAGATTTTCTCTTTGTCTTTAATTTTTGTCAGTTTGATTAATATGTGTCTTGGTGTATTCCTCCCTGGGTTTATTTTATATGGTACTCATTGTGCTTCCTGGATTTGAGTGAGTGATTCCTTCCCCATGTTAGGGAAGTTTTCAGCTATTATCTTTTGGAATATTTTTTCTGTCCCCTTCTCTCTCTCTTCTTCTGGCACCCCTATAATATGGATGTTGGTGCGTTTCACATTGTCCCAGAGTTCTCTGAGACTCTCTTCATTTGTTTTCAATCTTTTTTCTCTTTTCTGTTCTGCATCCATAATTTCTACTAATACATCCTCCACCTCACTTATTCGTTCTTCTGCCTCCTGTATTCCTCTGTTAGCTGCTTCTAGTGAATTTTTTATTTCAGTTATTGTATTCTGCATCTCTGCTTGCTTAAATTTTATATCTTGCATCTCTTTGGTCAGTGTTTCCTGTAAGTTACCCATCTTTGCCTCCAGTTTATTTCCAATGTCTTGCATGATCTTCAGTATCAACAGTCTAAAGTCTTTTACCTGGAGGCTGAGAATCTCTTCCTCACTTAGATGATTTTCTGGGGTTTTTCCTTTCTCCCTCATCTGAGTTATAGCTCTCTGTCTTTTCATTTTTATAGGTTTTTGGTGTGGCGACCTTTTCACAGAGGGTAGAGTTGTAGCCTCTCTTACTTCTGATGTCTGCCCCCCTTGTGGCTGAAATTGGTATGGGGGCTTGCTGTATTCTTCCTGATGGGAGGGGCTGATGCCTTTCCCCTGGTAGTTGGAGCTGATTCTAATCCCTCTTGTGGGTGGGGCTTAGTCTCTGGATGAGATTAGAGGCAGCTGTGTGCCTGAGGGGTCTTTAGGTAGCTTGTATACTGCGGGGCAGGGCTGTGACCACACCTGGATTGTTGTTTACCCTGGGGCTTCTCAGTAGCTGACTGAGGGGTGGGGCCAGATTTTCCCAAAATGGCCACCTCCAGAGAAAGGCAGGGCTGCTGAATATTCCCTAGAGCTTTGCTTCAATGTCCTTCCCTCACAACAAGCCATGTTCACCCCTGTTTTCCCAGGATGTCCTCCAAGAACTGCAGTCAGGTTTGACCCAGATTCCTATGGAGACTTTGCTTTGCTCTGGGACCCAGTGCATGTGAACGTCTGTGTGCACCTTTTAAGAATGGGGTCTCCATTTCCCCCAGTCCTGTGGAGATCCTGCACATAAGCCCCACTGGCCTTCAATGCCAGATGCTCCAGGGGCTCTTTCTCCCAGTGCCAGATCCCCACACATAAGAGTTTGATGTGGGGCTCAGAACTCTCACTCCTGTAGGTGAATCTCTGTGAACTAGTTAGTTTCCAGTCTCTGGAGCTGCCCACCCAGGAGGTATGGGTTTGTTTATATTTCAAAATCACCCCTCCTACCTCTTGATGTGTCCTCCTCTTTTTCTTCTGGAGTATGGTATCTTTTTTAAGGTTTCCAGCCCATTTGGGTGAAGAGTGCTCAGTCTTTAGTTGTGAATTTTGTTGTTTTTAGGAGAGAAGTTGAGCTCCAGTCCTTCTATTCTGCCATCTTAATCTTGTCTCCCTACAGTCTTTTCTTAAAAAGACTCAATATTTCTATCGAGTGAATAACTCAGAGTTTAATTCAAAAGCAAATTTAGAAAACACAGACACTTGGAAACTCGCTCCTCTCTCTGTCAGTGGTAACTAAATATGGCGGGAAACAAAGCTGCTCAGGTAGCCACTGGTCTGTGTGCAGCCTGAATCCTGGGGTGCAGGCATCCTCCCATCCTTTGTCAGCAGCACTGGCTGGAGCACTTTTCCCAGGCTGGCAGACAGACAGCTGGCCCCAGGTAGCCAGAAATTTTTATTTCTGAAGTCTTAAGTAACTTAAAATACTTCAGTAGCAAGCATTAATTTTTCACGTTATTCTTGTGTTAGTTGTGTGTTTATTTAACTTTCTCATTTCCTTAATTCTTTCAAGAAAGCCCAGCTGAATTATAAACATTTAACTTGCTCCCTAAGTTGCCCTGAGTCTGTATCTGCAAAATATAGGGCCAATTATTTTCTTTCTCTTTTTGTGGTTGTACCTGTGGCATATGGAAGTTCCTAGGCTAAGGACTGAATGAGAGCTGCAGCTGTGGGCATATGCCACAGCCACAGCAACACAGGATCCCAGCCACATCTGCAACCTACACCACAGCTCAGGCAACACTGGATCCTTAACCCACAGAGTGAGTCCATGGATCAAACCCATGTCTTCATGGATACTAGTTGGGTTTATTAACCCTTGAACTATGATGGGAATTCCCTAGGGCCAATATTTTTTAAAGATCATATTTTTCTACATTATTGTCCTTTCTCTTTTGGATGCAAATGCTTAAATTCCTAAGAAACATGTACAAATACTATTGTGTTCCATATTCAATCATGTGAAAATCAAACATTCCACCCTTTCACCTCTTTGAGACGATAATTACACCTATCATGTTCCCTTTCATAAGTCTAAAATATAATCAAATTAACCATGACTGCTCCTGATAGAGTCTCCAATATGATATTGCTCAATATCTTTTCATTGTAGCTTTTGTAGAGATCCAAATTTTTGCTTTTGGAAATTCTATGTCTAGAATTCTGGCATCCAGGATGCTCCTCCATCCAGTTAAATCAGGATTTCTGGAGCTGGGATTAGGCTTCAGTATTTTTCAAAAACCTCCAGTTGAGTCCAAATGGAGCAAAGTTAGGGAGCCTATGGACTGCATGCTTTCACTTTACATGTTATCTTCACCAAAGGTGAGAGAATTTCCTTTATAAAAATGTGAAGATGAGGCAAAAGGACCTCTTACCCCAGTCACCAAACAAATCACTAGTTTTTCTAGGTCTCACATTCATTTTCTCTAAAATGGAAGTAATAATAACTTACTTCAGAGAGTTATTTTAAAAATAAACCATATTAGGCAGTATATATCTGCACATAACAGATATTCAGTAGACATTTTACCTTTTTGGAAAAAGGCAGGGTATATAAATCATATATATATCATATATGTCCTTTCTCTTTTGGATGCAAATGCTTAAATTCCTAGGAAACATGTACAAATACTATTGCGTTCCATATTCGATTCAATGATATATATATATGTAATATGATATATATGACATATATATACACACATATATATATATATATACTGCTGCCTATTTATGTACCCTTCTTCAGCTGTCAGTAAATGTCTTTACTTACCTTTTGAATTCTCACTATGCTTCATCAGTGCCAGATTTTATAATCTAAACTCTACAATTCTATAGGTTTTAGGACTTAACAGCATATTTGGCCCAACTATATAATAAGTAATTCACTTCATGTAATTATACATTCAAAGTAAACAGGAAAATTAATGTAAGGGATAAAGGCTTCAGACCAACTAGATTTTTGAATTGTTTTATTTTAGTTATGTTCAGTGCATTCTATGATTTAAAGTAGAATGTTAAAAACATCTTCTAAGTTATAGGTAAGGAGCAATAACATTCTTCCTAGAAATTCAAGCTGTTAGACAGTGTTCACTTTTACTCATTAATCCACTTTGTTCACTGCATTTGAGAACTGCTTTAAAGAAACTGAACATCGTTGATTTGGATTTCTCCTTTGCTTGTGTTCCCTAGTTCCAGATAAAATGTAGTGTTCATGGAGATCTGGGAACAAGCTGAGTGAAACTATCCCAAGTCCTTTAGAAGATACCAGTACCAAAATAAATAAACATGTATCTGGGAATTTTTGAATTATGATTAAACACAAATTGTTAAAAATAAAGATATTCGTATATGAGAATATATACCTGAACATGCTTAACAAACTTTTGTCAATTAGATAAAACTCAAATGAAACCTGTTACAATCATGATTAAAACAATCACACCATTTTATACATATTTTATACTTTTAATCTCAAATTTTCTTCAGATAGAATGGTCAATGGAAGTATGCAAATAAAAAGCCTCCTTATCAAATCTTGCATATAGGTATTCAGGAGTTAAAAAATTTCCCCCAACCTACTCTTAAGCCCAATTTGTTTACTGCATGGAAATCTTAGATGAGAAGTATATGGACTCTAATTTTTCATCTTCTATAAGCTCAATCTGAAAAATCTACATGGATCTCATTTGCAGAATGAAGATTCAGGCTGCAATTACAGTCATCTTAAGTTCTGTCACGTTCCTGATCATCTATCACAGAGACCTCCCACATGTATGTTCCACAACTTTAGTGTCATCTTTGAAGACTTGGGTCGGAGATGAAACCAGCATGTCATCCTGGAACCAGACAAAAGTAACTCTTCACATTTACCTTGCAGTTTATAGTTGCAAATGTGTATACCATTTCTTTTAATTTCAACAATAAATCCTTGTATTTATTTTGTCAACCACTGTGCTGGTGAACAAGGCAGTCCCTGCATTAAGGCATTTATAAATGAGTTTGGCAGGGACAGTATATTGGTTTCTACTGTTGTATAAAAAAAATACCAAAAAATTAGCCACTTGAAACAAAAGCCATTTGTTAGCTCACAATTCTATTGGTCAGAAATCTGGACAAAGCCTAATTGGATTCCCTAAAATCAAGGTTTTGACCAAGCTACTTTCTTATCTGGAGGCTTTCGGAAAGAATCTGCTTAGAAAACTGTTCAGGTCCTTAGCAGAATTCCATTCTTTGAGGCCATAGGATTGAGATCCTTGTTTTCTTATTTGTTGTCAGCCATGGGCCAGCTCTCCTGAAGGCTTTTCACTTCCTTATCATACATCCCTCTCTACCTTTAAAGCCATGAAGGGCATGTTGAATCCTTCTCATGGTTGGAAATCTCTCTGACTTCCAGGTCTGCCATCAAACAGAGAAAATTCTCTGCTTTTAAAGTACCTGATTATGTTAGACTCACCTGGATAATCTACCCGTTGTCATGTCATGTAACACAGTCATAAGAGTAACATTTTTTTTTTTGCTTTTTAGGGCTGTACCCTTGGCATATGGAAGTTCCCAGGCTAGGGGTCATGTCAAATCTGAGCTACAGCTGCCGGCCCACACCACAGCCGCAGCAACACAGATCCATGCTGCATCTATGACCTACACTACAGCTCATGGCAACCCTAGATCCTAACCCACTGAGCAGGGCCAGAAATCAAACCTGCATCCTCATGGATACCATTCAGATTCATAATCTGCTGAGCCACAATGGGAACTCCCAAAGGTAATATCTTAGCATGCTCACAAATTCTACCTACACTGAAAAGGGACAGTACAACACAAGGCTGAGAGTCACCGGAGGGCTATCTTAGAATTCTGCCTACCAAACTAGAACACAGCAATTTAATAGGCAACTCAATATCAAATAATAACACGCTATGATAGGGTTAAATATAGGGTCCTATAGAGACATAAGGTGGAAAGACCTAATCCAGTTTTCAGAGCTTTGCGAATATATTCATAATACATTATTATACAACTGTATAGATGGTATGATTATATGTGCACATGTGTATGTGTCAAAATTCTGAAGTTATTCAAAGTTGCACCTTTCCCCTCCTTAGCTAAGTAGTGTTACAGCCCGGAAATCCAGTGATGGGAAAGAAAGGGAAACATGTGACAATGTCTTTTTTCTCTGTGTAGTGTTTCCATGCTCTCATGACCAGCTGGATCACTGAGGTTTCTGACCCTTTTAGGGATGAAGTACGGGGAGAAAAGAGAGAAAAAAGGGGAAGAAAGGTCATACTTGACTGATAACTGTTGTTAATTAATACTGAATCTGCAGGCTTGGAAGCTGCTTAAGCTGAGTCTGTTTTATGGATGTTTTTATGGGTCCTTCAGAGGGCTCTTTACATTGGAGATCTCATGTCTCTGGTTTTCATTCTCAGTCTGTAGAAATTAGCCAATTTGATAACTGCTTTTTGCTGAGTTCTGTTTACCCATTGTGAAGACTAGGCTCGAAGAATACAAGTATATGTCCCCAATATTACACCTCTCTAATCCTCTTTGGATTTCCTGTTGTGGCTCAGTGGTTAGGAACCTGACTAGCATCCATGAGGATGTTGGTTCGATTCCTGGCCCTGTTCAGTGGGTTTAGGATCCAGCGTTGCTCTGAGTTGCAGTGTAGTTTGCAGACACGGCTCAGATCCTGTGTTGCTGTGGCTGTGGTATAAGCCGGCAGCTGTAGCTCTGATTTGACCCCTAGCCTGGGAACTTCCATATGCCGCAGGTGTGGTGCCAAAAAAAAAAAAAATCCTCTTTGAATCTTCAGCAAACTGAACCTTCTAAAACCTTGATGTAAGAGATTTAAAAGTTATTTAACTTGTTTTAAGTTGTTTTTAAAGAATTGTATCTTACCCAGTCACCTTAGGATGGGTAAGATACATACCTAAGGTACTATAGGATGTCTGCACTATAGTAATTTCATGTAAAGGTACAATGTTCAGTCACTATTTCCACTTTAATATCATGCAGATTATTGTATTCTCTTTTGGGTGACAAAAGAGACAAAGCAATCAGAAATGGATTCAAGGACTACAGAAAGCTCATGAAAGATGAGACACAGGAAAAGCCATTGGTTATATCTTAAATTTGGAGAATATTTTCAGTATAGCAATGGGAATAAAAGGTAAGTTGCAGAGCATTGATTAGGAATATACTGTAAGGGAATGAATGTAGAAGACTTCCTTCTTATGATGGATAGCGGAATCCTAATTTCATATACTCTTAAACCTAAGAGACCTGCCAGTTGGTCCTGAAGATAATTCTGTGCTCATTTGTTCTACTCCCTCTTCTGTCTATTTGACTCCGTAACCGATTTTTCTGGGTTTTGCAAATGGACATTCTAGCTTTATTCAGAAACATGCAGGCTGGGCACAAAGGGAGTCAGTTCAATATCAGTATTTTGCTTTTTTTTTTTTTTTTTTTTTAGGACCACAGCTGCACGCCTATGGCATAGCCATAGCAATGCAAGATTCCAGCAGCATCTGCAACCTACACTGCAGCTCACCACAACGCAGGATCTTTAATGCACTGAGCAGGGCAGGGATGGAGCCTCCATCCTCATGGATACTGGTCAGGTTTGTTACCACTGGGCCACAATGGGGACTCCAGTATTTTGCTTCTTAGCCCAATGTCACTGCATTAAACACAACATGAAAGAAATTAATCACACCAAAAACTCAGCCATCCCACCCTTGACAATTCTTTGTGTCACTTTTGCACATTAGCATTTCATTTGGTAAGCACTGCAGATTGGTATAGTGAGGGGGTTGGGGGCTGGAGTAAAGAAAACATGAAACCTGAAAACTGGAATAAAAGTGACATAAAACCTTGATCAATAGAACTCCAAGGCCCTTAGAAGGGGTTGGTACACTGAGAAAGAAACTCACTGGATACAGGGTCATCTGCGTCTTTTGGCAGCAAATGTGTGAAAATATGTAAATCCTTCAGGATGTTTTGAACATGAAACACACAGGCACACTGCAGAATTAAATGGGTCAGAGCAATGGCTAAAATCCCTGTTTTTTCTAATATTAGTTTCAACTTTCCAATGCAGCAACATGTTATTTCAGCCAATGAATTCTTGATGTAAACTGCAAAAGAAAGAACTTGGAAACTTTTGGTTTACTGAGGCTGTCAGATATTTTTCTTCATCTTTTTGATATAAAGTGTATCCTGAGGCCATTAGAGATGAGAGGCTGTCCGAGTGATAATATTAATGAGACTTAAGGGCCAGCTCCTCACACAGTCTTTTATATTTTAGTTTTCTGTCTTTTCTCCCTCCTCATATCCAATCTCCTCATGAAATCATTGAGAATGCCATTTTAGAAGCAAGCTTCTACTCTATCTCGCCAAGATTCTTATAAAGGAGGTATATTTTAAACCTTGGGAGAGATTATCATCTTATATCCAAGTGACAGAAACATAGAGCCAAAGCCGGTTTGTGTCTGAGTCCAGGCTTTCATATCACATCAGAGTTCAACTGGGTGTTTCCCAGATTACAAAATTTAATTTTTACTTTGTCTCATATGAGCATTATCTTTCCAGGTAGTTCTGACCAGAAAAATATCCCTTCATCTCATTAATTTTGATATGGTGTTTTCCTACTGCATTGTTCTTTCAATCACCACTACTCCCTGTAGTGTAAAGTCTGGGAAAAAGATGATGCCATTCAGGGGACTTTCCCATGGCATTGATATTTGAAGGGTCCCATTTACCTGCTTGTGGTAGAGAACTCCAAATCCATAGGAAAGTAGAGAAATTAATTCATTTACACATCAGTTTATCCTCCATCCTACCTCCAGCCAACTTGTTTTCAACTCTGATTTTCAATTCTTGAGAGTGTAGATTTCATTTCTCATGGGTAATCCATCCTAAGCTTGCCAGACTCACTAGCTTACACATAAAGTTTTGAAACCTTGCATGATGTAAACTGAAGCTCTTTTGTGAATACAGAAACTATCAAAAGAATAAAATCCTGTTGTATTTTTGAAGTTTAACAACATATATTTATATATATATGCTTATATATGTAGGATACACAGGTATGTATATCAATATACTATGTGAAGGGTAGCAAAATATGACATCCCAAACTATGTCTCTTTGGCATAAAGATTATTTTGAACTGATTACTTTTGAAAAAAAGTAGACATAAGAGATGATCTGAAAAGGGAATTGCTGTTGTAGCTCAGCAGGTTAAGAACCCAACTAGTATCCATGAGGATGCAGGCTCTCACAGTGGGTTAAGGATCCAGTGTTGATGCAAGCTGCTATGTAGGTCGCAGATGTGGGTCGGATATGTCATTGCTGTGGCTGTGGTGTAGACCTGCAGCTGCAGCTCTGATTTGACCCCTAGCCTGGGAACTTTCATATACCACAGGTGCTGCTATAAAAAGAAAAGGGAGAGAGAGAGGAGATCTAAAAAAGAGTAGTATTTACACTTCCATTAGGGAAATTTATATTTATAAGGGATGTCTTTATTTTGAATGTATTTCTCTGTCTTTACCGGAAAGAGATGACACTAAGTGACAAGAAATCTAATTGATAAAGTGTCAGATGTAACTGTGTATAACCTCACTATACTTTTCTTAATAACCTCCCACAACTGACCTCCTTAAACCTCAACATTTTTTTGGTCTTTAGCTAAGACAGTATTTAAGGCGGTAGCTTGGCCATTTCTTGGAGTTTTACTCAGTTTTCCCGGATCTCTCTCACTATACATGAAGTATACATGTATTAAATTTCTATTTGTTTTTCCTTTGTTAAAAAGTCTATTATTATGGGGGGTGTGGTCACCATAGAACCTAGAAAGGTGGAGGGGAAATAACTTTTTTTCCCCTATACACACATACATACACACACACAAACACATGCACAGATATAACCACACATATCAATATACAGAGAGCTATGATATGGATATATGCATAGATATGTGTATGCTATATAAATATATATTAATATATATCTATGATATAGATAGATGTGCTTATAAATACATGTGTGTCATTTATACAGATATTACTTTTTTTTGTCTTTTGCCTTTTTCTAAGGCGGCTCCCATGGCATATGGAAATTCCCAGGCTAGGGGTCGAATCGGAACTGTAGCTGCCAGCCTGCGCCACAGCCACAGCAACACAGGATCTGAGCCACGTCTGCAACCCACACCACAGCTCACAGCAACACCAGATCCCTAACCCACTGAACAAGGCCAGGGACTGAACCTGCAACCTCATGGTTTCTAGTTGGATTCGTTAACCACTGTGCCACAACAGGAACTCCCATTTTTATGTTTTTGGTACCAACTGGCCATTCTTTTCTTCCCTCATAAGAGTAATTTCAGATGGACACATGCCACTGGGAATAAAGATTATACTTCCAAACCTCCCAATTAGGTGTGTTTGTATAACTAGAAGAAAATATGAGGGAATTTGGTTTTTTATATTTGCAGAATGTGGTAGCTTTTAAACTACAATATAAAACTAAAAATACATAGAATAAAATTAGTCATGATATAGAGAAAAAAACTGACAAAATAACTGTCTTAGAAAATTATTTATTGATCATAGCATAAACAAAGCTTATTTTTTTTCTTTCTGCCTTTTCTAGGGCCGCTTCCATGGCATATGGAGGTTCCCAGGCTAGGGGTCTAATCAGAGCTGTAGCCGCCAGCCTACACCAGAGTCACAGCAACGCGGGATCCAAGCCGCATCTGCAACCTACACCACAGCTCATGGCAACACCGGATCCTTAACCCACTGAGCAAGGCCAGGGATCGAACCCACAACCTCATGGTTCCTAGTCAGATTTGTTAACCACTGCACCAGGATGGGAATGCCAACAAAGCTTATTTTGTATTAACAAAATAACAATATCAGCAATATCATTTTGTCAAGGATAAAATGGCCAATAGTAATGTTTAAGTGGACAAATAGGAAGTTCATAGGAAAGGAAATGCCAATTATTCCAATTTATAGGATAAAGCCCAATTCCCCTCAGTCATAATGGAACATAAATTTAAAAGACTGGCAAAGGTAAAACAACTTTGCTATGCTTTGGCAAAAGTATGGGGAACTTTCCCTTCAAAAATTGCTGGTGGACTATAAATTGGTAAAATTTCTATTGATAAATTGTCCAGTGTCTATTGAGAATATTAATATTTATTTGCTTTTATCCCACAATTACACTTTTCAGTTAATTAAACAAGGAGGCCATTAGAGTGAAGTGGCTCTAATGCTATGGTGGCTTATATAACAAACCAAACAGTAATCATTTAAGTCTGTAAATTTTTCAAGGTACAAAACCGAAACCTAGGAACAACCAACCACAAACAGCCAACCAGACTTTAAGCTATAGCCAGTCCAAAATTCCCTTGCTCTTTTTCAGCTTTTTCTGTATAAAAGTCTCCCCATGAGCTTTTGTGGTGGAGCACTCCCAATCACTTCTGCTTTGGCACTACTCAATTCCAATAGTTTTTTGCTCATAAACTAAACATTTTTATGCTTCAGTTTATCTTTTTTTTTTTTCTATTTTAGGGCTGCACCCATGGCATATGGAGGTTCCCAGGCGAGAGGTCGAATCGGAGCTGTAGCTGCTAGCTTAGCCACAGCCACAGCAATGCAGGCTCTGAGCTGTGTCTGCGACCTACACCACAGTTCATGGCAAAGCTGAATCCTTAACCCTCTGAGTGAGGCTAGGGATTGAACTCACATTCCCCAGATCCTAGTCGGGTTCATTAACCACTGGACCTTGAAGGGAACTCCCAGTTTATCTTTGAACATTACCATGATAATTTTACTGCTACAAAAACTGTATATACAAGGAAATATATTCCAGCTTTTTTCTTTGTAAAAGAAAAAATTTAAAAATGTCCTAAATGCCCATTATGAGGTCAGTGATTAAGAAGATTATAATACATTCATAAATGAAAAAAAAATAAGGCAATTTCATGAGAAATCATAGAAATATTTTCTAAATATATTATTAAGTAAAGAAAATCAAGTTAAATACTACCATGTATATTGGGCTACCAATTGTTAAAATATGAGATTATCTACATAAGAAATAATTTTTGAAAATCAGACAAAGACAAATACTGTATGATCTCATATGCAGAATTTAAAAAATGAAAACACCCCTCCCCCAAACCACCAAACTCATAGAAAAAGAGACCAGACTTGTGGTTACCAGAGATGGAACTGCAGAGAGATATAGGACTCTGGTTAACTCTGATATATGATATATTTTATAAGTTGTTAAGGAGTAAATCCCAAAAGTCCTCATTACAAGAGGAAATTTATTTTCCTTTATTTTTCTTCTTTCTAACCTTTTTATTATATCTGCATGAGAAGATGGATATTATCTGAATTTATTGAAGCAATCATATATAAATCAAATCCTCAAAATATATGCTTTAATCATATACAGAGATGTATATCAATTATTTCTCAATAAAACTGTAAAAAATATTTTCAAAAAAGAAGTAACTTTTAGTGTGACTTAGTCACAGTGGTAAGTGGGAAAGTTACTTTTAGCTATTGTTTTGCTTCTTTAAAAATTTGCCATAAACTTACACTAACTATTCAGTAATTTTTTTTTTTAATTTTAGAGCCATACCATGGCACATGGAAGTTCCCAGGCTAGGGGTTGAATTGGAGCTGTAGCTGCTGGCGTATACCACAGCCACAGCAATGCTAGATCCAACACGCATCTGTGAACTACACCACACACAGCTCATGGTAACACTGGATCCTTAACCCAGTGAGTGAGGCTCAGGATTGAACACCTGTCCTCTTGGTTACTAGTCAGGTTTTTTAAAGTGGAGCCACAACTGGAACTCCTATTCACCAAATTTTTAATTTAATTTTTTCTTCCTAATTAGTGTTCCTCCTTTAAAGCCTCTGTCATTTCAATGTTCATTGGGTTACTAAGGCAACAGAGAAATTTTCTTAGCACAGAATTATTTATTAAAATCAAGGGCTTTGCAAACTGTGCTTCTGTATATATTTTTTTATTATTTTTATAATTTGTTTTTTATTTTCCCACTGTACAGCAAGGGGGTCAGGTTATCCTTACATGTATACATTACAATTACATTTTTCCCCCAGCCTTTCTTCTGTTGCAACATGAGTATCTAGACAAAGTTCTCAATGCTATTCAGCAGAATCTCCTTGTATATCTATTCTAAGTTGTGTCTGATAAGCCCAAGCTCCCCATCCCTCCCCCCCTCCCCCCCCTCCCTCCCCTCCCATCAGGCAGCCACAAGTCTCTTCTCCAAGTCCATGATTTTCTTTTCTGAGGAGATGTTCATTTGTGCTGGATATTAGATTCCAGTTATGAGTGATATCATATGGTATTTGTCTTTGTCTTTCTGGCTCATTTCACTCAGGATGAGAGTCTCTAGTTCCATCCATGTAGCTGCAAAATGGCATTATGTCATTCTTTTTTATGGCTGAGTAGTATTCCATTGTGTATATATACCACCTCTTCCGAATCCAGTCCTCTGTCGATGGACATTTGGGTTGTATCCATGTCCTGGCTATTGTGAATAGTGCTGCAATGAACATGCGGGTGCATGTGTCTCTTTTAAGTAGAGTTTTGTCCGGATAGATGCCCAAGAGTGGGATTGCGGGGTCATATGGAAGTTCTATGTCTAGATTTCTAAGGTATCTCCAAACTGTTCTCCCTAGTGGCTGTACCAGTTTACATTCCCACCAGCAGTGCAGGAGGGTTCCCTTTTCTCCACAGCCCCTCCAGCACTTGTTATTTGTGGGTTTATTAATGATGGCCATTCTGACTGGTGTGAGGTGCTATCTCATGGTAGTTTTGATTTGCATTTCTCTTATAACCAGCGATGTTGAGCATTTTTTCATGTGTTTGTTGGCCATCTGTATCTCTTCTTTGGAGAACTGTCTATTCAGGTCTTTTGCCCATTTTTCCATTGATTGATTGGCTTTTTTGCTGTTGGGTTGTATAAGTTGTTTATATATTCTAGAGATTAAGCCCTTGTCGGTTGCATCATGTGAAACTATTTTCTCCCATTCAGTAAGTTGTCTTTTTGTTTTCTTTTGGGTTTCCTTTGCTGTGCAAAAGCGTTTCAGTTTGATGAGGTCCCATGGGTTTATTTTTGCTCTAATTTCTATTGCTTTGGGAGACTGACCTGAGAAAATATTCATGATGTTGATGTCAGAGAGTGTTTTGCCTATGTTTTCTTCTAGGAGTTTGATGGTGTCCTGTCGTATATTTAAGTCTTTCAGCCATTTTGAGTGTATTTTTGTGCATGGTGTGAGGGTGTGTTCTAGTTTCATTGCTTTGCATGCAGCTGTCCAGGTTTCCCAGCAATGCTTGCTGAATAGACTTTCTTTTTCCCATTTGATGTTCTTGCCTCCCTTGTCAAAGATTAATTGATCATAGGTGTCCGGGTTTATTTCCGGGTTCTCTCTTCTGTTCCATTGGTCTGTCTGTCTGTTTTGATACCAGTACCACACTGTTTTGATGACTGTGGCTTTGTAGTATTTCTTGAAGTCTGGGAGAGTGATGCCTCCTGCTTGGTTTTTGTTTCTCAGGATTGCTTTGGCGATTCTGGGTCTTTTGTGGTTCCATATAAATGTTTGGATTGTTTGTTCTAGTTCTGTGAAAAACGTCATGGGTAATTTGATAGGGATTGCATTGAGTCTGTAGATTGCTTTGGGTAGTATGGCCATTTTAAAATGTGCTTCTGTATATTTAATCTTCATAACAGAAAGGAAAAACTTTATGAGAGGAGATGGTGGGGACTGGATAAGCACTGTTATTTCTTGAATGTTCTAGGCACTTTACATAGATTCTGTTACTAAGTTATCATAAAGGTCCTACAAAATAGGTCTTATCCACATTTTATAAATGATAAGAATAAAGCAGAAGATTATTAAAAATCTTGCCCAAAGTTATAGAAATAGAAAACATAAGGCCTGTGATTTAAACTCTGGCTTGCTTTGAAATACACAATAAAAACTTCAACAATGACAATAAAACAATGACAACAAAACAATAGTTAGCCTTAGGATATATAATTTTCATGTTTCTGCTTCTATAACTGATAAATATCGTGATTGCCCTCAAAGGGTATGGAGATACCTTTATTATTTTCAGTCTTAAATTTTTTTCCTATGCTTTATTGTTTGGTTTTAGCTTTTCCCCCAAATTTAGTATTATTTAATTAGTTTTTCTTAGGCTTTCAAGATAAGCAGTATTTAAGGCAGGTTTTTTGCTATGCTCCATTTACTACTTAAGTCTACCATCCATTTATAATCATCTTATACACATAGCATGACTTGACACAAAGATCTTAACAACTGGAGTTCCTATTATGGCTCGGTGCATTAAAAACCTGACTAGTATTCACGAGGATGTGGGTTCTATCCCTGATCTCACTCAGTGGGCTAAGGATCCTACATTGCTGCAAGGTATGGTGTAGGTCATGGACTGGATCTGGCACAGCTGCAGCATAGGCCTGCAGCTGCATCTCCAATTTGACCCTTAGCCTGTGAACTTCCATATGCCCCAAGGGTGGCTACAAGGTCCATACAATTCAGACTCAACTGGAACAGGTTATTTTCCTTTTCCACTTCTGACTGTGAAAGACCTGGTGCCAGGTTATCATTTCCAGAAAACATCTATGCCAGAAAAACCTGCAGATAGAGACTTCTTTTTTTTTTTTCTTTCTGAATTGTTAGTTGGTCTCTCAGCACATTTTGAATGTAACCTTTTTAATCCCTGCATTTGAAAAAATGACAAAATATAACCAATAAAGCAAGCAAACAAACAAAAAAAGCTTTAAAACCTTAAAAATCTCTTGTCTATATAAAACAATTTAGGAAGGAGAACTTTCAAGCACAAGAATGTATACTAGATTTTGCACATATTTTTCTCTTTTCTTCTTGAATTACTTTGTCCATAATCCATTATTTAAATCTCAGCAAGATAGGCATCAAACTGGTGCCTAGAATAGCCCCACCCCTTCCCCCAAATGTCAGAGTAGTTGGGTTGAAGAGGGTGTCTATGTGAGTTAGGGGGACTCTGGCATATAGTGTGGGAGCCTGAGTACAGGGAGGAGAAATCCTTTCAGGAGGGGCAGCCTAGTGTGAGAGAAATTGGAGTCCAGATTAGTAAGTAAGGTAGGTGGTGGAATTTACAGCACTGAGTGCCTATATTAGAAAATAAAAAAAGGATTTCAAATTAATGACTTCAGTTTACACCTTAAGAAAATAAATAAGGAAGAATAAATTTAATGAAATAAGCAGATGAAAGGAATATCAATAGTCAGGTAGGAAATAATTAGAACAGAAACCAGATAAATCCTTAAGGAAAAATCAATACAGTGATTTTTTTGAGAGTCAAAAAAATTGTTAAACCTTTAGCCAGAATGATCAGAATGGAACAAGATACAAATTACCAATACTAGGAATTAGAGCTGTGGAATCACTACTGACTATGTAGAGATTAAAAGGAAAATAATGAAATGCTAAAAAAAAATTATGACAAGAAATTTGACATCTTAGATAAATTTCTTGAAATATACAAACTTATAAATTTCACTCAAGAAGCAATAGTTAAAATGAAGAGCCCTACATAGAAAAGGAAATTGATTTTATAGGTAAAAATTTTCCCACAAAAATTACAGGCTCAGATAGCTTCAATGGTAAGTTTTACCAAGCATTTAAGAAAAATAGTAACTCTATAAACAAACTCTTTCAGAATATTGAAGGGGAATGGAATTTCTGGATACATTCTATGAGGAAAATTTCATTCTAATTTCAAACTAAACATAAACTCTGTAAAAGAGAAAAGCTGCTGAGCAATCTGCCATGAATATAGAGGCAAATTTCTAACTAAAGTTTAAGAAAATTGGATTCAATAATATATACAAAAATAAAAATAAATAACACCTTGAAGGTTTATTCCAGGAATGCAAAGTTAACAATATTTGAACATTATTCATTGTAATTCATCATATTAGAAAATTAAAAAAAGAAAATCCATGTATTATCTCAATATGTGTGAAAAAGAAGCATTTGATCCAATTCAACATTCATTCCTGATAAAAACTTTCAGCAAACTAGCAACAGAAGAGAACTCCTCGAATTGAAAAAGAGCATCTACAAAAAGCCCATAGCTTACACCCTAATTAATGGTAAAAATAGATATTTTTCCCCTAAGATTGAGAACAAGTCAAGGTTATTCATTCTCAACATTATTGTACTGAGCTATCTAGCTGGTGCAAGAAGGCAAGAAGAAGAATTAATAGGAATCCATACAGTAAAAGAAGTAAAACTAAAACTCTTCATAGATGACATTATTATCTGTGCAGAAAATCTTATTAAAAATTAAAAAGATAATGGAACTAATAAGTGATCTTAAAGAAAATCAGTGTAAAAAAATCAATTGCAGGAGTTCCTGTCATGGGTCAGTGGTAATGAAACAAACTAGTATCCATGAGGATGTGGGGTCAATCCCTGGCCTCACTCAGTGGGTTAAGGATCTGATGTTGCCATGGGCTGTGGTGTAGGTTGTAGAGGTGGTTTGGATTTGGCATTGCTGTGGCTGTTGTGTAGGCTGGAAGCTGTAGCTCCTATTTGGCCCCTAGTCTGGGAACTTTCATATGCTTTGGGGTGGCCCCAAAATGACCAAAAAAAAAAAATCTCATTTCTATATGTTAGTAACAAATAACGTATGTTTAAATAAAAATACCATTCACTATCACATCAAATAATATGAAATACTTAGTGATAAATATGTAAAACTATGAAGTATTGCTGAGAGAAAATATAAAAACTAATAATGAGGTGATAAAATTGTTTTAAGTTGAAAGAATCACTATTAAGTTGTCAATTCTCTCCCAAATGATCAGTAGATTCAACATGATTCCCATTTGACTTTTTTTTTCAGAAATTGACAAAATAAATTTTTTAAATTCCTTGGTCAAAAGACCTAGAATAGCCAATAAAACTTTGGTGAAGGACAGAGAGAATTAATAGTGCCTGACTTTAAGACCAATTATAAAGCTACAGTGTGATATTAGTGTTGAGATTAAAATAAGAGAACAAGGGGGGGTTAAGATGGCTGGGTTAAGAAGGACTGGAGCTCAACTTCTCTCATAAAAACAACAAAATTTCAACCAAATGGACTGGAAACTTTCAAAAAGATATCCTACTCCAGAAGACAAAGAGGAGGCCACCTCAAGAGGTAGGAGGGGTGATTACATGATATAAGCAACCCCATAGTGGAAAGCCCACAGATTGGAAAATAACTGTACCACAGAGACTCACCTGCAGTAGTGAGAGTTCCAAGCTCCACGTCAGATCCCTGTGCCTGGGGATCTGGCATTGGGAGAAAAAGCCCCCAGAGAATCTAGCTTGAAGGCCAGGGGGGCTTGTGTGCAGGAGCTCCATGGGACTGGTAGGAATGGAGACCCCATTCTTGAAAGTGCACACAGACTTTCACATGCGCTGGGTCTGAGGGCAAAGCAAAAATTCCATAGGAATCTGGGTAGGACCTGACTGCAGTTCTTGGAGGACCTTTTGGGAAAACTGGGGGTGATTTTGGCTTGTTGTGGGGGAAGGACATTGAAGGAAAAGTTCTCGGGAATATTCATTGGCATGTATTTCTCTGGAGGTGGCCACTGTGGGAAAATATGGCCCCACCCATCAGCACTGAGAAGCCCAGGCCAAATAATAATAATGATCATCATCCAGGTGGGATCACAGCCCCACCATCAGTAAAAAAGCTGCCTAAAAACCCCAGGCACACAACCACCTCTAATCTCACCCAGAGACAAAGCTCCACCTACCAGAGGGATAGGAATCAGCCACACCTACCAGTAGGCAAGCACCAGTCCCTCCCATCAGGAAGCCTCCAGCAAGCTCTTGTACCAACTTCAGCCATAAGGGGGGCAGACACCAGAAATAAGAGAGCCCACAACTCTACTATCTGCACAAAGGAACTACACTAAAAACCTATAAAAATGAAAAGGCAGAGAACTATAACTCAGATAAGGGAGAAATAAAAAAGCAAGAAAAACCTCTAAGTGATCTAGAGTTTATCAGCCTCCAGGTAAAAGACTTCAGACTGTTGATGCTGAAGATCATGCAAGACATTGGAAATAAACTGGAGGCAATGATGGATAATTTACAGGAAACACTGAGCAAAGGGATACAAGATATAAAACTTAAGCAAGCAGAGATGCAAAATGCAATAACAAATAAAAAATTCATTAGAAGAAACCAACAGCAGAATACAGGAGGCAGAAGAATGAATAAGTGAGGTGGAGGACAGACCAAAGGAAATCACTTATGTGGAACAGAAAAGATAAAAAAGAATGAAAAGAAATGAAAAGAGTCTCAGAGAACACTAGGACAATGCACCAACATCCACATTATAGCAGTGCCAGAAGAAGAGAGAGAGAAAGGGACAGAAAAAATATTCAAAGAGATAATAGACGAAAACTTCCCTAACATGGGAAAGGAACCACTCACTCAAATCCAGGAAGCATAACAACTACCATATAAAATAAACCCAAAGAGAAATACCCTGAGACACATATAAATCCAACTGACCAAAATTAAAGACAAAGAGAAAAATACTGAAATCAGCTAGGGAAAAGAAACAAATAACATAAAAGGGAACCCTGATAAGGTTACTGGCAGATTTTTCAGCAGAAACTCTGCAGGCCAGAAGGGAATGTCATAATATACTTAATGTAATGAAAGGAAAACACCTCCAACCAAGATTACTTTATCCAGCTAGGCTCTCATTCAGATCTGAAGGAGAAATCAAAAGCTTTACAGAAAAGCAAAAGCTAAGAGAATTCAGCCACACTAAATCAGCTTTACAACAAATAATAAAGGAACTATTCTAGGCAAAAAAGAAAAGGCCACAACAAGAAACAAAAATATCACAAATGACAAAGCTCACCAGTAAAGGCATATATACAGTAAATGTAAGAAATCATCCATGCACAAATGTGCTAACAAAATCAGAAATCATGAGAAGAGGAGGGTACAAATTTAGGACATTGGAGATGCACTAGCAATTAAGAGACCAACAACTTAAAACAATCTCATATATATATAGACTCTTATATAAAAACTTCAGGGCAATTGCAAACCAAAAATCTACAATTGGTACACAAAAAAATAAGAAAAATCAACTCAAATACAACACTAAAAGTAGTCACCAAAGCAAAGAGGAGAGAACAAGAGAAGGGAAGAAAAAAGAGTAACAAAAACAAATCCAAAGCAATTAATAAATTGGCAATAAGAACATATATATCAATAATAATCTTAAATGTTAATGGACTAAATGCCCCAACCAAAAGACATAGACTGACTGAATGGATACAAAAACAAGACCCATATATATGTTGTCTTCAAAGGACACACTTCACTTCTAGGGACACATACAAATTAAAAGTGAGAGGATGGAAGAAAATATTCCATGGAAACAGGAATCAAAAAAAATCTAGAGTAGTAATACTCATATCAGACAAAATAGACCTTTTTTTTTTGTCCTTTTGCCTTTTCTAGGGGTGCTCCCATGGCATATGGAGATGCCCAGGCTAGGGGTCTAATCAGACCTGTAGCCACTGGCCTATGCCAGAGCCACAGCAATGCAGGATCTGAGCCACATCTGCAACCTATACCATATCTCACGGCAATGCCATATCCTCAACCCATTGAACAAGGCCAGGGATCAAACCCGCAACCTCATGGTTCCTAGTTAGATTTGTTAACCACTGTGCCATGACAGGAACTCCCAAAATAGACCTTAAAATGAAGAATATTTTAAGAGACAAGGAAGGACATTACAAAATGATCAAAGGATCAATCCTAGAAGAAGATATAACAATTTTAAATATTTATGCACACAATATAGGATCACCACAATATATAAGGCAACTGCTAACAACCTTAAAAGGAGAAATCAACAATAACACAAGAAGGGTGGGGAACATTAACACCCTACTTACAGCAATGGACAGATCATCCAGACAAAAAAAATCAATAAGGAAACACAGGCCCTGAAGGAAGCATTAGACTAGATGGACCTAATAGAAATTTATAGGACATTCCACCCAAAAGCAACAGAATACACTTTCTTCTTAAGTGCGCATGTGACATTCTCTAAGATTGATCACATCCTGGGCTACAAATCAAGCCTCGGTAACTTTAAGAAAATTGAAATCATATCAAGCATCTTTTCTGACCACAAGACTATACGACTGGAAATCAACAAGAAAAAAACTGCAAAATACAAGCACATGGAGACTAAACAACATGCTACTAAACAACCAATGGATCACTGAAGAAATCAAAGAGGAAATTAAAAAATACCTAGAAGCAAATGACAACAAAGATAGGACACTCCAAAACCTATGGGATGCAGCAAAAGCAGTTCTAAGAGGGAAGTTTATAGTACTACAAGCCTACCTCAGGAAACAAGAAAAAGCTCAAACAACTTAACTTTACATATAAAGCAGCTAGAGCGAGAACAGACAAAACATAAAGTTAGTACAAGCATAGAAATCATAAAGATCAGAGCAGAAATCAATGAAATAGAAATGAAGAAAACCATAGAAAAGATCAATGAAACTAAAAGCTGGTTCTTTGAAAAGATCAACATCCTGAATAGACATTTCTCCAAGGAAGATATGCAGATGGCCAACAAGTACGTGAAAAAATGCTCAACATCCCTGATTATTAGAGAAATGCAAATCAAAATTACCACGAGATACCACCTCACACCAGACAGAATGGCCATCATTAATAAGTCCACAAACACAAGATGCTGGAGGGAGTGTGGAGAAAGGGGAACCCTCCTGCACTGTTGGTGAGAATGTTAGCTGGCACAACCACTATGGAGAACAGTATGGAGGTACCTTAGAAAACTATACATAGAACTACCATATGACCCAGCAATCCCACTCTTGGGCATATATCCAGACAAAACTTTCCTTTAAAAAGACACATGCACCTGCATGTTCACTGTAGCACTACTCACAATAAGCAAGACATGGAAAGAACCCAAATGTCCATCAACAAATGCTTGGATTAAGAAGATGTGGTATATATACACAATGGAAGACTACTCAGCCATAAAAAAGAACAAAATGCCATTTGCAGCAACATGGATGGAACTAGATACCCTCATACTAAGTGAAGTAAGTCAGAAAGAAAAAGACAAACACCATATGACATCACTTATATCTGGAATCTAATATATGGCACAAATGAAACTTTCCACAGAAAAGAAAATCATGGACTTGGATAAGAGATGTGTTGTTGCCAAGGGGGAGGGGGAGAGAGTGGGATTGATTGGGAGCTTGGGGTTAATAGATGCAGACTCTTGTATTTGGAATGTTAGCAATGAGATGCTGCTGTGTAGCACTGGGAACTATGTGTAGTCACTTATGATCGAGCATGATAATGTGAAAAAAAGAATGTATACATGTATGTGTAACTGGGTCACCATGCTATACAGTAGAAAATTGACAGAACACTGTAAACCAGCTATAATGGGAAAAAATCATTATATATAAAAAAAGAAAAGATCAAAATTGATGAACCCTTAGCCAGGCTTATCAAGAAAAAAAGAGAGAGGACTCAAATCAATAAAATAGAAATGAAAAAGGAGAAGTAACAACAGACCTCACAGAAATACAAAGGATCATAAGAGACTACTCTGTGCAACTACATGCCAATAAAACGGAAAACCTAGAAGAAATGGACAAATTCTTAGAAAAGTACAATCTTCCAAGACTCAACCAAGATGAAATAGAAAAGATGAACAGACCAATCACAAGTACTGAAACTGAAACTGTGATTAAAAAACTTCCAACAAACAAAAGTCCAGGACCAGATGGCTTCACAGGCGAATTCTATCAAACATTTAGAGAAGAGCTAACACCTATCCTTCTGAAATGATTTCAAAAAAATTGCAGAGGAAGGAACACTCCCAAACTCATTCAGGCCACCATCATCCTGATACAAAAACCAGACAACGATACCACAAAAAAAGAAAAGTACAGGCCACTTTTACTGATGAACATAGATGTGAAAATCCTCAACAAAATACTAGCAAACCACATCCAACAATTCATTAAAAGGATTGTACATCATGATCAAGTGGGATTTATCCCAGGGATGCAAGGGTTCCTCAATATCCGCAAATCCATCAGTGTGATACACCACATTAACCAACTGAAGAATAAAAACCATATGCTCCTCTCAATAGATGCAGAAAAAGCCTTTGACAAAATTCAACACCCATTTCTGATAAAATCCCTTCAGAAAGTGGGCATAGAGGGAACCTGCCTCAACATGATAAAGGCCATATATGACAAACCCACAGCGAACATCATTCTCAATGGTGAAAAGCTGAAAGAATTCCCGCTGAGATCAGGAACAAGACAAGGATGTCCACTCTCACCACTACTCTTCAACATAATTTTGGATGTCCACTCTCACCACTACTCTTCAACATAATTTTGGAAGTCCACCAATCAGAGAAGTAAAAGAAATAAAAGGAGTCCAAATTGGAAAGGAAGAAGTAAAACTATCACTGTTTGCAGATGTCATTATACTATATCTAAATAATCCTAAAGACTCTGCCAGAAAACTGTTAGAGCTTATCCATGAATTTGGCAAAGTTGCAGAATACAAAATGAATACACAGAAATCAATGGCATTTCTATACACTAACGATGAAAAATCAGAAAGAGAAATTAGGGAAGCAATCCCATTTACCATTGCATCCAAAAGAATAAAATACCTAGGAGTAAACCTACCTAAAGAGACAAAAGACCTGTATTCTGAAAACTGTAAGCCACTGATGAAAGAAATCAAAGATGACACAAATAGATAGAAAGACATACCATGCTCTTGGATTGGAAGAGTTAATATCATCAAAATGACTATACTACCTAAGGCAATCTACAGATTCAATGCAATCCCTATCAAATTATCAAGGACATTTTTTCAGAGAATTTAAACAAAATATTTTAGAATTTGTTTGGAAGCACAAAAGACCCAGAATATCCAAAGACATCCTGAAAAAGAAAAATGGAGCTGGAGGCATCAGGCTCCCTGACTTCAGAACATACTACAAAGCTACAGTCATCAAAATCATAGGTATGGGGCAAAGACAGAAATATAGATCAGTGGAATAGGATTGAAAGCCCAAAATTATACCCACGGACCTATAGTCAACTAGTCTCTGACAAAGGAGGCAAGAATATTCATGGATGAAAGGACAGCCTGTCCAATAAGTGGTGCTGGGAAAACAGGACAGCCACATGTAAAAGAATGAAATTAGAACACTCCCTAACACCATACACAAAAGTAAACTCCAAATGGATTAAAGACCTAGATGTAAGACCAGATACTATAAATTCTTAGAGGAAAACACAGGCCAAATGCTCTCCAACATAAACCACAGCAACAATTCTCAGATCCACCTCCTAGAGTAATGAAATAAAAACAAAAATGAACAAGTTGGACTTAAAAGTTTCTGCACAGCAAAGGAAACCCTAAACAAAACAAAAAGTCAACCCACAGAATGGGAGAAAATCTTTGCAAATGAATCAACTGACAAGGGATTACTCTCCAAACTTTATAAACACCGTTTGTAGATTAATACCAAAAAAATGAACAACTCCATCAAAAAATGGGCAGAAGATCTGAACAGACAATTTTCCAAAGAAGACATATGGATGGCCAAAAAACACATGAAAGGATGTTCAATATCACTAATTATTAGAGAAATGCAAATCAAAACCACTATAAGGTACCACCTTACACCAGCCAGAATAGCCATCATCAAAAAGTCTACAAATAATAAGTGCTGGAGATGGTGTGGAGAAAAAGGAACACTATAACACTGTTGGTAGGATTATAAATTGATGCAACCATTGTGGAAAACGGTATGGAGATTCCTCAGATGATTAAAAATAGAATTATCATTTGATCCATTAATCCCACTTCTGGGCATCTATCCAGAGAAGACCATGACTCACAAAGACACATGTAGTCCAATGTTCATTGCAGCACTATTTGCAATAGCCAAGTCATGGAAACAACCTAAATGTCCATCGACAGAGGAGTGGATCAAGAAGATGTGGTACATACACACAATGGAATATCTCTCAGCCATTAAAAGGAATGAAATACTGGTTTTTGCAGCAACATGGATGGACATAGAAATTATCATGGTAAGTGAAGTCAGTCAGACAATGAGTTACCAACATCAAATGCTATCACTTACATATGAAATCTGAAAAATGGACAGAATGAACTTTGCAGAACAGATACTGATTCACAGACTTCGAAAATCTTATGTTTTACAAAGGAGTCAGGTTGCGGGGTGGGGAGACACACTGAGAGTTTGGGATGGACATGCTGTAATAATTGGTTGTGATGATCATTGTACAAGTATAAATTTAATACAATTCATTGAGTGATTAAAAAAATAATGAACAAAGAACTTGAAAAAGAGGCCAGAAATAGTGTGAAAAATTGATTTTTTTTATAAAATCAGAAAGGCACCTCAGTGAAGAAAGGGGTGGATATATTCATGTTTTTATTTAAAAAATCATAATTGATTCCTATCTTACATGGTAAACATATTTCAACTCCAAATAGATCACAGATTCAAATTTAAAACCTAAAATTTTAAGTCTTCTAAGCATGTGGCCATATGAGATGAAATTGTGGCTTTGAGTCAGCCAACAATTTCTCATGGAAATCACCAAAAGTATGAAGTATAAAAGAACAAAATAATAAAATGGAATCTATTAAAATTAAAAGCTTATGCTCTTCAAAAAATACCCCTTAGAGAATAATAGAAGATACACTTTGTGAAAAAATATTTGCAAATCGTATGTCTGATAGAAGACTTAGATTCAGAAAATTTAAAGAATTCGCAAGCTTCAATAATAAGAATATAAAGAACCCAGTTAAGAATGGGCAAATAATTTGAACAGAAACTTCAGTGAGGAAGATAAAACGGTGACTTACAAGTCCAATGAAATGTTGTCAATATCATTTGTCCCTTGGAATGGCAAAGTAAATCACAATGAGGAGAAATGACTGCTAGTGAAAATGTAAAATAATTCAACCACTTAGAAATCAGTCTGACATTTGAAATAAATTTTAAATGTATCTATTTCCTAATTCCCTCATTTCACTCTTCAGAGAAATGAAAGCATATTCCCATAAAAGGATATTCCTGTGTTTATTCATAACAGCTTATTTGCAACAGCCAAAAGCTGGGAATGAATGAAGTACTCTTCAATAGGGTAATGGATAAACAAATTGTGTATCATACTTTGCATTTAAAATGAATGAATCATTAATGCATGCTACAATACAGATGCATCTCAAAATAATTTTTCTAAGTGAAAGAAGAACAACAAAAGAGCATAAATGTATAATTCCAGTTTATATAAAAGTCTGAAAATTGCAAACCAATCTTTAATGACTTAAACGGCATCAGTAGTGGCTTGGGAAGGGTTTAGGAGGTCACAAAGGAGAGAGGTGAAAGGCAGTGAGACTACACAGAAGCATGAGGAAACTTTGGGAAGTGACATAAATGCTTATTATTTTGATTGTAGTGGTGGTTTTAGAAGTATGCAAATATGTTAAAACATATATTGTACACTTTGTGTAAAGTTTATTTCATGTGAATTGGACCTAAATAAAGCTATTAAGAATCACTTTTAGGCCAATTAGAAAAACTAAGGGGGGTCTGGGTATCAGATGATAGCAAGTCATCAGTTATTAACTTCCTTTTTTGATGTTTGTATAGGAATCTGTTTTGCAAAATTGTCTATGCATCAGAAGATCTATTATTCCAGGCTTGAGGTTTTTAAGGCAATTTCCACAGAAATATGTTTTTTTTTTCCCCAATGATTCCTTTGATTCACTTGCAGCAGCAAGAAGTGTCTGACGTTAGCTTGAGGGCAAGTTGTAAACTACTTACAAAACCAAGAGTAAAAGGAAAAGCAGACCACCATCTGGAGCCATGTGCGAAGGGATAAGCAGGACCCATACTTCATTAAGCCATATGCTCTTGAAAGTAATCACCCTGGGTCATCCTGGAAATGTTAATACATGTTCCACAAAGAGAATGTTTTTTCCCTTTAGCTCCTCATTATCAGGCATGATAGAATGGATACAAACACACACACACACACACACTCACATATGCATACACACACACATACATTAAAAGCTCATATAAAACTAAAGAGGTGGTAGGTTTTACACTTAATTTGTGGAAGAGAAAAATAAGGTTGAGGGAGGTAAATATGTTCCTCAAGGTTACACAGTTATTAAATAGAAAAGTCAAGGGTCTTTACTAAACTCTCGGCAATTTTTAAGACATTGTACAAATTATTGCTTTAGAAACCAGGGAGAAATATGTTATATTTTTAAAAGAATGAAAAATTAATGCCTTTTGACTTCCAGTTAATTAGATTTTACTATTTTACATTTAGAACACTATAATATTATTAATTCAGATACACATTTCCACCTTCACCTTTTTAAGGTCATCTCCTAACTCTTCTGAGGGAAATAAGAATATTTTGTGATTATTCTTGAATCAGTTCCACACTTTACAATTCTTTTCACTCTTTGTTGAAAGCCCTCTGAGGTTTCTGAATCACTGCCTGCCTCCCATTGTACAGATGATCCCTCTGCACGGGTAGATGCTAGAAGAGATGTCTTTGGGGCAATTCAAACTGTGTTTTATTTCCTGTTCCTTTGTTCTCTGTTGTATCACCACTGAGCCTTATTCTCTGAATAAAAAAGTGATTAAAAATTATTACTAATGAAGATTTATATTAATTAAATGAGACCATAATTTAAATGTCTAGTATGGTAACTGGTTTATAGTATATGCTGAATAAAAGTAATTAGTATGCTCAATAAAACATGTCACCCTTTGCTTAAGTTTTGGGGAGATGAAAGGCAGCTCTATCTTAAGTATACTAATAACATTAAAGACTAAAATTGGTAATATTGAGTCATTTTGACCATCCAGGCCCTGAAAGTTTTCCTTGGCTAAATTTTCTGGTGGATTATTCATAGGCTCAAGGTCTATGCTTTATTTCTAGGCACTTACCTTCTAGCTGTTCTGTCAAGGTTTTCTATTTTTTCTCTATCTTCAATTTTTTTAAAAATTTCAAGTGAGAAGAGTTTGGTTATCTCTTTAATGTCCTTGTCTTTGAATATTCTATCTCAGCACTAGATGTTCCAGTCACATATGGATTATTAGGTTTTTCCCAAATCAAAGAGCCATTTCTAAAGGAAACTGTAGTAGCTATTAATAAGTGTGTGTACACATAACACATATGCACACATATTTTTACCTATCTCTTCATATTTTCATTAATCAATATTGTTTTCATAAGTATAACTATTTTGTAGGATCTCTGACAAAGAGCCTTAAACACATAACCATTGCTATTCTATCCTTAAAGTAACCATCAAAATTTGACTTACTTTTATGTAATAAAATTTTTCTTGGGGCAGTGAAGGTGCTAAATAACCCCTGTTCAGAATAAAGTGTCATTTGTCAAGCTGTATATTAAGACCACTGAAAAGTTGTTTTTGGTAGAAATATTAACATAGTTACCCAGGGAGAAGCAATGGAAGGCTGACCTCATGGCCTGAATGTTTTTAAAGCATAAAAATCTTTATAAATACAAAATAAAATACAAAAATATTCCCTTTTATTGGAAAGCATATAGTACTTGTCAGATAATAGCCTATCTAGAAAAAGGTATTTTACATTGAATTCAGTTACTCCAAAACACTCATCCAAAATGAGAATTATTTCTATCTGTTTTTGTGTTTTTAAATTTTTTTCAAAATGAAAAATTTACATATTACACAGCTCTGAAATGAGGAAACCAGAGATCTCATGAAAGAAAATCAATTGGACGCAAAAGGGCTAAATTAATTTTCTACTCAGCTATTTTTCATACTTTACAAAAGCAATGGCAAATGAGAACATAGGCTGTGCAAATAGTTTTACCGTAGAAGTGTGCAGATAATGACCTTGAGATGCAGCTGATCCTTAAACATAGCCTCCTGGTAAAAGACTCACTCACTTTTTTTTGATTGCATGAATCCATAGAAATCTGGTATTGAGATTCTCTGAAAAATCTTACTTAATATGTTCATATAAATTCCACTATTTTTCAAACCAGTGAAACACATTTTAGGCGAAAGTATGTTACAGTGAACTATAAAATACATACTTTTCTCCTTTGGTTTTTCATAATTCAGTTTTTACTATAATTTTAAAAAAGAAACAAGTGACTTCCTCCTGGGTATGATTCATAATCCAAGACACTCTCTATAAGGTCTGGAAACTTTCTTTAAACCATAAAGAGTTTAAATGGTTTTAATTCACATTCTAATTTCTGAAATGTAAATATTATTCTTAGAAATAAACGCTATATATTTTTTCCCCTAATCAGGCAGAAAATATGCAAGTCTAATTTGATGAAAAATGTTGGCATTTCTGTTTGACACAGTCACTTTTCCCATTGATTTGTGCTGACACTCTCATGTTTATAACTTTCCTTCACCCTTTTGTTGGTAAACTTGCAATACTATTCTGCTTTGATACCCACGCTGAATACTGATAGTCCAAATATCTTGGTCTTGATAAATTCTACATTTTTTCTTATACATGTAATGGTGTCTCCTAATAAGTATCTGGTGGTCTGGTTGCCATCCTTTCTATTGCTCTCCAAAACATGCTTTGAATTCAGACCAGAACTAGGGGAGTGAGTGCATGTGGCAAGCATTCTTATGTCCTTTCCACTAGAGAAAATTGGACATTCAGCATAAAAGGAATTATCTTCAAAGGTTTTCTGTCAAGTCTTATTAGGAAAAAGAAATTCTGTTTGGTGTGCTATTAAATTCAAAAATTTCAAAATCTTACTTAGATCCAAAATGCTCTCAACAGCAAAAAAGCCAACAACCCAATTGAAAAATGGGCAAAACACCTGAACAGACACTTTTCCAAGGAAGATGTACAGATAGTCAACAAGCACAACATCTCTGATTGTTAGAGAAATGCAAATCAAAACTACCATGAGATACTACCTCACACCAGTAAGGATGGCCAGCATTAATACGCCCATAAGTAACAAATGCTGGAGGGGGTGTGGAGAAAAGGGAACCCTCCTGAACTCTTGGTGGGAATGTAAACTGGAATAACCACTATGGAGAACAGTATGGAGGTACCTTAGAAAACCATACATAGAACTACCATATGACCCAGCAATCCCACTCTTGGACATATATACAGACAAAACTTTCCTTGAAAAAGACACATGCACCTGCATGTTCATTGCAGCACTACTCACAATAGCCAAGACGTGGAAACAACCCAAATGTCCATCAACAAATGATTGGATTAAGAAGATGTGGTATATATACACAAGGCAATACTACTCAGCCATAAAAAAGAACAAAATAATGCCATTTGCAGCAACATGGATGAAACTAGAAACTCTCGTACTGAGTGAAGTAAGTCAGAAAGTGAAAGACAAACACCATATGATATCACTTATATCTGGAATCTAATATATGGCACAAATGAACCTTTCCACAGAAAAGAAAATCATGGACTTGGGGAAGAGACTTGTGGTTGCCTAGGGGGAGGGGGAGAAAGTGGGATTGATTGGGAGCTTGGGGTTAATAAATGCAGACTCTTGCCTTTGGAATGGATTAGCAATGAGATCCTGCTCTGTAGCACTGAGAACTATGTCTAGAGATGGAGCATGATAATGGGAGAAAAACACTGTATACATGTATGTGTAACTGGGTCACCATGCTGTACAGTAGAAAAAATTGTATTGGGGAAATAATAAAAAAAGAAAAAATGCTCAACATCACTGATTATCAGAGAAATGCAAATAAAAACTACCAGGAGATACCACCTCACACCTGTCAGAATGGCCATTATTAAAAGCTCACAAATAGCAAATGCTGGAGAGGGCATGGAGAAAAGGGAACCCTCCTGCACTGTTGGTGGTAATGTAAATTGGTACAACCACTATGAAAAATGGTATGGAGGTACTTTAGAAAACTATACATAGAACTACCTTATGACCCAGCCACCCCACTCTTGGGCATATATCCAGACAAAACTTTCCTTGAAAAAGACCCATGCACCCACATGTTCATTGCAGCATTATTCGAAATAGCCAAGACATGGAAACAAATGAAATGTCCATTGACAGATGATTGGATTAAACAGATGTGGTATACATACACAATAGACTACTACTCAGCCATAAAAAAGAAAAATAATGCTATTTGCAGCAACATGGATCAAACTAGAGACTCTCATACTGAGTGAAGTAAGTCAGAAAGAGAAAGACAAATATCATATGATATGTATATCTGGAATCTAATATATGGCACAAATGAAACTTTCGCAGAAAAGAAAGCCATGGACATGGAGAACAGACTTGTGGTTTCCAAGGGGGAGTGGGAGAGAATGGTATGGACTGGGAATTTGGGGTTAATAGATACAAACTATTGCATTTGTAATGGATAGGCAATGGATCCTGCTATATAGCATTGGGAACTATGTTTGGAGCATGATAATGTGAGAAAAAAGAATATATACATGTATGTGTGGCTGGGTCACCTTGCTTTGCAGTGGAAAATTGACATAACACTGTAAACCAGCTATAATGGAAAAAATAAAAATGCTATCAGAGTATATTCTTAATAGGGGAGAAAATAATATTTTGCCTATATATTGGGTATGATATTTTATATAAATTAGAATAATATAATCAGGATTCATGCCATCAAACATTTAAACATTCAGTATTTAAGCGGGTCATTATTTGATTAAACTTCAGTTTGCAGTTTCTTCCTTGAATGCAATTGGAACCCAGAAAATGGTGATGACAGAAATGTCTATATTACATTATTATTGATAAAACAGAAACAATTCATAATTGCAATATCTCTTTAAAACTATCTATCATCTCATCACCATTTTTGAAAACTACAACACAGAAGATACTTGGAGATAGTGAACTGGATCTCAAAATAGAATTTCTAAGGGAAGAACTTTATTCAGTGTTTACTACATTTGCACTTATCATGATCTCTGTGTAATCATGTGGTATGATGTCATCACACATAATTAATTTCAACCTGAATAAGTCACTTATTAAATTGACATATTATCTTAACAGTTGTAGAGGAAGATTAAATATGCATGCTATTTTTTAAAACCATCTTATTTCACAATATGTCTCTGATCTTTATGCCTTCATACATTATAAGAGAAGACAATGGTTTAATGGGTTATGTGTGGATCTATAGACAGAGAGAGAGAATTCTGGTTTTGGTTAAGCAGTATTTAACAGCTTCCTTCCTGGTGAGAAAAACATCAAGACTAAGTATTCGGTAGAGATTCATGTCACCTATTTTATAATTGGTCAATACTAATTTTAGCTGGAGGTCAAGATTCATTGATTAAAAAGGTTAATATAGGGAATTATACCACAGTATTTCCTATGATTCTGAAATTGTACAGTATTTTTAGCAGTTGAATTTATATCTTTCTTCCGACATATACATAGGTAGTGCTCAGCTAACATTTGCTGTTTTAAATGAGACAATTTTTCCATTATAAGACCAATTTTTTAAGAAGTCAATGCTAATGTTAGTATAGGTATAAAATAAGGAGTTCCCGTCGTGGCGCAGTGGTTAACGAATCCGACTAGGAACCATGAGGTTGCGGGTTCGGTCCCTGCCCTTGCTCAGTGGGTTAATGATCCGGCGTTGCGGTGAGCTGTGGTGTAGGTTGCAGACGCGGCTCGGATCCCGCGTTGCTGTGGCTCTGGCTTGGGCCAGTGGCTACAGCTCCGATTCGACCCCTAGCCTGGGAACCTCCATATGCCATGGGAGCGGCCCAAGAAATAGCAAAAAAAGATCAAAAAAAAAAAAAAAAGAAAGGGGTATTCAAAAGTAGACATGGTTCTAGGTGATTAGTGAAACAATTCTAACCAAGCTACAATCCATTTTTTATCAGGCAATACAGGCAAATTATGGTTTGGCTATCACTTGTATAAAGGTGATATTTAGGACATATTATGTATTTTTATGTACACTGTCCCATAGTTAGAGCTGTCACTTGAAAACACTGAAGAAGTTTAAATTCACACCAAGTTTAAAATAAACGACCAGATCTTATTTCTATATGTTTGATATAATTAGTAATTAAAATAATTTTAAACAAAAGAAAAAGGTAGACATAAGATAAATTCTTTAAATTATCAGAAAACTAATTTATGTACAGTAAAAATTATTGAACGTGCAAATAATTATGCTTCAATATGAAGAGCCAAAATAGCAGAATGAATTTTCATTAAAATAAGAAGGACTTTTGAATATTTTATTTTCTAATCATCTAGCATCTAGGAAAAATACTGAATTTAGAGCCATTAGATTGGATTACAATATTAGCTATATCATTTATTGTGTAGGATTTGGGGAAATTTCAATTAATTCCTATTAACCTACCTCAGTTTTCTTATCAGTCAAATGAAGAGTCAAATCATAATTTGAAGATCTTGCCAGATCTAATGTATAGATTAAATAACTACCTACCCTGTGTATTAATCTGTTTCCTGTAGAAATAAAATATATAGCTGAAAGAAAATGGAAAATATATCCAATCTATACTAGTTTTAAGTATCTTCAGATTTGTTTAGGCTTCCATTTAAATAAAAGTAAAATAAATAGAACACAGAATATGGAAATGGGCATATTTGGGCTAAAACCCCATTGGGCTGCTTACTACCTGTGTGTTCGTATGCCTAAGCAATTTTTATTTAAACTATTATATGGAAGTAATATCATACTTTTTAAAAATTGTGCTTAAGAATTTAAGACAATACATGTAACACATCTATCATTTTTAATTTTTTGTTTTGTTCTACTTTAAACTATCAATCTTCTTCTTCAGGGGTACTTTGGAGAAATACATTTATCATTAACTTGCTGTTTTCAGCAAGTTGCTTAGCCTTGCTAGGCAGAAGTTCCACATCCATAAAATAAAAATATGTGGCCAAACTGTCTACATCTTATAGTTCAAAGACTAATCAAAATTGCAACAATTTAATTCATTTATTCTAATGTCCAGCTTAGGTTCCTGTAGCAATTGGACTTAACAAAGTTCATTAAAACACCTAGAAAATATTTAATGTTATATTTTTAGTAAAGATGTACAAGTATGCCCTCCACACACTGAGAGAGCATGCCCTGCCTTGAACCTTTAAACTTTAAATCATATTTTGCTTAACCCTGCTATCAGCAGTAATAATTGGAATTATACCGAGGAAAAAATATTTTTAAAATTAATTACGTTAAAATATTTTTACATGAAAAGTCAAGGCCTTTTTCATTTACCTCAACACTGGTATTACTGCTTGGCTATGTTCTGAGACCAGGATTAATTTAACGTACTTGTGGGAAAGCCTGCAAGTACTTTAATCCCCCAGGGTTCCACTTAATTCACAGGTAGAAGTCTTAATATAAAGGAATTGAGATCTTTTAGAAGTTATTTTCATTAGACAATGCTATTTTTTAAAAGCCAGATTCTGGTATGGTATCCAGTCCAATTTAATTATTGCATGACTTATTGTTAATGAGAGTGTCATAAAATATTCTTTGAAAAGAAGAGGGCTATAAGAATTTTTTCTCTATGATTTAATAAGGTCCTGATATATGTTTGTACTTCTTAATTACTGAATCTTTAAAATTCTACCACTAACTTATTTTTTTGTCTGTGGATGTAAATAATACAAAAAGATAAAAAATTAAGGCTGTCCCAAAATGTTAAGCCTGTTCTGAAAATATGAAAAATTTTCCATCTATTAAATGACTGTCATGCTCAAACTCTTTATGTTTGTTATCCTTAACCTTTGTCATGCAAGGTTGATGATATTATCCTCATTACTGTAGATGAAACTGAAATTTAGATATTACCTATACATTGTAACCTGTTAATAGGTAGTAGGGGCACAATAGGAAGCTAGTTCTGTTTAACTCTTTTTATTTAAATTTCATACCATAGGTTCTCATTAATCATCTATTTCATACAGTAGTGTGTATGTATACTCAATATGTTGTAATAACCTATACATGAAAAAAGAATGGATGTATGTATGACTGATTCATTTTGCTGTAACCTGAAACTAATACAACATTGTAAGTCAATTATATGGCAATAGGCTTAAATTCAAAAATAAATTTTGTACTGTTTTCATGTTCCCATGTAATCTCAGTAATGACGTGATATTTTAAAGGGAAATTCTAGAATTTTCCAAAAAGTCTATGATATCAAAAAGTGGGATGAAAAGTTTGGTTTATAAAACATTCTCTGTGATTTATTGATCATGTAATTGGCTTGTTTAGACCTCAACAGCATACCCTGATTGGCACCTAAAAAAATAAGACCTTCTAAATGGTAGTATGTGGTTAGGAACAAATCAGACCTAAGATTTCCAAATACAAGACATTCAATTACGTTGTTCAGTAAGAGAGGTTCCCAGTCTGAGGAAGCAGGGCAGAAAACCTCTCCCTAAAGGAATGGAGCAAAAGTCTGAATGCATGAACAAAGCATTATGCATTTGGGGCTGAGACTCTATGTATGTTGGCTGAAGGAAGTGAATGAATTTGGGCTGAATGAGTTGGGACTCGGAGGAAGTGTAACTGAAATGAGACTCATTGGTAAAAGCAAATAAATGAGGTGCATGTATCTTTTTGAATCAGTGTTTTTATTTTGAATGGAGTGGAACTGGCAGGTCATATGGTAGTACTATCTTTAATTCTTTGAAAAACGTCCATACTCTTTTCCACAGGGGCTGCACCAATTTACCTTCCCATTAACAATGTAACCTGGTTCCCTTTTCTCCACATCCTCTGCAAAATTTGATATTTGTAGTCTTTTTTATTGATAGCCATTCTGAAAGGTATGGTGTGATACCTAGTGGTTTTTATTTGCATTTCCCTGATGATTAGTGATGTTGAACAGTTTTTAATGTGCCTGTTGGCCATCTGCCTTTCCTCTTTGAAAAAAGTCTATTCAGTTCATCTGCCCATTTTTTAATCAGGTCATTTTTTTGATGTTTAGTTGTATGAGATGTTTACCTATTTTGGATATGAATCCTCTATTGGTCATATTATTTGCAAATATTTTCTCCAATTCAGTAGTTGTCTTTTAGTTTTGTCAATGGTTGTCCTTGCTATATGAAAGGTTTTAAGTATAATTAGGTCCCATTTGTTTATTTTTACTTTTATTTCTTTTTCTTAAAGAGACATATGCAAAAACATTGCTATGATTTATATCAAATGTTCTGCTTATTTTTTCATCCAGGAGTTTTATGGTTTCCATCCTTACATTTAGGTCTTTAATCCATTTTGAGTTATTTTTTAGATCGTGTTATATAATGTTCTAATGTCATATTGTAGAAGAATTATTCATGATTGCCAAGATGTGAAAGCAACCTAAGTATCCATCATACTTAGGCTGGATAAAGAACACACACATGTATGGATAAAGAGCACACACACATGTATACTACTCAGTCATAAAAGAGAATCAAATTCTGCCTTTGCAACAACATGGGTGGACTTGAAGAATACTTGCCTGACCTGCTAAGTGAAATAGGTCAGACAAAGACAAATACTGTTATGATATCACTTAAATATGAAATCTGAAATATACCACAAACTGGTGAATATAACAAAAAAGAAACGGGCTCACAGATATAGAGAACAAACTAGAGGTTACCAGTGGGGAGAAGGGTGGGGAAGGGGCAATGCAGAGAGGGGTTTAAGAGGTACAAACTATTATGTACAAAATAAATAAGCTGTAAGGATATACTGTACAAAGTAAGGAATGTAGCCAATATTTTATAATAACTATAGATGGAGTATAACTTTTAAAATTGTGAATCAATAGACTGTACACCTGTAACAGGTAATATTTTACATCAACTATGCTTCAATATAAAATATTCTATATTTTATATTGAATGGATAGATGGATAGGTAGCTAACTGGCTAGATAGATAGGAATGATTGGAAACTGCCTTTGGTTCTTATGAATTAAATTATCCTGACTTCACCAAATGGAGTGGCACCAAGCCCTCTTGGCTCTAATATCAGATGGATGGTTGAGCCTCAATTCCTTCTGTCTTTTTTTTTTTTTCCCCTTCCCCACCTTCCCTTCTTTCTCCCTCAATCCTTACCTCCTGGTATCTTTTTATTTTCTTTCCTGAAACTTCATCATGAAAAACACTAATCCAACTATAGTCTTCTAACACTGGTTGAAATCCCTATGATTGAAAGATGGACTTCTTACTTAAACATGTTTATGCTGTCATAATTGTATTTTCCAACATTTTCTAAATATTCTGATGTTTCTTTAAAAAATCATGGCTTTCCACAATTTTTTTTATCCAAGTGTCCTTTTGTTATACTTCACCTTATACTTTAATGTTTTTATTTCAAAATACATAAAATGATTAAAACCACATCAGTGGTTAAAATTATACATTTTGTTTTGTTTTGTTTTCAGATCAAAGGTGATGCATTTACCATACTTCCATCTTGAAGTTTATAATTCCTTCTAAAGGGTATAAACTCTACAACACAAGTCCATAAGTAACTTTTGAAGTCCTACAGTATTATTCTAACTGTGAAAATCATTGTCCTTTCAACTCTCCAGTCAAACTTTTTATAAACAGATTTTATCCTTGTCCATGGAAGCATGCTTTTTCATTCTGTACTCCAATGATTTCTGCAATAGAAACCTCTTATTATTAAAGTCCATCAGGAAATTATTTTCTATCAGTCTTCTATAGAAATAGTTAACCGGAAGAGGAATTGACTATCAGCAACTAAGTCTGAACAATCTAACACTGCTTGAGGCTATGGAAGACTGACTCATGTTTGGACACTTGTCTCAGGGAAAAGTTTTCCCTCAATGTCTATTTGATCCCTCTATTTTATTCCAATGTATACTCAGAAAGACAATCCCTGACACTTCCCCTCAATCAGCTTAAAGAGTTCCCTCTTTTCTCTTTCTATCCACTTAGTCTATTTTCCTCCATCACTGTATACACATTTATATAAATATTTTTGGCCTATCTCACCCATAAATCATAACAATAATGTAAACTCGATAAAAACAGAGACCTTTTGTCTCAGTCACTTCTACATTCCACATCCTAGAAGAGTTCTAGGCACATGAGGGACAGTTAAACATCTTTTAATAGATGAATAAATGAACCAATGGATATTATAAAATAATTGATGAGCAACCAGTTTGTATGGCACGGGGCAGAATTACTAGACAGCAGCTTCCAGGTTGACCCCATTGAGAGGTGGGAAAATCAATCTAATTGTAAAGTTCTCTTCTACATTCCACTCTGTCTCCTCCATTTAACTGAGATGCTATTGGAGAGCACTACTCCATTCTCCACAGCCAATTGTCTGGGGCTAAGGTCCTTATTTTCGGTCACTCCTACTTTCCATATATACTTTTCCTTTACGAAAATTAGGCAGATTCATCTATTTTCCAAACCCTGCCAATTGCATACCTCTAAAATTATTGCATGTTAAAGGCAGTCAGCTATAAGGTTTTTATTACTCCAGTTAAACTTAAAATTTTAGCTTTTAAATTTATTAGGTCCTACCCCTATGCCCGCAAAGAAACTCTTCTGAAACCAATATCTTATGACTAAGAATAACATTACATTGAACTAAAATATATTTTTATACATCATAGAATGATGATAATGTGTTTATTTTGATCACCGGCCCATAAGGGAAGAAGCAAAAAAAAAAAAAAAACAAACTGCTTGAAGGCAGGTAGGGAAAGAGGAGTTCAGAACCTGTGGTCTACGGAAAGAGGGCCCTAGGTAGAAAAGAGTTTCAGAGTCTTTAGTTTCATTGACCCCAAATAAGATTTTAAAACAAAATCACATGTAAAAAAGACTTTGCTTCTATAATTCTGAAGCTGAAGCCCACAAAATTATTTCAAAAATTCCCAGCTATTGCTGGAGGTCTATGCATGGTGAATTTTTTAAGCAGAATGAGTTAAAAGTAATGATATGCTAATAGAAATTACATGTGCAGAGATACTGACTTTTTAGACCTACTCAGGAAACAGCTTCTCTCATATTTTTCACTTATTCAACAAATATCTAGTGATCATATACTAAGAATTTATATAACTTTTAAGGACCTATGACATTTCTTAAGATACAGTGATAATCTAGTTACATTACTCACTATATTAGTCTGCTAGGGCTGTAATAACAGAATATTATAGACTAGGTGGCTTGAACAACAAACATTTATTTTCTCACAGCTCTGGAGGCGGAAAGGCTGTGATGGGCGATGGCAGCATGGTCTGTCTCTGGTGCAGCCCCTCCTTCTGACTTGTAGATGATGACCATCTCACTGTGCTCTCTTGACCTCTCAACCGTGATCACACAGCAAGAGTGAGCAAGTGAGCTCTCTTGGTGTCTTTTCTTATAAGGACCCTAAACCTATCCTATTGGGACCCTATCCTTAGGATCTTATTTCAACCATAAATTACCTTCTTAAGTCTCTATCTCCAAACATAGTGGCATCAGGGACTAGGGCTTCAGTTTATGAATTTAGAGGGGATACTGTTAAGTCCATAGCACTTACAAAATGGAAGTCATGTGTATTAACTTATACAAAAGAGGTTAAACCTGAAGTGGTTTCTAGCCCCTATCATCCTATCACAAACTCCCTTCAGTTCTTTTTGTGCTTTTAATTTGCATGAAGTACCAGTTTACATCTTCATCTTCATTCTCCATCATTTTCTCTTCAATTCCTATATTTGTCATTTTAGTCAAACAACAAGTTACCAACAAACTATACATCTCAGATTATTGTCCTAAGACTACCTTTCACAGAAATACTTTGGGGCTGGTTAAAATTTGACTCTTCTATTCCACCTAGATTTGGATAAGAATCTCTGACATTTCAAACAAGATTTGGATGTGCATGAAAGTTTGAGAACCACTGACTAGATTGAAACTGCATTATTAATCAAAATAGGAAAGCAACTTGCATGCAAAAGCAGAGTTAGTATTTTCCATAAAGTTTGCAGCATTTTAGTAGCTCAGTGAATACATCTTGGGGAGAAGCATCATTTTCCCCTTCAAGCTAGATCCTCTAAGGGAGTGTGTTCTTTACATCATCACTTTTCATAAAGGAGCGGTATTATCGGTAATGGGAAATTAAGCCCATCAACCAAAACTGTGCTCAGACCTTCAAGCCCACACCTGTCTCTTTCTCTCATCTAACGAATGCATACATATAAATGCTGATCAAGCAAACCAGATGCTCTTCCACAGAAATTTCAAAATAATCATGAGGAGCCATAGACACCTGTGCTCAATACTGTGCTGTCAGTTTTAAGATCTAAGAATGTGTTTAATGGATTTGAGCATTAAGACTTTTTGAGGTGAATTTGTTAAAATGTGCCTTATTTCTCTGCTTTAAGTTCAGCAGCTGCTGAATAGAGGAGGTATTAAAAGGATCCAAGATCAAAAGTGAAAAGTTCTCAACTCAGCCATCCTTAATAAACTACTATATCTTTAAACTAGTCATGATGTTTGATTTACTTTTACTGTCTCTCAGAAGTGTGCTTGTATTAGTTCTGAAAAATAAATGGGCAAGGAAAAAAAAAAGACACATTACCATGTTCATATCCAACAATGAAACAGAAGCGTTCTGGAGTGTAGATGGAGCCTATAAAGCCGTAACACTAATGAGGTGGAATTAACATAGTTGGATGGGTTATGGTGAAGCTTGTGGTGCATATATGTTTCATCTATTTAATAAACAAATGAAGATTATATAGGTGGAAGGAAGGAAGGAAGGCATGTAACATGATGTCAACAACATGAGATCATGTGTTAATTATCTTTTTATTAATTATGGACATTTTAACAATGTTAATTCTTCTAAAACATAAAAAGAGGGTATCTTTATTTATTTGTGTTCTCTACAATGTCTTTCATCAGTATCTTAAAGTTTTTGGTGTACAAATGTTAGCATACAGAAATAAAACTAATTTTACATATTGATTTTGTATCCTAAAATGCTAGTGAATTCATTTATTAGTTCTAAAAGTTTGGGGTGGAATCTTTAGGATTTTCTGTATACAAGAACATGCCATATGCAAACAGTTTTATTTTTTTCTTTCCAATTTTGATTCCTTTTATTTTTGTCCTTGCCTAATTGTCTCGGCTAGGACTGTTAGCATTATGTTGAAAAGAAGTGTAGAGAGAGGGTAATGTTATCTTGTTCCTAATCTCTTAGGAAAGACTTTTAGCTTTTCAGTATGGAGTATAATGTTAGTTGTGGGCTTATCATATATGCTCTTTATTTCGTTGAAGCACATTTCTTCTATGCCCAGTTTGTTGAGAGTTTTTATCATGTAAGGATGTTGAGTTTTATCAAATATTTTTCTGCATGTATTGAGAAAATCATATGATTTTAATCCTTAATTCTGTTGCATGTCATACTTACTGATTTGTGTATGTTGAACCATCCTTGAATACCAGGGATAAATCTAACTTGATTATGCTCTGTAATCCTTGTACAAGCTGTCAACCATTTTACCATATGTACCTATATGGACCTTGGAAAGTTACTTACATTCTTTTAGACTGGTTTGTTTGCTTGTAAATTAGAATCTGTTTTAGTATTTTTTCTGACAGAGTTGTTCTAAGGTTTGACTTATAGTGAATATAAACTACTTAGTATATTATCAGGCTTAGAATAAATGCTCCATACATTTTTTATGCTAATGACTCATCTAGTGATGCCATAATTTATCTACCACCATGACATCAGGTATTGGTACACCATCTAAATGTTCCCTCAGATTCCACCTTTATTTCTCTACAGTCCAATTTCCACATAGGAGATACATTACTAATCTTTTCAAAATAGAAAACTGCTCGTATTATTCCCCTATTGCAACACTTGGATAGCTTAGTACTATCTGAGAATTAAATCCAAACTCATTATGTTGGCCCACAATAACCTGAATGACTTATCTGGAACCTGACTTCTTTCCCATTCTCATCTTTTATCACTCTCCTCTCCACACCATGGCTTCAGTTACATTGTCCTTTGCCTTATAACTTCCCATCTCAGGACTCTCAGATTTGCCACTTCTGTTCCAAATCTTTGTTAAGACTGACCTCTCCTCAATATTCAGAGTTCAAGTCAATTTTACTCCCATAAAGGCCCCACTCTGACAGAACTATGTAAATAGTTCCTACTCTACTCTGTAAATTATCTATTGCAATGTTATTTAAAGTTTTCCCTAAAACTTATCTAAGGTTCTTTAATTATTTGTTGATATGTCTCTTATATGTCTTTGCCCAAAGCAAAATATATTCTGTGAAGATCAGAGCCTCTTTTGTCTTGCTCAATATTCTTTATCCTGAAACAAAGATGGTACTGACACATGCTAAAAGATAAATGAATATTTGTTGAATGAACACATGTATAAATGAGTGTGTATTCACATGATATACTCTTGTCTCTAAGGAGCATCAAGGGTAAGTAGAGACCTCAAGAGCTCTCGTAACACTCATTACCTTCACAAACATCTCAGAGGTATCTCAATGCATCCAAATCTTCCCCATCTACTGCATAATTACCCAGTAGATTTTTTCAAAGAGTCTCAATATGAACAATTCAGATTCCCAAATTATATTTCCTGAAATAACTCCCATCTAAATGAATAGATATCACCTGTATATTTCAGTCTGTATCACAATACCCTGTGCATTCATTCAGCAAACAACTACTAAGACCTTGAATTCACCTAATACTATTTATTCATAGTGTTAAAAAGATTTCATACACATATCATTCGAGTATATTTAATAACAAAAAGCATCTGGAAAAAAGCAAGAAATTAAATCAGTTAGTCATTTTAAGTGCATTAGAAGATTTTTAAAAATTGTTACCCACAGGAAGAAATATATTTGACATTAATATTTAGCATATGCATAATTTCAGTTATACATGTAATTGAAAAGAATTTCACATATCCTTATTATGATTTTTTATTTATTATATTATCTATTTTATGGTGGTACCCACTAACTTCACTGTGTGACCCACTCATGGGTCAAAAGCCACAGTTTGAAAAAAAATGTGAATCCAAAAATGCTGAAATCTCTACTTGGAAAAATATATACATATCTAGTAGGATATTCTTGGCATTTATGATGTTCATTCAACTATTGCTTTAGGTTGGGCTGCTCAGAAACAAAATTCAAGGTAAAGATTATCTCCTTTGACTCCAGTAATGCAGATCTCTCCCCCCACCCCCAGAAGCCTGTGTTAAATACACACATATACACAGTTGCATAAGAGGAGACAGAAGAGGAACAGGAAAGGAGAAGAATAAGGAAGAGGAGAAGAGAAGAAATTTCCACATAAAAATAAGTCAAAATGGCTTTCTTCCATAAATACTTAGCTGTAACAATTGACATGCCAAATTATTAAAAGTCTACCATGCAATTAAATTATACATTTTTAGGTAGAAAAGTTTTAGAACATTTCTGATGTTCATGTATGAAATGTTCACCTGTGGAAAATCTCCTCAATTTTGGTAGGGCAGAATACACTGGATTCAAGAAAAGCTGCTAGAATGTTTTTTGCATACATAGAACACATACTCATAATATATATGCCACTGCTCCCAATAAAGTACTATTTTACTGTTAACAGGGAGTAAGACGTTCTGATTCCTTGTAAGAGTTCCTGTCGTTGAACATGCTCCCTTTCTACATTCCCTGTATGTACCTAGGTGGAATTTAAGCTACTCTTCCATACCACTGCAATCACCTTTTCTTGAACAGGGTAACACCAGTAAGTAGGGTAATCATATGTGTTCATTTGTTTACGATGCTCTCTATTTATGCCTATTTTCCATTATCATTTTAATAACAGTCCTTAACATAACCAAAAGTGGTACTGGTTTGACAACAAATTGTATAGGCATCTACCCTATTGGAAAACATATGCCCCTACCATCTCCCTATCCATCTATAATAATTTTAAAACTTTTTTTAAGGAACAGTTATTTCATGCTTTAAAACTCTATCTCATTTAATCCTTCCAACAATGATGTGAATTAGGTATTATTATTCCCACTTCACACATTAGGAAACCATGGTACAGAAATAAAAAAAAAATATAGTCAAAGTAACAAACAGCCGATGGAGAAGTAAGGGTAAAACAGAGATGTCTTGAGATACAAATTACATCTGTTAGAGTGTATGCCACTCTGCTTCCATTTATCCAAGTGTCCATCAAGCTGTTGTCAAAGAGAAGTGATAAGACAGTTCAGAGTACCCCTGTTGTATGTGGTAGAGACTGTTTTATGTGTGGCTGACACAAGGTGCATAATTGGAAACTGAAACACACTTCTTCAGTGATTTTACCAAGTCTTTTCTTAGGTAAAGCTTCTCAAAGGAATATGTATTGTCCATAGTGATTAGTTTTTGCAGTACTAATATACTATGGGTAAATGAAATACTTTTCATACTAAGCTTGCAAATTTATTTTTTGTTATACACGTTTCTCTGGGAACCCATGCTACAATTACAGATTCACAAATAAATATTTAGAAAACAAGTCATCATAACTTTGTAACTGCATCCATTATCTGTACTATATACGTTGGAGTTCTCAAAGATATGCAAAAATCTCAGGAGTTTTTTAAAATCTGAATATGAAAAAAAATCTAACTTTATACCTGATTATTCCAAATAAGCTGACCAAAACATCACTGCCAGGAGAATGAATCATTTCTGATCAATATTCTTTTGTAGACAAACCACAGAGTGAATGTATAAAGATTAATTCAGAATTTTAAGAGTGATTCACATACTTTCATCAAACCAATAATAGTGTGTACCAAACAGGGTTGTAGTACCTTAAGGAAGAGCTCAAAGACCAAATAGTCATCAAAAATATTAACTTTCTTGGAGTTTCCATCATGGTGCAGTGGAAACGAATCAGACTACCAACCATGAGGTTGCGGGTTCAACCCCCCGGCCTCACTCAGCGGGTCAAGGATCTGGCGTTGCCATGAGCTGTGGTGTAGGTTGCAGATGCGGCTCAGATCTGGTGTTGCTGTTGCTATGGTGTAGACCAGTGGCTATAGCTCCAATTAGACCTCTAGCCTGGGAACCTCCATATGCTGCGGGTGCGGCCCTAAAAAGACAAATATATGTGTATACACACACACACACACACACACACACACACACACATATATATATATATATATAAACTTTCTCTTCTTGAATAGCTTAACTCTATTTTCTTAATTTTAATAAAGAGAGCCCAGAACTCTTCATTTCATACTTCATTGAAATCACCAATACTTTTCTTTAAGGGAGATGAAAGAGCTTACACTGTGTTTATTTTAAAGTTAACGTTAAATATTTAAGTACTTTTCCAAGGTGGAAATGAAAAGCTTTGTCATTAGCCTTCTGCTAATCACATAGAAAAGTTTTGGTTGAGCAAATGAGTGATTAAACTGAGTTTGTTTGCTTCCTGTTATACCAATTTCAGCAACTAATAGATGGAGAATACTAGTTTCAGTTTTTAATTTTATGTCAAGTCATTGTGGGATTTGAATAGAAATTATTAACCAAATTTGATATGGTATTAATCCCTTTCTTGTGACCCCAATTAATGACCAACTTAACCTTCTGTGCCAAAAAACTAAATTACCATTCCTGTGGTAGATTGTTAGGAATGCAGTTCCCTAGTGTGGCATTTTCAGAGACACAAGGATTTTAAGTGCTTTATATGTGTAAGTTACATTTTATTACATTAAACTTTACGAACAACCTATCTATATATTCTTTGTTAAACATAAGATTTAAATAATTTAAGTTTTCATGTCTAAATGTACCATACGCATTTCTACATTTATTATTTCATGCCTATACTTACTATTAATGCATAATTACCAGCAGGCCTAGTGCTAATAATTCATATAATAATATGATATATGTATATATAATTATATGTCTAATAGTTACTTACAGGCAAGACAATTCTCCACCCTAAAAATAATTTAAGAAGAAAGGTAGAAAAAAGGAATAAATCACTCCTTTGGTAAAATTTTTTTTTTTTTGGCTCCACCTGCAGCATGTGGAAGTTCCTGGGCCAGGGACTGAACACACACCACAGTTGTGACCTATTTATATCAGTACTATTACAATAGCCAAGAGTGGCAGCAATCTAAATGTCCAAAAGAATGAAATAATGCCATTTGGAGCAACACGGATGGGCCTAGAGATTAGACTAGGTGAGGAAGCCCAACAGAGAAAGATAAATATATGATATTGTTTATAAGTAGATCTAAAAAAAAAGATACAAATGAACTTATATACAAAACAGAAGTAGACCCATTGACATAGAGGATAAACTCATGATTACCAAGGGGGTAGAGGGATAAACTGGGAGTTTTGGACTAACATGTACACATTCCTGTATGTAGAATGGATAACCAAGAGGGAAATACTGTTTAGCATGGGGAATTATACTCAATATTTTGTAATAACCTATAAGGAAAAATAATTTGAAAATTATTATTATTATATATACATATACATAAAACTTAATCACTTTCCTGTACATCTGAAATTAACACAATATTGTAAATCAACTATACTTAAGCAAAACAATAAAAAATAAAAATAAGTTAAAGAAAAAAGAAAATCAATAATAAAAATGCAAATGACCAAATATTTGGGAATTAAAACAGAGTATTTAACAATCCTAAGATGTACTAGAAAATACATTAAACTGAACTAAAATGATAAATAGACATGCCCAAATTTACAGAATGAAGTCAGAGCAGTACATAGAGGGAAATGCATGGCTTTAAATACTTATTATTCTTTTTCTTATTTTTTTGTCTTTTGTCTTTTTAGGGCCACACCCATGGCATGTGGTAATTCCCAAGCTAGGGGTCAAATTTGAGCTGTAGCTACTGGCCTACACCACAGCTCATGGCAACGCTGGATCCTTAACCCACTGAGTGAGTTCAGGGATCGAACCAAAATCCTCATGGATACTAGTCAGGTTCGTTAACTGCTGAGCCACGACAGGAACTCCTAAATACTTATTATTTCAGCAAAGTCTTAAAATAAATTATTGAGTTTCTAAAAAAGAAATTACTAGAACAAGAGCAAATCATAGCTATGATTAGTAAAAAAGGAAAAAAAATAAAATAAGAGCAGAAATCTATAAAGTACAAAATTAACAAACATTAAGGAAAATCAATGATACCAGGATTTGGTTCATTGAAAAAAATTTTAAAAATCGATGTCTATAACAAGATTGATCAAAAAAATGAGGCAAGATACAGATTATTAATATCAGTAATAAAAAGGAATTATCAGTAAAGTTCTCACTGATATTAAGAAGTTAACAATGGAATGTTGCAAAAAACATTATGTAAATAATGTTGACTACTTATATAAAATAGGCAAATTACTTAAAAGATATAAATTACTACAACTGACACAAAAAGAAGCCAAGATCAAGAATTTCTCCTGTATCCCTAGTTTGTTGGGAGTGTATATAAAAAAATGGGTATTGAATGCTTTCTGCATCGATTGATATAATCATATGATTTTCTTCTTTAGCATGTTTATGAGATGAAATACTTTAATGGATTGTCAAGTACTGAACCAGCCTTATATATAAGTAATAAATTCCAATTTATAGTGGTATATAATTATTTTTATACATTGTTGGATTCTATTGCTAACATCATGTTTAGCATTTTTGCATCTATGTTCATGAGACATACTGGCTTATAGATTTCCTTTGTTCTAACGTCATTATCTAACTTTGGTATTAGTGTATCCTGGCATCATTGAATGGATTAACAAATGTTCCCTCTGCCTCTATGTTTTGGAAGAGCTTGTGGAGAATGGGTATCATTTTCCCTTAAATAGTTGGTGGAATGCACCAGTGAAATATTCTGACCTGGTGCTTCACTTTTGGAAGGTTATTTTATGGAAATAGGCTTACTATAATTATTTATGTGCCCTTATGTCAGTTTTGTATTTTGTATCCTTCAAGGAATTTATTATCAAATTTATCGACTAGAGGTGTTCATAACATTATTATCTATTTAATTTCCTTGGGATCAATAGACATGGTCTCTCTTTTATTTCTGATTTTAATAATTTGGGCTTTCTCTCTCTTTATTTGTGGATAGCCTGCTTAAAATTTTATCAACTGTATTGACATTTTGATTTCATTAATTTTCTCTGTTGTTTTTCTGTATTAAATTTCATTGATTTCTACACTATTTTTCATTATTTTTGTTGTTGCTAAAGTTTTATATTGCTCCTTTTCTTTATATTCTACTAACATAATTTTATTTTTTCATCCAAGTCAACTTGCAGAATGAGAAAAAATGTGTAATATGTAAGAAAAAGAAAACAGTTTTCTTAGATACACAAACATCTAGAAAGTCACCTGCTTAACTTTCCTCAGTATATGATTTAGAGAATATTTCATCTAAGAAACACATACACCAAAAATCAGCAACAGAGTAAAGGGGAAATTGTGGTAGGAAAAACCTGGCAGAGAGCAATGAAATGTCAAATAGCAGTTTTAAAAAAATGGAAAATTATTAAACATGACATATGACAGAGATGTACAGTCAGCTAATTTAAGCCTCATAACTTAAATGAGCTAGTTTATACTCATATTAACATTATAAATCAAATTACCCCTATGTGGTAGTTACTATTAGCATCCCTACCAACATACCAAAGGTTTGGGTACAAAGAGGTTCAACAGGAGTTCCCATTGTGGTGCAGCAGAAATGAATCTGACTAGTAACCATGAGGTTGCAGGCTCAATCCTTGGCCTCACTCAGTGAGTTAAGGATCCAGCATTGCCCTGAGCTGTGGTCTAGGTTGCAGCTGCGGCTCAGATCCTTCGTTCTGTGGCTGTGGTGTAGGCTAGCAGCTGGAGCTCTGATTCAGTTCCTAGCCTGGGAACCTACTGATGCCATGGGAGCAAAAAAGACAAAAAAACTAAAAACCAACCAACCAAACAAACAAACAAAAAAAAACAATGAGGTTTAATATTCTGCCCATAATAGATAGTATTACCTATCTAATACTATGTCAAATTTGGTTTTTCCTTTGAAACATAATGCAGTTTTTCATGTTTATATATTATCCTATCCATAGTCTAAAAAAAAATCAGAATTCCATGTTATTTGATGTTAGGAATTCTCATACATGATCTTGGTATCAAATATTTGACAAATATTACTCAATTTCCTTTCTGAAGGCAAACATGGCTTCAATTATTATCTATATGCTGGTAAATCCCAGATGTATTACTCCAGCTAAAGGTTATATTCTATATCCTCATGTAAATCCATAGTTAAATTGCATCAATTGTTCCAATAACATCTTTTATACTATGATGTCTTCAGTCCAGGACTCAATCTATGATCATAAATTCCATTTGGCTTTGTTTCTTTTAGTCTCATTAAACCTGGAATATTTCTTCAATCTTGTTTTTCATGGCCTTGGAATTTTTAAAAGAATATAGGCATTTTTTTTTTTGGTCTTTTTGGCTTTTCTAGGGCTGCTCCCACAGCATATGGAGGTTCCCAGGCTAGGGGTCTAATTGGGCTCTAGCCACCAGCCTACTCCAGGGCCACAGCACCGTGGGATCTGAGCCGTGTCTGCGACCTACACCACAGCTCACTGCAACACCGGATCATTAACCCGCTGAGCAAGGCCAGGGATCAAACCTGCAACCTCATGGCTCCTAGACGGATTCATTAACCACTGCGCCACGATGGGAACTCCCTATGCCCTTTTTTTTTTAACGTTGTTAAATGTGGGTTACTTTGCTTCTTTCAGTTAGATTCAAATTATTTATTTTAGGCTGAAATACCAGGGAAGTGAGGTTGTGTCTTTTTTTATTGCATTATATTGGGAGGTCTATGATGTTTGTGCTATTATCAGTGATGTTAATTTTGATCACTTGGTTACCATGTTATTTTCTAGATTTATCTACTGAAATGTTAGTAATTTTTTAAAATATGTGATTTGTTGGAAGACATTTTGAGAGCGAGTCATATTCTATCCTGAACCAAATATTCTCCCATTGTTTTGAGCATACATTGATAATTCTTGCTTGAATCAATTATTAATAAGACAACTGTCAAAGGCATTAATTCCTTCAACATGAATATGTTTATTTTCAACTGTTAAGAAAGGTCTTTTCCCTTTTTATTTATATAAGTGTGGATTCTTATTTTACTCAGTGGCTTATCAACTATTACTATTATTATTTATTTGATGTTCAAATTTCCCCAGATTTTATCAGAGGGACTTCCTTCAAATCGATTTGTGTCTTGAGTCTTATAGACATTCCTTTGGGTTCTTGAAGCATTTTCTTTTGTCTAGCACAATAAAGTACTCCAAGCAATGCCGAGTAGTTATGCTGCGAGCCACACAGGAATGGACTAGCAATGATACCCTGCTGTGTAGCACTGGGACTGTCTAGTCACTTATGATGGAGCATGATAATGTGCGAAAAAAATATACATGTATGTGTAACTGGGTCACCATACTGTACAGAAGAAAAAAAGACAATGTATTGGAGAAATTTAAAAAAATGCAAAAAAACCCACAAATAAACAACAAAAAAGTGCTCCAGTGTCATTTTATACTGTCCTAGCTCCACACCTAGAATCAACCATTTCTTCAACGGGCCCCGCTATCTTTTACTTGGGAATAGTATTTAGAAATGAAGATTAAGCTATTAGGTATAGTCATTGTTATTGGAATATAATATCTTCTATTCTCTATCAACATAGAGTGTTCAGAAACCTATGCATATGCATGTGTGTGTGTGTCTGTGTCTGTCTGTCCCTGTATTATCTATATTTACATCTGTCTATCCACCTATGATCTACATAGCAAACACATCTAATAGACATCCATCTATTCCAATTCAGCACCAACATCACAGTGTTAATTCTAATTCCTTTTCCGTAATTGAATGTCTCTCCCCAACAATGCAAAACCTAGTTCCCATTATTCTTAACATATTTATTGACATGCTTAATTCTGGAATATTCAGAAAGTAACTTCAGAGTTGCTAAACCACGCTATTGCAAACTAGCTGACAAATTAGTCTTAAAAATATGTTTATATTTTTGGATTTTTCTTTAGGCTGAGGTTGTATATTCAAATACTCTATGGAGTTCCTCAGGGTAATCAATGCTTTTCCTCAATGTGGTTAGATTATCAATTTGAAGTACATTAGTTTACTCCTGTTTTTTTTTTCTTTTATGAATTTTCCCCATTCTGTTTTATTTTATATAGTATGCCAAGCATTAACAGAGTTCAAGAAATCAAACTGTATACACAAAGCAAGAATCAGAAAAGTTACTACACCATGCTAGAATAGTTCCACCTCATTCCCACACTCCCTCAAAAATAATCAGTTACATTATTTCTGGTTTATCTGTGTCTCTTTACACAGAAAAGGAGCATGCTCAGATACACTTTCTTATTTGTCCTCTGCTCTTTTACAATGAGTGGCATTTCATGTAAACTACTTTTTACCTTTTGCTTTTTTCCTCTCACTTGGAAACAACTATATATTCATTTACAGAGAACTTCCCTCATTGTTTTATAGCTGCACAGTACTTGATCACATATGTAAAAGTTAATTCAGTCACTCTCCTATGCATGGGCATTTAGACCTGCCAATATTTCAACTTTCTGGAACTTACTGATAGTTCAAATATAAAGTGACATTTGATAAATTTTGTGAATCATCCATATGATCCTGAGGAAAATGTATGTTCTCTATTATTAGAGTGTAAATTTTAATATATATCCATGACATGCACCTTATTTTTTATGTCATTCAGAAACCCAAGTTTTCCTCTCTTGTTTCTTCTTCCCTTCTTATTTTATGTGAGATCTGTCTTATTTAATATATATTCATACATATACTTTTGTGTATGTATCCTTCAGGATCTTAATTTTCCTCTCGAGCATATTTTTCCTTTCACCACTTAGTCTCCGGAGGGCAATTCTCCCTTTATTTTCACACTTTTCTCCCTCAAAAAGGTTGCCTTTTTAAGAGCAACACTCTGAGCCCCATTCACTTTTAAGTCCCTTTCCTATTGAATGTTATCAGATCTACAAAGATTCTTAGAGTGAATTCTCTCTTTCTGAGGGTGATTTTAGTTCTTCTCTATTCCACATAGATTTTTGGGACCCACTTAATTCTTCAAAAGGTCTTGGAGCAAGGAATAGCTCTACTAGAAACTGGCGTTTACTTTTCTTTATAGAAGAAATTTGAATTTTGCTTTGCTTTCTCTTGTCTATTTATCCTGAAGGTATGATATTTGGAGGATATATGGATAGATTCAGAGCGAGGCAGTTGCTATTTCCTCAACTAACAACCAAATAAAATTTAAAGGGCTATTGTCAAAAATATATTTACTTTGAGTAATATTGCTACTTAGAATTTTTGAGCATTATTTACCCTCAAACCGAACTGACACAACATCCAGATCCTGGTAAAAACATATCACATTTTTGTGGAAGGAAATATTATTTCCTAATACTTAAGGAAGGTAGACATTCATCCAGATCTTTGGAATCATTTTCAATTAATTAAAATGAAAGAATAGAAGAAATTGGATGTGTGGGGGCAAGAACACCATTCTGTTATGTATTACTCTGAATTATCATCAGTTGGTAAGCAGGAAATTTTTGTGGAATTCAGACTCTGAGATTAGTGATAAAATTCAAGGTTAAAGAACTATTTACTGGAAGTTTATACTGCGCTAAAGCAGCTTAAGTCACAATGTGTTCACTTCCACAAAGGCTGAAGGAAAACAAAATCAATAAAAGTTCAGAATAATCCTATATTTTTCTTGACAATTTTCTCTTCGCCTTAACAAAGAGTGAAATAGTGATTAATAATGGGATAGCCTTACCAAAAACTTCCTTGAAATTTATCAAAAATATTTTCCTGAAGAATTCAGACATGTAATTTATCAAGGAAAGAATCTAGTACAAAAATAGATGTAATGCGTTATAAAACAATAGATACATTTTTATCATTTTATCTTTTGTTGTTTTATTGAATGATCCAAAAAAATCAGAATACACATTCTTCTCAAGTGTGCACGGAACATTCTCAAGTATTGATCACATATTGGGGCACAAAGCAAACCTCAACAAATTTAAGAGTATAGAAATTATTACAAATGATTTATTTTTATCTGTATGTCATCATGGTCACAGAGTTTATAAGATTAAATAAGTTTATCAAGATAGTCACATAGTAATATGTGTATATAGAATATGTCTATATAGAAAATGACTATATATTTTATATCATATGAAATACCCTATAGATTCTTTTAAAAAACAGACTTTGAATGAATATATCGGCAAAATATCTTTATCTGCTGCCTTTAGCACAGGCCACTGGCTATTAGATTACTGATTTCTCTCCATAACCTCTCCTCAGCTTCAAGATGTTGCTCAACTTATTAGTTTTGGATTTTTATAGATTCTAGGGATTCTTTTTCCTTGTTAGTATGATGATACAGTGAGCCTGCCATACACCTACATACCAAGGAGTGGAAAAGCAAAACAAAATGAGACAATTTATTTAAATAGGCTGAGTGATCCAAATGAGACTACATAAATAAATCCCGATACAATTAAATTAAATGCATGTTTAAAACTAACATAGACTGTTTCATCTGGAAGGACTGAAATATTTTCAGTTGACAAACTCAGTTGTACCTAAGATGAGAAATGTTTAGACTATCAGAACCATATTTTCCCACTCATACATATTAATTAATTTTCAAGACCCCTATATGTTCACGTTTAAGAATGTCAAAATTTAATACCACTATTTCTACATTCCATTTTTTTAATGTAATTTCATTTACACGGACAAGTTCTGTTCCTTCCTTACACCACTATCTCTGCCCCTAGTTCTAACAATTAGAGAATTGAGAAAGCAATATTTTTCTTTGCTTAAGTATAACATGAATAAACTGCCCTATCACCTTGTAAGTATATTTGCTAAGTTCCCAAGAGGAAACAGATGACGCCCTCCTATGAGTAGTCAAATGAAGTTAATGGAAAGTACTATTACAAAGCTGTTGAAAATATCCAGGGAAACCAACAAGCAATGCAATAATACCCAACAATAGCCATCACCACCAGTAAATCTGACAGTGCAAGGGGAGGCCACACCTACTGGAATTCTGAAAAGGTCTTTGGCGTGTGTGAGGGTCCGTCAGACAGGAGCTGAGGCTTTTAAAGGAAATGTGGCTACTGCCAAGTCATAACCTTAGCAGGGAGGAAGCCAGAGAAATAAATGCCCCAAACTCATTATCCTCTTGCCCTCCTCATTTGCTACTGGTGCTGACATTGGACAAAGCCAATCAGGACCCTGAGGCAAGGGAGCTGACTGATACTTTCCCTATGGTCACCTTCTTTAACACATATCTGGAAGGACACTAGGAGGGAAAAAATATAAAAATGTAAATGGAGAATGTTCAATAAGCAGAAAATGAGAAGAAAGATTCTTTCAAGTTTCAATTTTTTTCTCAAAAATATTACGTCATACATTTTAAAAACGTATTTTAGTATGGTTTTGAAACCCAACTCTTTCCCCATAAACTGTGTGACCTTGAAAAATTTACCTTAGCGCTGTTAAACTGTGTGACCTTGAAAAATTTACCTTAGCGCTGTTAAAATGGAGGAATATCCATATAATATGATGGTAAAATGGTACTCTTTCTTTCTCTGTTTCAGTGGAAACAATGAAGGCTAAAAACCAAACAATAACTTCCAGCTATTTCCGCATTCTAAAGCAAGGTATGCGACTGTTCGATTAAGACTTATGAAGGTGACTGACAACAACTGGTTTTGTGACCCTTTTCTCTTCATAATTCTGAGAAATTAATAAACAACTAATAGAAGGAGGGCAGGATTCTCTGGAGAGAAACACTGGTGTTCTGTGCATTCTTATTATTGTCTACTTGAAGGAAAAAAAAAAAACACAATGGAAGACCTGTGAGTTGAGTTCATTCAGTGTCTTACTGATGAATACAGCTGAGGACACATCCTCTCAGACAGTTCTGAGAAACTGTTCCGAAGAGAAAAGGGGGGAGGACAGTACATAAGTGATTTTGGCCAAGGGGTATGTGTGATCAAGCACACTTCTCAGTAGGAGGTTGGTGCTAGTCATGAGGAATAGATATCTTAGTTAACTTGGTGCTATCTTCAAAGCTTTTCTTAAGTATGGGTGGATGCAAGAATTTGGGTTAATAAAAATTTCTCCTAAGAATATTTAACTATCTGAAGACCAGTTCTGCCAGTTTTCCCAGCGCACCAAGTGCCTTATTCTTGATCTCTTCTTTTTAGGGTGAATTGTCGGTCAGCAACTGCAGTGGCTAATGACTTGATTCTTATAGAACTGGGTGGTAGACAGCATTTTTTTTTGTTTTTTTTACATTACCCTTCCAATGAAAAGGAAGGACAGTGATATGCTTTCCTCTCATCTTATATAAACCAAATGAGGGGTCTGAAAGGACATATACTGATACCCTGACTTGGGGCACTGTGAGTTTAGGTCACATAGGATCCAGCATAAAAAATCAGGATCATATCATTATGCTCCTCCTCTCATGTTCTAATTCAATGTGATCTGAATCTTCTATTTACAATTTGACACAAGTGATCGGTGGAAGAATTTTGCACATACTTATTTCTGGCTTCACACTTCAAAACATTTTTGATTCTCTTTCTCTGTCCACATATTTTTGTATCATGTGACATAGAATGCTTTTGTATTGGTGTACTGCCTCTGGCCCTGCACCTTTTGCCATGAAGTCTCATGAGCCAGCATATTGGGCATTAGACATATTCTTTGAAGCTAATCCAACAATAGTGAAATAAGTAATTGTTTAGGTATGGAAGTGACTAACCACTCTAAATATATGCCAGAAAGCCAAGTAAAAATATTTCCAACTCAACAATCAGTTGCAGTGCTCATAACGCTTAACAAAGCTCCTAAATACTATCATTTACTTATAAAATTTCCTATTGTATCTGGGTGATTTATGATTTCATGTTTTTAATATCCAGTACTTTATTGCATTTAGTCAGTCTCTTTGTTTCATTTTTATTTTGTTTTAAAATTTAGGACTCCTGTACCTGCATTAAGGGAAAATCAATTCTTTATTGTTCCTACACTACTTGAATGAATTTTTCCTAGTCTACTCTTTTTTTTTGTCTTTTTTTTGCTATTTTTTGGGCTGCTCCCATGGCATATGGAGCTTCCCAGGCTAGGGGTCCAATCGGAGCTGTAGCCACCGGCCTACACCAGAGCCACAGCAACGCGGGATCCGAGCCGCATCTGCAACCTACACCACAGCTCATGGCAACGCCGGATCGTTAACCCCCTGAGCAAGGGCAGGGATTGAACCCGCAACCTCATGGTTCCTAGTCGGATTCGTTAACCACTATGCCACAACGGGAACTCCCCCTAGTCTACTCTTTACCATATGTGCCATCTTTGAAGAATCCAAACTTTATGTGGGATCTGAATTCTAGTTCCTTGTATTCAATGGTTTCCTGGCATCCTTTCCTACCCCTTACCAAGAGTCTGGGTACCAAGACCAACTACTACACAGCTAACATCATCCTTGTGGCAGCAGATTCAGTGTCATTTTTTAAAAAAATAGTTTTTATGATTATTTCCTTCTCATTTCTGACACATGGTAATTTTTCTTTCTTTCTAGAGAGTCCTGCAATGTATTTAACATGATTTAAAATAGTTATCTTCTTTAATCAACATTTTTATGAAGTTGTAGTGAAGGGTTTCAGGGTACCCAGACTGCTATACATTCAGAACTGAGAGTCCATGAACCCTGGTTTAAATATGTCCACATGTGTATTGGCTGGATATGCAAAACACTGTGCTAGGTACTGTATCAGGATGGCTTCTGGAAAAAGAATGTTTTCCAGAGTACTGTATACAAAACAGATCATCAATAAATGCATACTGAAAAGTATTTGTGCAAGATCAATAAGAGTAGTAAATTAAATGTTAAAAGCTGCGGTTAAGTCCATTTTACTGAATTTAGGCAAGCTTAAGTTATCAATTGCATGTGTACCAGGAAGATTTGCCATGGGAATTCCAGACCCAGAAAGGGAAGAGCATTTTGATCTAGGATTGATGCCCCCAATCAGCCAATTGGATTTTCATGCTATAAGCGATTTCTTTGAGGCAAAGAATACTGCCAGGTTGCATATCAAACAGGAGCAATGACTTGCCCCAACTCATGTGTTAGGGAAATGGCAAGAAAGGGACTCAGGCTCTAAGAGATCAGTGCAGAAAAGGTCAGCTGCATAAACACTGTCACACAGAATTGATTGGAACTAGGAATCAAGCCTCTCTAGAATTTCTCTCCTTTCTTTACAAAAGATAACTTGAATTTAATATCTCAAGGTTATTTTATAAAGAGACAAACAAAATGGATCAAATTTAGCCTATACAGTACAAATGCCTACTGAGTAGGATTTTTAAAATTGTTTTTCATTGGTTAGAGAGGAAATGTATACTTTCTTTGGAGACAGTAAAATTTAAATGATATACACAGATTTTACTGTATCTACTTTTGAGTTAATCACATTCTTTATCCTCTCTGCCTTGAAAAATGTTTATAAAGTGTTCTCCTTTAATTTCTTTATCAATGAGTTAAGTATAACATATACATTTTATTACATAAAATAGAGAATAAATAACAAAATCACCAAAACAATCTTATAAAAAAGTGCCATATATTACTGATGTACTACATGCAAATCTCTCAAAAATGACTGTTGAGACTTTGGTGAGATGCAATGGATTTATAAATCAAAAAATGAAAAGACCAAGAATTCACCTAAAAATTGTCGAAAGACATGAATAGACGTCTCACACACACATAGATATACATATATATATTAAAAAAAGCCACTAAGCATATGAAAAGGTAATAAATATTTTTAGGGTTATGGAATTTCACAATTAAATCTCAATTTTTTTTATTCACTAGAATGATTAAAGTCTCAATCTCAATAATACCAAATGTTGGAGAGTAGCAGCTGGAACCATCACAGATTTTTGGTTAGAGTGTAAAATTATGCAACCATTTTGCAGAAATATTTGTGAGTTCTTATAAATTTAAACCCATGTGAACCAGCAATATCACTTCTAAGTAATTACCCAAAATAAATGAAAACATGTATCTACAAAAAGACTTTGTAGGCATATGAAAGTGTACTAGCAGACTTATTTATAATAAGCAGAAAATTGGAATGGTCCAAATGCCCATCAACAAATGAAAAGTTGAAGAAATTTTGGTGTATTCATGGAATGAAATGTTACCCAGAGATGCAAATGAAGGAGGCCCTATCATGGCTAAGTGGAAACGAATCTAACTAGTATCCATAAGGATGGAGGTTTGATCCCTGACCTTGCTCAGTGGATTAAGGATCTGGCATTGCAGTGAACTGTGGTGTTGGTCACAGACACTGCTTGGTTCTGGCATTGCTGTGGCTGTGGTGTAGGCTGGCAGCTACAGTTCTGATTTGACCCCTAGCCTGAGAACCTCCCTATGCCATGAGTACAGCACTAAAAAGACAAAAGAGAAAAAAATGAAAGAGAAATGTAAACGAAGCACATATACACTCAACAACATGGCTGAATATCTTATAGATATTAAGCTCAGCAACAGAAGCTAAGTACAAGAGCATACTTTTAAATTCCCTGTATATGAAGTTCTAGAACCAGAAAAATTTATGTGAGATAGAAGATACAAAGGAGCTGATTCTGAGAGAAAGGGATTACATGGACAGTGGTGCTAGTAATGGTGTTGGGATGATGGAGATGTTCTCTATCTTTTGTGGGTGATAGTTATGTGGGTGGATATGACCATCAAAATTCAACAAACTGAACACTAAAGAAATGGGCATTTTACAGATTAAATTAGTAAATGTTGTTTTACACATAATTAATAAATTTGTTTCTGTATCCTCTGTTTGCTTTTTTTTTAACCTAACATTAAAAAGCGATTTGCCTCTGCTATCAAAAAAAAAAGAAAGAAAGAAAGAAAGAAAGAAAGAAAGAAAGAAAGAAAGAAAGAAAGAAAGAAAGAAAAGGGCATTTTATTGTATGCAAAGTATAGTATCACCTAAAAGAATCTAAGTGGAATAGAAATGCAGAGTCCCATATGACTGGAAGCCTTCAAGCAAAGACAAAGAGATGGAAACACTAAACAAGTGGATGAGAGGTATGGTTTTGAACTTCAGTGTACCTTGGAATTGCTTAAACGGCTTTTCAAATACACAGAATCAAAGCATCCCGATCCTAGGAACTCTTTTAATAGGAAAAAGATGGGACTCATGTACCTTTATTTTTAATTGGCACCTATCCCAGAAAATTCTGAAAGAGATAGATGAATAACTGACCCCAATTCTAGAAGCAATGAAGGTGCAGCACTATTCACAATAGCCAAGACATGGAAACAACCTAAATGTCCATTGACAGATGATTGGATTAAGCAGATGTGGTATACATACACAATGGAATACTACTCAGCCATAAAAAAGAACAAAATAATGCCATTTGCAGCAACATAGATGGAACTAGAAACTCTCTACTGAGTGAAGTAAGTCAGAAAGAGAAAGACAAATACCGTATGATTTCACTTATATCTGGAATCTAATATGTGGCACAAATGAACCTTTCCACAGAAAAGAAAATCATGGACTTGGAGAACAGATTTGTGGTTGTCAAGAGGAAGGCAGAGGAAGTGGGATGGACTGGTTATTTGGGGTCAACAGATGTAAACTATTGCCTCTGGAATGGATAAGAAATGGGATCCTGCTGTGTAGCACTGGAAACTATGGTCCCTTGTGACGGAGCACGATAATGTGAGAAAAAAAAGAATGTGAACATGTGTATGTGGCTGGCTCACCTTGCTGTTCAGCAGAAAATTGTCAGAATACTGTAAACCAGGTGTAATGGAAAAAATAAAAATCATTATAAAAAAAGAAGCAATGAAGGGATTTTTAGGAAGAAATATTCGCAATTTCAACACTTCTATTTCTAAATTTAAAGTGGGATATCATGATAAGAAGTGTTGATTGATGTGTTCTACAGATGAACACATTTCAACATATTACTATAAAGTATATTAAATAAGTATGTTTTATTCATTTTTTTGTCTTTTTGCCTTTTCTAGGAGATGTAGCCGCCAGCCTACGCCACAGCCACAGCAATGCGGGATCAGAGCCGTGTCTGCAATCTATACTACAGCTCACGGCAATGCCAGATCCTTAACCCACTGAGCGAGGCCAGGGATCAAACCCGCAACCTTGTGGTTCCTAGTCAGATTCATTAACCACTGAGCCACGATGGGAACACCTATTCATTATTTTTAATCAAGGAAATTTAAAATTTCTTTTCTTTTGTTTCCTATACTTATTTGTTTGATATATTTTAGAAAGTTACATAACCTTTTAACAGTGAAGGGATCAATGCAAGTTTCTCAAGAAACAACAAACAAAACAGTGAATAAACTTGTAGAGACTTGCTCAACCTACACATTCTCTCAGTTTATTTATAGACAATGGCTTCAACTAAACATATTTTTATTTAATATTTACCAGGCTATGTACTTTTATTTCATATTGATTACTCTAATTTTAATAATATTCTCATATAAGCACAAAGCCAAAGGGGGGAGGAGGAGATTAGAGCCCCCCCAAAAGATTATTAGGGGTATTATCTTTTCTCTTTGTAAACCTTACAGATATCTGTATTGTGTACTTAATCACAGACTATATAGGAAGGGGAAGTTGACTACCTGGAGGGTAAACTTGAACTGTCTTGAGGAAGTGGGAATTGTTGACAGTTGGCCAAGGGAGAAATTCATTCCAAGCAATGGAAAGAGCATGCACAACAATTTAAGAAAAGGAAAAGAATGCTGTAGCAATTGCAGATTTGGTATGATGAAAGGTATGTATTGGGGAGTAAAGATGAGGGGGAAACTAAAGGAATTAAGCAAAGAAGCAATATGGTGAAGATTTGATGAGTTATGAATCCCACTCTTGTGACATTACAAAGAGTAAATTGGAATGAATGCGGCAGAGATAAGATGTGAGGCAAAGAGATTTAAGGTCTAAGCGACACATGAAAGGGCCTAAACAGAGGCAGTCCTGTGAAAGGTTAATAAGAGTTACAAAATTGCAAAGATTTTTAAAAGATTGAATATGAATAGTGAAGGATATGAGGAAATCCAAAATGAGGCCTGGAGATGGAATGAATAGGCAGGTTCTAAAATGAAATGCAACAGCAGGTTTGGTGTGCACAGATGGGAGGAGAAAGCAAACTTTAGTTTTAAAAATACTTGTTATTTGTTACTATAGCCATATTCAGTTTTACAAGCTGTTAGAAATTGAGACAAAGATTTAAGAACTGAGGTCCCTACTATCAACATATTGTTGTTCCTGGGTTTTTTGATAAAAAAAAAAAAGGATGACCATTAATTAGTAGGGATGAGAGCTGGGGATTAGAGCAAAAGAGAGGAACATCCTTAGCCCAGGAGAGCAGGCTAAGGTACCCAAGTTCACAGTGGTTACATTCTCTCCTAGGTGAATATCCACATCTAGAAAATTAATAGGATTTCTACGAGGATGATAACAACAAATGAAAATGCAACCCACATTAAAACATTAATACTTATAAACCATGACCAACAGACTGATTCTCAATTGAACAGGGAAAAAAATGAAAGTTAGAGGACCTAAAGGTAATTGTTCTCAAAAGGCAGATGAAAGAAATAAAGATTAAAATTGTACAATGGGAAAGATTAAAAGAAACCCAGCAAGCAATGTCTCAAAATGAAGCAGTTATGATTTCACACACAAATATATTCTGTGGCCAGAGACTTTTGACATCAAAATCACTGAAATAAGAATAAGCTGTTATCTATTTTACTTATGTGTGGTTTACGATTTGTGGATTTGAAATGAATCTCTATCTCTTCCCCACAATGTTGTTTCATAAATAGTCCTCATTGGCTTTTTCCTTGTATTCTACATCTTTCTTAGTACATGTTCTTTTTTATCCATAAATGAAAGAGAAAAGTTTCAAAAATATTAAAGTTGTGCTTTTACTGTTTGATTCACATGGGCATTATATCTGAACCCAAGTTCTTCAAGGTAATGAGACTAATAATTTATTTTCATTATAAAAGTGTTCAGATGAAAAAATTGTGATAAGGACAATTTGTGTGAAATAAAGGTTTAATTTATTTTAAAGACTAGTAGAAGCAAATTTACACTGCAGTATTTGGTTTAGTTTTTAGATATCCTAAAACTGTTCACTTATTTTCAAGTAAATATTCCATGCTTAGAGTATTAGTTAAACTATATGCAAAATATGCAGTCTAATATAAACATGAGAAGAATAATAGATAAAAGTTATTGAAAAGTCACAAGTCCTTGGATATGTGGTATTATTTACAGAATTATCCATTAACTGAAGTTTAACTGGAATGTTTTTAAATTAAATTAAGATCTTAAAACAATTAATAAGCATCACTTTTTTTTAAGTATGGATGATGATGTTTAAACCGTAGCAGTCAGTAATGACTTCTGTCTTCAGAACACTATGGTTAAAAAAAATTATTTTCCTTACAAAGACGATAAGTAAAAGTTATTTCCTAAAGGAATTAAAGGAATTATGTGCAAGTCAAAAAAGAAAAAAAAAAAGAACAACAAAGCAAAATAAAACAAAAACCTGGGATGAATTATAAAGCTTGGAGTTTAGCAGTTTAAAAAATGTATACAAGTTTAACTGCAATGGTTCAAATAATGATAAAAGAAAGTGTCATTACCATACCTGTTATAACTGCATAATCACACATTTCACTAAATAATAAGGAATGATGCAGCCCTTCAGATTTGCAGTCATTTTAGAATTGCATCTGAAATAAGCCATAGAGTTTTAAAATAGGACAGAAAGAGGTATTAAAAGTAAAATGTTTTGTGAAAACTATTTAAATGTTCTGTATCTTGAAAAAATACTAAAATTACTCAAGGTCCTCAATGCCATTTTCCGACTGGCAGGCATGTTTAGCAGCAGCACCACACAACTTGTTTTCAGCTGTGTGATTGAAGAGCAAGTGCTGCTCACATATGAAACAATGGAAGTTGAGGCTGCCTGCTAATTTTGTCTTTCTGGAAGTGGAAGATGAATTCTAAGGACATGAAGTGAAGCAACTTTCTGCAGAAAGCAAAGATGAGACAGAGAAAAAATTAGCCCTCGTCGTGGGTAACCTGTACTCTCTGACTTGCTGAGAACCTGAGAGCCATGTGAGCCTCAGTTTTCTCTGGCATAAATATTATCTTCACCAAGGTTGTGGGCAGATTGCTAGTAAATGTGGATTAATGGCCACAGGCATGGTTTTCAATTGGAAGAATATGACTTTGGGAATAAAATACAGTCTAAAGTTTCCAGCTTTCCAAATTTAAATAGTTGAAAATTCTGTTTCTCAGAGAAATGCTCACTAGCTACTCTAGAACACAATCACCAAGTTTCAGTGGCTTAGCACAACATATGCTTATTTTTCACTCACATCATAATCTCCCATGGGTTAGTGGCTCGACATCCTCACTTCAATGAGTGTAGCTTTGCCATCCTAGGGACCTTTGGTACCAACCACAGGAGTGAGGGGACGGAGTAAGAGTGAGAGCAGGAACAGGAGCAGTGCATGGATAATATCACATGGGGTTTCACAAAATTGGATGTGGCATATACAGTTGTTCTGTATCACATCTACTAGCCAGATTACAGTCACATGGCCCTCATCTGCCTAAAAGGAAGACTAAATATAGTCTTCTAGTGCTTCCAGAAGAAAAATGAAAATGGCATGCTGAACATACCATATTATTTCTGCCACTATCTAAATAAAGGTAAATCTAAACTCCTTTAAAAGCCTATGTGTTTTTAATGCAGTATGAGATATTTGAGGAATTTATGAACTTGGATGTGGATACAGCTATGAGGTATATATTGAGATTCTAAATTCTTATTGCAGAACCACCACTATTCCAGACAAAGCTGGCCAAAGTAAGGCAGAAGTAAGTGCTATAAGACCTGAATATTTATGATGAGGGTAGAAGTGGTAGTAAAGGAGTTCCCATCATGGCTCAGAGGTAACAAACCTGACTAGTATCCATGAGGATGTGGGTTCAATTCCTGCCAACCTCAGAGGCTTAAGGATCCAGCATTGCTGTGAGTGTGGTATGGGTCTCAGATGGGGCTTGGATCCTGTGTTGCTGTGGCTGTGGTGTAGGCTGGCAGCTGCAGCTCTAATTTGACCTAGCCTGGGAATTTCCATATGCTACTGGTGCAGCCCCTCCTCCCCAAAAAAGGAACAGTTTACTTATAGATGAGCAAAAATATGAATTATATCAGACTTTTCATCAGAAGTCATGAAACAAGAAGAGAATGGAGTGAATGTTTAAAATGCTGAAGGAAAACCAATAGCAAAACCAAATCACCAACCCAGAATTTACTATCCAATTAAATTATCCTTGAAAATAGGAGAAACTTTCTCAAACAAAAAAATTGTAGGAAATTTTCACTATTAGAACTACCTTGCAAGGAATGTTAAAGCTAATTCTTCAGAGAGAAGAAAAATGATTTGGATCAGAAACTTGTATCTACATAAAGAAAAGAACAGCATTGGAGAAGGGATAAGCGAAGGTAAAACAAATCGTATTTTTATTTTTTATTGATGTACAATTAATAAATGATGTAATATTTTTCAGGTGTATAACAGTCATTTGATATTTTTATAGATTGACTCCATTTAAGGATATTTCAAAATATTGGCTATATTCCTTATATTTTATGTTACATACTTATACCTTAATTCATATCTAATAGTTTATACCTCAATCTACTTCCCCTATCTTGCCCCTCCACCTAACACTCTCCCCACTGGTAACTGCTACTTTATCCTCTGTATCTATGACCCCATTTCTGTTTTGTTAGACTCTTTATTTTGTGTTATTTATTTATTTATTTATTTTTTTAATTTTTAAATTTTTTATTGTTATTACCACAAAACATTTTTTTGTTTCATTTTTTGAAGTAGTTACCTATCCAGGTATGGAAGGTATGTCTTGTGTGAGGTTTCCCTATGCAATCAGTCTGTGCCCAGTGTCTTTGGTGGGAGAGATGGCTTTGAAGGGAGCACAGTCTGTGTCTTCCCCAGGGAGTGCTGACAGCCATCACCTTGGTGGAAGGTAGGGCTGGAGTTGGACAGGACAGTGCTGTGGCTGAGAGAAAGCAAGTCTGTGCATGTGTTCTTTAAGAACTGGGTCTTGGTTTCTCACAGCCCTCCAGTAAGCCTCACTGGTTTTCAAATCTTCCTGGTGGCAGACCTCAGAGTTGGGGTGACTAATACATGGCTTGAAACCTTTGCTTCCCAGGGAGGACCCCTGAGCTTGTGATATCCCCTCAAATTCTGTGTTCCCTGCTAGGGGTGCAGATCCAGACCAGATCATTTTTCCCTTTCTGAAAGGCTCTGTGTGGATCTTTCTTTTTTTTTTTTTTTTTTTTTTTTTGTTGTTGTTGTTGTTGTTGTTGTTGTTGCTATTTCTTGGGCCGCTCCCGCGGCATGTGGAGGTTCCCAGGCTAGGGGTTGAATCGGAGCTGTAACCACCGGCCTATGCCAGAGCCACAGCAATGCGGGATCCGAGCCGCGTCTGCAACCTACACCACAGCTCACGGCAACGCCGGATCGTTAACCCACTGAGCAAGGGCAGGGACCAAACCCGCAACCTCATGGTTCCTAGTGGGATTCGTTAACCACTGCGCCACTACGGGAACTCCTTTGTCTTTTTTTTTTTTTTTTGTGGATCTTTCTTTACAGACTTTGTAGAAGAGCCATCCTGCTAGCCTCCAAACTGATTTTAGTGAGAATTGCTCCATATGTAGTTTCCATATATACAGCTCATGGATAAGTGAAAAAATTAATGTTGTAAAGAATGGGAGGATGGGAGTTCCCATCATGGCGCAGTGGTTAACGAATCCAACTAGGAACCATGAGGTTGCGGGTTTGGTCCCTGCCCTTGCTCAGTGGGTTAATGATCCGGCGTTGCCGTGAGCTGTGGTGTAGGTTGCAGACGGGGCTCGGATCCCGCGTTGCTGTGGCTCCGGTGTAGGCCGGTGGCTACAGCTCCGATTCGACCCCTAGCCTGGGAACCTCCACATGCCATGGGAGCAGCCCAAAGAAATAGCAAAAAGACAAAAAAAAAAAATGGGAGGATGAAATTGGCAATATTCTGTTATAAATTACTTTTACTACCTGTGAAGTGGTACAGTGTTATTTGAAAGTTTACTTGGATTAGTTGTAAATGTATGTAGCAAACTCCAGGGCAATGACTAAAATAATGTTTTAAAGTATAGTTGATATGGTAAGAGAGCAGAGAACATGAAATTATATAAAATGCTCAATTAAAACCAGAGAATTCAGGTGAAGAGTGGAAAACAAAACAAAACAAATAAACAAAACAAAAACCAAAGAAACGGTGAAAAAGGGCAAGAAGTAAAAAGTAGTAGTAAATGTGGTAGATGTTAATAAAACTATAACAATAATCATTTTAAATATGCACGGCCTAAGTACATCGATGAAATGACAGACTTTAGAGGTAGATTTAAAATAGATCCAACTATATATTTTCTACAAAAAAATCTACCTTAAATATAAAGACAAAGATATATTAAAAGTAAAGAGGTGGAGGAGTTCCCGTCGTGGCGCAGTGGTTAACGAATCCAACTAGGAACCATGAGGTTGTGGGTTTGATCCCTGGCCTTGCTCGGTGGGTTAAGGATCCGGCGTTGCCATGAGCTGTGGTGTAGGTTGCAGACGCGGCTCGGATCCCGCGTTGCTGTGGCTCTGGCTTAGGCTGGCAGCTATGGCTCTGATTCCACCCTTAGTCTGGGAAGCTCCATATGCCTTGAGAGCGGCCCAAGAAATGGCAAAAGACAAAAGACAAAAAAAAAAGTAAAGAGGTGGAAAGAGATATACTATGCTAGCACTAATAAAAAAAAAAAAAAAACCTGGAGTATGTATATTGTATTCATATAAAGCAGAATTTGGAACAAGGACAATTACCAAGGATAAAAAGGCCTACTACTTACTAGATGAAAAGGGCAGTCTCCAAGGAGACATGATAACCAGTAATGTGTATGCACTGAAAAATGAAATTTGAGGCAAAAACTAATTCAACTGCAAAAAAAACCCAGATGAATCTACTGTTATAATTGGAGACTTCAACACTACTTTAACAGTAAATGATATGATGATTTGCTATAATACTAAAAATTGTAATGGACGTAATTTTTTGTTACATCTAAAAATCTTTGCCAAAATAGGTCAAATTTTCCATAATGCTTTTTTCTATAAATTTTATAACTTTACATTTTTTTTTGTCTTTTCTAGGGTCGCACCAACAGCACATGGAGGTTCCCAGGCCAGGGGTCTAATCCGAGCTGTAGCCACGAGCCTATGCCAGAGCAATAGCACTGCAGGATCTGAGCTGCATCTGTGACCTACACCACAGCTCATGGCAACACCAGATCCTTAACACACTGAGCAAGGCCAGGTTTTGAACCCGCAATCTCATGGTTCCTAGTCAGATTCATTTCCACTGCATCATGATGGGAACTCCTATAACTTTACATTTTGCATTTAGGTCTGCTATCCATTATTTAAATTTAAGTCAATGATGTTTTTTTAAATAATTCAAGAAATATGAGGCATGTTTCACTTTTTTTATAAATATGGATATCTCAAATTTTTAATACCATTTGTTGAAATGATGTTTTTTCTTCATTGAATCCACCTGCATCTTTGTGAAAATATCAGTTAGCTGTATTTGCGTGGTCTACTTCCAGAGTCTCCATTCTGTTGTATTCACCTATATGTATATTATTTCCTAATATTATATGCTAGTTTATAGTAGCTGTAGAATACATCTTAAAACTGGGGAGAGGGGATGGCTATATCCCCTCTCTCTATATAAATAGCTATTTCTGAAGTGTCTAAAAAGTGAAGTTAAAATATGTTTTGGATTTAAAAGTAAAAATTTTAACCATAACAACTTTTCCTAAAGCTAAGGAAAATTTAAACACTAAATTGTAAAGTATAATATTAAAGACTATTTTAACTGGCTTATGATCAAATACCAGCGGAAAGTAAAAAAAAAAAAAAAAATCAGGTAGTGACACATTTTATTTTTTCCCAACTATAAAAATTAAGTAAACAAAATTAACTTAAAAGTTTTTAAATAAAAAATATCTTAGGGCTACCAGCATGCATTCCTATTAAGAATTTCAAAGCAACTTAGAGCAATGAAGAAATTTCATCCAGTAAGATTATATTGACCCTAATGAGAGCTTCTACCACAGCTTAGCAATTAGGAAATATTTTGATCTAAGAGAAAGAAATATACAAAGAAATTTTATACTTTACAATATTACAATTCTTTAAATGTTTTTTCTCAACTATATTTATAGGTTCTGGAGGAGAAAGAAACTGATATTTGAGACATAGAACACGTTATAAATACTTCCTCTAGCATTGAATTCCAAATATTTATCTGAAATTAGTGCAGCCATAGTTAACATTTAATGCAAAATATTTTAATAATTTTTCATTTATTAACAAGACACTTATCTACTTCACTAAAGTTACTGCTCTAAGAAGTGCTATCAAATAGACTACAAGACACCATCAAACTCCTGGAAGAGAACATAGACAAAACATTCTCTGATGTCAACCTTACAAATGTTTTCTCAGTTCAGTTTCCCAAAGCAACAGAAGTAAAAGCAAAAATAAGCCAATTGGACCTAATCTAACTGACAAGATTTTACATAGAAAAGAAAACCAAAAAGAAAACAAAAAGATAAATTACAGAATGGGAGAAAAATAGTTTCAAATGATGCATCTGATAAGGGCTTAATCTATAAAATATACAAGCAACTTATACAACTCAACAGAAAAAAAAAGCCAAAAACCCAAGTGAAACATGGGCAAAAGACCTGAATAGACATTTCTCCAAGGAAGATATATAGATGGTGATCAAGCACAATGGAATACTACTCAGCTGTAAAAAAGAACAAAATAATGCCATTTGCAGCAACATGGATGGAACTAGAAACTCTCATACTGAGTGAAGTAAGTCAGAAAGAGAAAGACAAATACCTTATGGTATCACTTATACCTAGAATCTAATATATGGCACAAATGAACCTTTCCACAGAAATGAAAATCATGGACTTGCAGAATAGACTTGTGGTTGCCAAGGGGGAGTGGGAGGCAGAAGGATGGACTGGGAGCTTGGGGTTAATAGGTGCAGACTATTTCCTTTGGAATGTATTAGCAATGAGATCCTGCTGTGTAGCACTGGGAACTATGTCTAGTTACTTATGATGGAGCATGATAACATGAGAAAAAAGAATGTATACATGTATGTATAACTGAGTCACCATGCTATACAGTAGAAAAAATTATATTGGGGAAATAACAATTAAAACAAATCAAAACAAAACAAAGTAAGCTCTGTGAGGTCATAAAAGAAAAGAACATGAAGAAAAGAAATAACACTGTAACATGGATATAACTGAAACATAAAAGGGATTTTTAATTGATTATAAGAAAATATTTTATGTCATGAAAAACAGGGTTTTTTTTGTTTGTTTTTTTTATTTTTTACTTTTTGTCTTTTTGCCATTTCTTGGGCTGCTCCCATGGCATACAGAGGTTTCCAGGCTAGGGGTTCGAATTGGAGCTGTAGCCACTGGCCTACACCAGGGCCACAGCAAAGAGGGATCCAAGCCACATCTGCAACCTACACCAAGTTCATAGCGACACCAGATCCTTAACCCAATGATCAAGGCCAGGCATCGAACCTGCAACCTCATGGTTCCTAGTCTGATTTGTTAACCACTGAGCCACAACGGGAACTCCTGAAAAACAGTTTTTAAAAAATTTCGCTGGAAAAATAAGCATATGATATAATGGAGGCATTTTAGTTTTGAATTTTCCATAATTCTTTTGGAAATAATACAAAATGAAATGAGAATCAAAAATACTATATTTTCAAGAAAACTAGGAGACAGAGAAAACGTCCAAACTCTGGACAATGTGTAAAAACTACAAGAGCCAGACAAACATCAAGTTCACTAATTTTCTTGACCTTTCTCATAGTGCTGAGGACTAGTCCAAAAACTTAAAAGAGACGGGGGTCTGCAGGGAGTGATAAAACATGACTTCTGGCTTACTAGGTGAAGAAACAGCCAGATGCCAGTAAGAAGTGATTGGAAAATTAGTGGAAATTGAGTATATGCTCTGAGAGATGGCAGTCTCTTGGGAAAGCAAAATTAGATGAAGTCCATACGCTCTACAGACTTTTTCTCCATTAACCCTATCTGGTGTCCATAGAAAATTTGGCAGAGTACTAAGAAAAGTCTTTCTTCTGGTACAGAGCTGAAGTAGGGAAAGAGAAATCATGCAAAGTATTTTGTCTTGACATAAAGTAATAAAAATAGAAATCAATAATACAAAGATACATGGAAAATTCCCAAACATTTGGAAATTAAGCAACACACTTCTAAATAACCCATTAGTTTAAAAAAATTAAAACATTTTGAACTATATAAGAAGCATTATAAAGTAAACCAAAGTACATGGGATACAGAAAAAAAAAAACTGGGCTTGACAGGAAGTATATAGCATTACATGCTAATATCAGAAAAATATATAATTCTCACATCAATAATCTAAATTTCCATATAAGTTAGAAAAAGAGAAGTTCTTGTTGTGGCTCAGAGGGTTAAGACCACAACATAGTGTCCATGAGGATGCAGGTTTGATCCCTGGCCTCACTCAGTGGATTAAGGATCCAGCATTGCTGCAAGCTGCAGTGTGGGTCACAGATGTGGATTGGATCTGGTGTTGCTGTGGCTGTGGTGTAGGCCTCAGCTGTAGCTCTGATCTGACTGACCCCCAGCCCGGGAACTTTTGCCTGCCACAGCCACAGCTATAAAAAAGAAAAAAAGAATAGAAAAAGAAAAGCCAACTAACAAAGGAAAAGAATAATAAAGATAATAGCAGCAAAGACATTGAAAATGGCCAACAATAAAAATATCAGTAAGATTAATGAAACAAAAGAACTGTTCATTGAAAAGATAGATTCAACTAATAAACATCTATCTAGACGCATGAAGAATAAAAGAGAGAATATATATGTGTATATATGGACATTAAAGTAACCTGGGATTGGCTATATATCATGTTAAACTGTAGAAGTCCTATGACTGTATTTTCTGTTTCCATGATTGCTTCTACTTCTGAATTTCTTCTGTACTTAAATATTGACATTTTCCCCCTTTGGACTAACTTAGTACAAAAATTCTGAGTTGGTTTGAATAAATTAATTTCAGTTTTGTATAATGGCCTTTGTGGTGCTTCCTGTGTAATGCTTATGCATGAGCATGCATGTTATTTTAGTGGAATAAATAAAATGTATCTCAGGAGTTACAGCAAATCATGTCCTCATACTGTAATACTACAAATTTTCCTCTTTGTTTTGACTTTTTCAGAAATTAAGATGAAAGAACAGACTAATATTACATATTATAAACCTGTGATTCTCTGTAAAACAAATCCAGCTCTTCCATGGATCTTTCTCCTCTAGAGTGTTTACTGAAGTATACTAATGGCCATTATCCACTTCCCCCCAGATAAGAACCATGCTTATTTCTTTCCTACATATGCTTTCACACACTCCTGTACTTAAATTTATTATGTTTTTTTGATTTATTAAATTAAATTACTTGTTGAGCCACTACTTTTGAACACAGAAAAGACACTGGAAATAAAACAACAGACCTGCTTTTTGCCTTTGTAAGTACCATGAGTTTCATTGTGGCCCCCCAAAAGATATGCTAAAATAGGTAGAGGAGCAACAGATGAATGGATAAACACATTATTCATATACATACATGTAACAGTATTTAACCTTAAAAAATGGAGGAAATTCTGATATAGCATGGCTGAACTTTAAAGATATTCTTCTTTTTTTTTTTTTTGGCCTTTTTGCCATTTCTTGGGCTGCTCCCACAGCATATAGAGGTTCCCATACTAGGGGTCAAATCGGAGCTGTAGCCGCCAGCCTACGCAACAGCCACAGCAACGCGAGATCCCAGCCATGTCTGCAGCCTACACCATAGCTCACAGCAACGCCAGATCCTTAATCCCCTGAGCAAGGCCAGGGATTGAACCAACAACCTCATGGTTCCTAGTCAGATTCATTAACCACTGTGCCACGACGGGAACTCCTAAAGATATTATTCTAAGCAAAATAGGGCAGTCATAAAAGAACAAATACTGCTTAACTCCTATTGTTATGAGGAACCTAGAGTAGTCAAATTGGTAGAGAAAGAAAGTAGAACAATAGTTTTTGGAGGCTGGGGGAATGAAATGTTATTAATAGCTACAGAGTTTAGTTTTGCAAGATGCAATGTCTGAGCAACATCTGTTAATAAATGCGTTGAATTGAAAATTATTTGGTTAACATCTTTTTCTCCATATATGTATTAGCATACAGAAAACAGAAAACTAGAAAGGCACTTGCCAAATATTTAATCATATTTTCAATAATTAGTTTTAGCGCAAAAATGAAAATAGATCAATGGAATGCATGGTTTTATAACAGACTGTAGTATACATAATATCTTAATATGTGATAAAGGAGGCATGATAAATCTTTAAAAGGATTGAATTATTAACTATATTATGTCGGGGAAATAACTCAGCTTTTCTTGGGAGAAAGGTGTTAAACTTGTCCCCTATTCAACGTGCAAAGGTACAGAGGAGATAAAATTAAGTAGTAATGTGGGAAATAAAATGTAGAATGAAATTAATAGAAGAAAAACTGATTTTTTTAGGGAATAAAAAGGTTTATGAGATTAAAAATGAGAATAAGGGCTCATTCCTGAATCAGATACAAGTATGAGGGTATATCTGTAAAGAGTTCAAAAATATGAAAATTCTGACTGCACTTAGAATTTTGGCCTCATCTACTTAGATATCTACAGAAATCCACTAAAGAGGTAGAAATTCATGAAATACATGTCTTTATTTGGGCAGATTAAATGAAAAAGGCAAGACGATATGGGTAGGTTATAAATGAAAGCTGAAAGAGAAGGAATCCATGATTAAATAGATACTGAGAGCATATTTGAAAGTTTTTTTTTTAAATTAAAAGTAACTATTTCTACTCAAGAGAGATGAAAGGGTTCCTCAAAGTTTTTGTATTACAGAACATGTACAAATTAGTTTAATCTGCTGCTAGTGGTCATAAGCACTTCAGAGCATATTCTTTGATATTATATCTCTCCTGAGTAGTCTATTTTGAGCTAAAAATTAAATTGTTAACATACAAGGCATTGATTGGAAAAAATAACAAAGTAAGGACAAGTGTTATTGAGTATAGGAAAGAATTGACCCACTTTCAGCAAGCAGAAATTTTACTCCCTACTCCTATTTGAATTCTGTGCATGCAGAGTTTGGTCAAAAAACTGTGTGCTTTTCTAGGGTGGGAGTCCAGAGCATAATAGAAAACAATATTCTTGATGCAGGGTTCACTCGGCTACTTGGTAACCGCTTCCTAGGTCAGTGTTTTTCAAACTGTAGGTGAAAGCCTATATGTGGATTATGAAGTCTATCAAAACATAGTGGATTTTAACCAGCATTAGAATAAAAGTACAACAAAAATAAGAATAATATAAATATAATAGACTAAATTTGACTGTATCACTCATGGTAAGATGTACTATTTGTGAATGTTTAACATACTCTTATTAACATAGTCTATGATGTTCTATATATACACACACATACATTTGCACATACACACACACAAATGGGTCTATGTGCACATGCATGTCTCTGCTAGGCTCCAAGTATGAAATGCATTTTCTATTCTGGATCAGTCAAAATTTCTCAAATCCACTTTCTGAAAGCCCACTGTCCAATATGAATGGATTTTAGCTTGATCAAGAATACTAATGTGTTTGCACATGAGTGTGTAATACAGCCATGTGAACTTTAGTAGGAGCAAATTTGTAAAAATCAAAATCTAGAAGATGTAACAAGCTAGGTGGGAGTCTGTACATACAGAGTGACTATGGATCAGAACCCATTAGTTACACACAGACAGGGAGTAATATATACTGGAAGACCTCTTGGTTTTGCTCATTGGAATAAATGTTTCACCCTTCTGGGAATAAATGCTTCACCCGTTTGGACAGGAATAAATGTTTCAATCGTAAAAATTCAGAAAGTAAGTTCTAACAATTTATATATACTATTATAGACACAACATCTGCTATAAGATACTTAATGGTGTTCAATCACTCATCCATCCTGTGGACACTTTGGGGTGAGTAGTGAGCTGGTCTATGATAACCTTTACCCTTTTACACCCTTTTATCAAAGTAGGCCAAAATGAACCTTTATTCAAAAAGTACTATAACCAATTTATTTTTTCTAAGTTCAGATAGAAACTCCTTAGTCTACCAAGATCCCTGCTATTATTGGCATTGGGAACTTTGATAAAAAAAAACTCCGAAACCCTCTTCAGATGCATCCACTGCTTTGCCAATAATGTGTATCCACTGGTCTTGGACCAACTAGGTAAGTTTTGCCTGGGTTCCAGAATATGCAGAACATGAACCAGGGAAAGCAAGTGGTCAGTGGGTTGCAAGCAATGCTTTGACACAACAAAATGGATAACAGTATGGAGTCACAGTTTCTTTACAAGTCCACAATCTTCTAGCTGGCTGACTTTGGGCAGACAAATCTTTCTTCCTCAATTTTTTCTTATTGGCAAATGGTCATAGTAATAACTACCTTTGATGGTTACTTTGAAAATGTGGTGATTGTACATATTTATTTTTTTCCACCACATAAACACACAGACACACACTTGACAATAAGAGTATCTAGTATAAATGTTAAGCTCTAACATATATAGGTTATCAATACCCTTATTGGCTAGAGAAGAGAGACAATGTGTGATGAAAGGTCAGAAATATATACTTCCTCCCACAGCTTTTAATATATCAGACCATAAATATAAATATTTGCATCACTAACCACACTGAAGAAGCATAAACCTATCAAACACTTTTGAGGTACTTTTTGTGATTTGGGCTATAAATCCTGCCTCACCATAATAAAACGTTGCTCAATAATTCAGGCTTTCCTCTCTGCCAGATATTGTATCCAAGGCTTCAAATCTATCTCATTTAATCTTTATAAAATCTACACTGTAGACAATGTATCCAGATTTTATAAATGGACACTTTTCATGCAAAACTTTAGAGTTTGATTTCATTTGTTTTTCAAACAACTAAATATAAGCACCTTAATCTAAGCACCTTTAGATAAGATATCAAGTGACTAGGATAAGGTCAGCTAATAAATAAGCCAAATTGGGATTTAAATCTCAGTCTCTGGTTCTGAGTCTTTCTGCTTCTACTTTTCTACTTTTCTGCTTTTGCTTCTACTTTTCCACATCACTTCATAATCAAAGTTGCTTCTCCTCAATTAGAACATAGAAGCTTGTCTCCTACATAACAGGCATAGGAAATCCTGATCTTTAAAAGTTTCTGTATGTGACAGAGCCTGTAGTCTATGACAGAAAAGCTGACCAAAAGGTCAATTAGGCAGGGGGAAATGCACTGTTTCTAATCTGTTTTTCTAAGCAGGTGGGCGGAGTATAGACTCTAAGAAGTCAGGTAAAGACGTGTTACTAGAGAGGAATTATCCAGGATCTGGGGAGCAGAGTAGGGCTTCCTTGTTGCATGACTCCAAGGCATGCTACTAATATATGGTTTATGGATCTGGACACATGCAGCATAAAGCCAGTGAGGAAATATGACAGGACCCTGAAGGGGAAGTCCCCCAGAACTACTCATGGATTTGTTGATAAGTAAGTTTTCTGATTAACTGAAGCAGAGACAGATTTCCTGGGAATGGGTGTTTCACTGATTTGTTCAGAGTTGCCAATCCAATGGCGTGGAACAAAAATACTAACAGCAAACATTTGTATTATGCATATGACTTGCTGGACACTGTTCTAAGAGATTTAGACATCTGAATACATGGAAACTCAACAAAAGCACCATGAGCCTAAGATCACTGTTTCATCCCTTTACAGACGGAACAACTGAGATCTACAGAGGTTAAAAAAACTTGCCCAACATCATACACATGTGGGATCCAGGCCCTTCTACTCCAGAATATAACTTCAGCTGGAGCACAGTCAGCTGGAAACATGACTGCCCCATTAAAAAGCAAGAGATTCCACTTCACTTTCAGCATGGGTAAGCAGAAGTAGAAAAAAGAGGCTTGTCATTAGACATCTTGAAGGCTATCAGTACCTGGCCCCTTCAATCAGGGAGAAATGAGGAAATTTTAGAGAGAAACAGTCCTCATTACACACCAAAATGTCACACTTAGTGTGTAAGAATGGATTAAGCAATAAATATGAACTCTCTACCAGACTGCTGAATAATTCCTACTTGGTCTGAATCCAGTGATTCCCCTTGCTTTATATAATCTTGCAAATTTTAACTTAGGACAAATATTCAAGCCTCATAAAACTTGATTGGCTCCATTTGCTGGTGAGCTTCACTGCATACACAGGAGACCACTTGTACCATCAGAGCAGATAAGCAGCTATTATGACTGCAAATCACTAACAAGAAGCAGTGGGTTCAAGAGAGCAGATAGGACATGAAGCCCTGCCTAGGTTTAAGCATCTAAGGGCTGTAACCTTGCCAAGCACAGTGAGAAGTCACGATTTTCTTAATCTTTCCTTAGAATACCAGGCTAAAGACAAAACTAAATGATTACATATTTAACATAATGTCTTCTTAAGGTGCTCAAGTGTTTATTATTATTTTTACATCGACTAAATTAAGGACATAGCTTGATTCCATTAACAGAAGTGCAAAAATGGGCACAACTAGTGCTAGAAGGCAGAAGAGTGATTATTTACTGGAAACAGAAGGGAGACCTCTGGAGTCCTGGTAACATTCAGGTTCTTGATCTGGCTGTTGGTTGCATGTGCCTGTTAAGTTTGTAAAAAAACATTAAGCTATATACTGTTGAAATATGTGCTTATCCCTATGCATGATATGTATCAAATACAATTTAAGAAAAAATAAATTGCATTGCTCACTATAACTGGATTAAAGTGTAAATTCAGATTAACACTGACTACTGTTTTGCTTCTAATGAAAACACTTGCTCAATACATTTGTATTGATGACACTGGTAATCACTGCCACTCTGCGAAAAAGCAAGCAGTCATTCGCCTGAGCTAGGAAATTATTGATTAGAGTGTTTAATATTTAAGCAAAAGAGAATTTTTTATAAGTGACTTTTATTGAACATTCGCTAAAGGCTATGTTTTTCCTAAACTTTTCTCTCGTTTTAATTGAAGTTTAGTTGATGTAAAATATTATGTAAATTACAGGTGTATGATAGAGTGATTCATAATATTCAAGATTATACTCCATTTATAGTTTTTATAAAATATCGGCTATACTCCCTGTTGTACAATATATCATTGAAGCTTATTTTATACACAATAATGTGTACCTCTTATTCACCTGCTCTTATGCTACCCCTTGCCCCTTCCTTCTCCGCACTGGTAACTACTGGTTTGTTCTCTGTATCTGTGAGTCTGCTTCTCTTTTTTTATATTCATTAATTTGTTTTATTTTTAGATTCCACATGTAAGTTATATCATACGATATATGTCTTTCTCTGTCTGACTTATTTCTCTTAGTATAATATGCTTCACATCCATCCATGTGGTTGCAAATGACAACTTTTTATGGCTGAGTAGTATTCCATTGTATGTATGTACCACATCTTGTTTATCTATTCATCTATTGAACACTTAGTTTGCTTCCATACCTTGGCAATTGTAAATGATGTTATTATGAACCTTGGAGTACATGTTTATTTTAAAATTAGTGTTTTTAATTCTTTATTGGATATATACCCAAGAGTGGAATCATTGGGTCATATGATAAGAGCTTTTGAGAAACCTCCAGTATGGAGAAACCTCCATACTGTTTTTCACAGTGGCTGCAACAATTTATACTCCCATCAACAATGTATGAGAATTCCCTTTCTCTACAGATTCACCAATATTTGTTATTTGTGATCTTTTTGATAATAGCCATTTTGACAAGTATGAGTTGATACCTAATTGTGGTTTTTGATTTGGATTTGCCTGATGATTAGTGATGCTGAGCATCTTTAATGTGCCTATTGGCCATCTGCATGTCCCCTTTGGAAAAATGTATTTTCAGGAACTTTGATGATTTTTAAACCATTTTTTTTAATGTCTAAAGGATTTTTGGGGACCCACATCTATTGCTTGTGGAAGTTCCTGGGCCAGGGATGGAACTCAAGCCACAGCAATGACAACTCTGGATTCTTAATCCACTGCACCTCAAGGGAACTCCTTTAAGGATTCCTAAAGTAAAATAAAATAAAATAAAATAAAATGATAATATAAATTGCTAAGAAATATAGGAAAAAAATTTCATCTCACTGTAAGTTTTAAAAATGCAAATTAAGATAAGCCCATCAAATTAATAAAACTTGTAAATATATTAATAAATTAGTAATAATGAAAAACATCATTAAATATAATTCTTATGTACTGCAGGTTGGGTTTTAAATTGGTACAACTTTTATTAAAAAAAATAGTGACAGTATGTATTAGGTTCCTTGAAAATCTTCATACCCTGTAACATCCCAAAGACCAATGGATTATAGCCAGAAAATACTGATGTGTTTAGTCCTTGTCATGACAATCTGTAGAAGATCTATAAAAATTATTAAGCACTTTGTTGCTAAAAGGATCTTTAAACAATTACCATCTCAATGGATATTCAGGTACTATTGATTAAAATTCAACATTTATTACACTTTATTTTAAAAATAAAATGCCTAAGAAACTCTATACAGCTAAATGAAAAAAGAAACAAGACTATTCAGGAATAAAAAGTTGAATAAGAGTATGCTCCTCAGTGAAAAGTCAAATAATGTTAACATATCTTTTATCTACAAATTAAACAGAGTCACCATCATTCTAATATAAATTTCATCAATTTTAATTGGATATATTAAGCAACAAAGTTATTCCTAAATTAATATGGAACAATAAATGTGTAAAATCACCTACACAGCTTTTAAGAGGGAGGAAATAATTAGGTATTTTCTGGCCAAGTACTAAATTGCAACAATCCTGTGATACTGATACAGAAATGGATTGGCATATAGCATAAGGGTCAAATAAAAGATCCCAAAGGAGATAAAAGTCTTATGAAACTAGGATAATTTAGTATATGTTAAATATGGTATTTCAAATCTGTTAGAAAAGCACCACTTATGGGTATGATTAACTGTATCTTATTGATATTTAGAAGCACATTATGCAGTAAGGATAATAACTCTATATCTGCTACTTATGTAGAAAATATCCTTTCCTAACACAATTTGCATTTTAAACTAAATGAAGTGTTATCAATGTATGATTTTTTTTTCTTTTTAGGGCTGCACCAGTGGCATATGGAGGTTCCCAGGCTAGGGGTCAAATTAGAGCTGTAGCTGCTGATCCAAGCCACAGCCACAGCAAATATGGAATCCGATCCGTGTCTGCAGCCTACACCACAGCTCATGGCAATGCCAGATCCTTAACCCATTGAGCAAGGCCAGGGATTGAACCTGCATCCTCATGAATGCTAGTCAGTTTCGTCAACCACTGAAGCCACGACAGGAACTCCAATGTACAATTTCTGAAAATTATTTTGGAGTCTAATCTACTGATCTTTTCCCTGACTGAATATCATATCCACTGTTCCTTCTAGAGTATTGTAACTCATCTAAGAAGTCATAATTTTGTTCAGAAATATTGAGTCCACTTTTAAAAATCTTGTCATTCTCTTGTCTTTTCCTTCCTCACTTTCTCCCTTCTTTATTTTCTTCTTTTTTTTCATCTGTGAATCTATTTATGAAAATATTAGGAGATACTATGAAATATTTCTATCTCTAGACTTTTTTTCCACTTCAATAAAATGGAGGGAAGCTGTACTAATAATGCTAGGAAGGCTGAAAGAAATGTTTTAAAAGGAAGATAAGTCTCTTTGGGTTTAATTCTGGCAGTAAAACATTATATGTCCTACCCTGCCTGGTACATTCCTGAAAAGTGGCATATTACTAGTTTTTGTAGCCCTCTGTTTCCTGAAAATTTTAACAATCTATAGAGTTCTTTTTCATCTATAACTTAAGCCCCTGTATCTCTCCTAGATGAGGTGTCAGAACATCTCAGAATATAAACATACTTAGGTTTCTGTCATTGTAAAACAAACAAATAAACCAACAACAAAAACACTTCTTCTCATAGTCCATTCACTCTCCCTCTACAACTAATATCCCTTCTCTCTGATTTCCTTAAAAAAAACTAATTTCTTTGAGAAAACCATTTATATCAGTGGTTACAAATTTGAATTATCATCAGGATCATGCAGGATTGTTATATGTGTGTGTGTGTAGATATTTGTACTTCTATCCTCCATCCAGTTAACTGAACCAGAATTTTTCATGGGTTTAAAAATATACAGTCATATATACTGATGGATAATATTAATTCTATGGGAAATAGAGGACATCCTGGGAAACCTGGAAAGGAGTAGAATTTTCCAAAAAAAATGAGCTTAGGGTTTATCAGGGCAAAAGAGGGTAGGTAAATGTTCAATTAAACAGTGGTTCTCCAACTTGAGTGTTGGTGAGAATCACATGGAGGGCTTGTCAAAAAACAAACAAAAAACAAAGAAACAAACAAAAACAGATCGCTGATTCAGTAGGTTTTAGAGATAAGCTAGATTTTTGCATTTCTTATAAGTTCTTACAATATGCTGATGATTGTCTGGGGATCATACTTAGAGAAGCACTGTTCCAGAGTGAAAAATAGCACAGGAGACAACCTGGAAGCTATAAAATGTTATGATTGTTTTGAGGAATCACAGGAGACCCAGGATTGTTAGAATGGAGAAGTCACAGTGTAAATAAGTAATAAATACAATGTTTCAGAACACAGAAGAGTCAAATCTTACAAGACATAATGGGCAGCATTTAAAAATCTAGAGTCTATGCTAAAAGCAATGAGAGTATATTGAAGGTTTTAAGCAGTAAGCTGACATCAAACATTTAAGATCATTTTGGTTGCTGTGCAAAGAATGAAGGAAGGGAGATAAAACTATTATTTAGGAAACTGCTCTAATCTAGGTAAAAGGTGATATAACCTGATCTAGAATAGTGAAGGAAAGAAATGAAAGATTGGGTAGTTTGGAAGCACTTAGAAGAGAAAAATCAATAGAATTCAGTGACTGATTTATTGCCAATTTGAAATACAGTGACTGCTAGCATGACCAGAGACTGCAGCCCCACAATTAAACAGATTGTTCTCCTATAATACTCAGTTAATTGGATTCCAATATCACTCATGCTGAGATAATGAATAACAATAGATCAAAATGTGCCTGTTCTGGTATCTCTGTCCATTCCCCAAATTACTCAATACAACAGAGATGTTACCTAAGTATATATAGAGGCCTCTTAGTTGGATGATCTCCAAAACTTGAATAAAGAAAAAAAAAAAAGTCAGTTAAAGCCATTCTTCTCCAACATATTTAGGTCCCGAGCACCCTTTAGAACACTATGAAAATCATGATTTCCCCCTATATCCACAGATAACGTTATATGTAAAATTCCAACAGATTCACAGCATCCTTGATGCTGCTTCTTGAAAACCTCCCTCCAGGTAACAATGGACTAATATTAACTGTGGACCCAAGATGATAGATTTAGAATTTTAACATCTATCTAATGATTGTTTAAAGGACTTATGCTTATAGAAACTGGTAAAAATGTTAAACTCTGGGCCATTAGATTAGCGATACTAATATCTAAATTGAGCATCTCATTAGATTACTGCGAGGATTAATTTAAATGTTTCTGAAAGCTCTTTTAAAACTTTAATTGCTCTAAAACTTCTATTTATCATTTTTGGTCATTAATACTGGTAATACAAAGAAAACCTTATGCCTAGAAAGATTGTGAGATGCTCAACTGTGTCATTCAGAGATGCTGGGGAAAATAATTTTGGGCAGAGTTTGAGACTAGACAAAATAAACTGAGGTTGGACTAAGGCCAGCATCACTTTCATTGGACCACCCTGCCTCCTGCATTATCATTTAACATTTAGTTGCCACTTGGACACGTTAGGTTAGGGAGCCATAACTATTCAATATCCCTTCCTATTCACTATAGCAGTACAGAACATGGCTTAACAGTACAGGACAACACCTCAAAAGAAGGACATTTTTTTTGCTGTCTTTTTAAATGCTTTATTATGTTAATCTTGCTTTATTAATTACTAATACTGCCTAGAGTACTCATTAAATAAGCAATACATTTTCAGTCCATCCTGAAGCTAAAATGAAGTTGCAAAATGATTTCCATATGGCTCTTGGGTAGTCCTAACTGATCCAGTCAGGAAAATTAGTCTGTTTGTATTCTCGGCAAATTGGTTATTGCCTACCCTCAAGGTTACTAAGCCCTGCTAGATACAACTTCCTTAGAGCTGACATACAAAAAGTTTATCATTTCTGTCTTTGAGAAAAAGTAAATGACTTCACCAAGTTTCTTTCATTTCCTCCTTAATAGAATTTGAAAACAAAGTCTAACTTAATAGGCCTGTAAAATTAAAGCAAGTAACAAATTGGCTGTGAAGAAAGTTTCCTATCAAATCTACCAACACCTCTTAATTGTACCTGCTTTTTTGAGGCCATATGCACTGTAGTCCAGGAAAGAAATCTGCCAACAAAGCAAGTGATGTCTTCTGCTTTTAAATTCCCATTCAAAGCTGGTTGATGTGAAAAAAATGTATATAAAAAAATAGCCACTGGGTACAGTCACTGTTAGCAGGAACAAGTAGCAATGAGTAGATGCAGAAGTTTTGTGAAAAATATGGATTCAGGAAATAAGGGGGCAAAAATGGTGGGAGGACCACGAGAAGACCACTTTGGAAAGCCAGAGAAAAAGATCTGTTAGCATTATTCAGGTCCCATCCAAAGGAAAAAGTAAAACTGAGACAAGAGAAAAACAAACTTTGCTTTCTCAATGTGGTCTAAAAGCTTACACTGCGCAATTTTTTTTTCAAATTATTTAAAGTGTGTTTTATGGCATAGAATATGGTCTATTTTGGTTAATGTTCCATATGGTCTTGATAGGAAAGGGTGGCCTACTGTTTCTGGGAAATATTCTGTATGTATACATTTATCCATTTATAATCATTTGATTGGTGGTGGTGTTGAGTTTAGCTATGTCTTTACTGATTTTCTGCCTCCTGGATCTGTCCCTTACCTGTAAGAGTGGTTAAATCTCTAATAATGGAGGTTCCCATTATGGTGCAGCAGAAATGAATCTGACTAGGAACCATGATGTTGCAGGTTTGATCCCTGGCCTCACTCAGTGGGTTAAGGATCTGGCGCTGCCGAGAGCTGTGGTGTAAGTTTCAAACACAACTCATATCTGATGTGGCTGTGGCTGTGGCTGGCAGCTATAGCTCTGATTTGACCCCTAGCCTGGTAACCTCCATATGTTGTGGATGTGGTCCTAAAAAGTAAAATAACAACAACAACAAAAAACTCTAATAATGGTTTTTTCTATTTCACTTTGAAGTTCTATCAATCTTTGCCTTATATATTTTGATGTTCTATTGTTAGCTGTATATGTATTAAGGATTGTTAGATATATTTTAATTTTTTCAAAGTTCTATACAAATTTTAAAGGTTATACTCCATTTACACGTATTACAAAAAACTGGCGATATCCCCTGTGTTGTACAATACAACTTAGAGCCTACCTTTATCAGTATTTAATGACTTAATTTACCCCTGATAATTTTCCATGCTCTAAAATTTTCTGCCTATAATCAATATAACTTTTTCAGTTCTCCTTTCATTAGTGTTGACATGGTATATCTTTAACCATCTCTTTTAATTTATATGTGTCTTTATTTTGAAAGTAAGTTTCTTGTGAACAACATACATTTGGATCTTGTTTTCTAATCCACTTTGTCATCTAAATGTTTAAGTGTTCTATTTAGACCACTGATGTTTAAAGTGATTATTAATGTGTCTGGATGAATATCTATCATATTTATTACAGTATTTTATTTTATTTTTTTTGCTGTTCTTTGTTTTTTTTTTTTTTTGTCTTCTAGTCTTTTCTGCCTTTTCTAGTTTTTACCGAGCATTGTATATGATTATATTTTCTTTCTCTCTTTATTTTCTTTTTTCTTTTTTTTTTTTTTCTTTTCTAGGGCCATACTTGCTGCATATGTAAGTTCCCAGGCTAGGGGTTTAATCAGATCTGCAGCTGCCAGCCTATGACATAGGCACAGCAACATGGGATCTGAGTGGCATCTGTGACCTACTCCATAGCTTGTGGCAGTGCTGGATCCTTAACCCACTGAGCAAGGCGAAGCTTGAAACACACATCCTCATGGATACTACTTGAGTTCTTCACCTGCTGAACCACAAGGCTAACTCCTCCTTCTTAACATACAAATTATACTTTGTTTTTTTTTCAGTTGTTGTCATATAAATTGCAATATACCTTTAAAAGGAGTTGAGGTTCACCCTGAAAACAACACTATAATACTTCACAGGTAGTACAAATAATTTATAATAACAAAGCATTTCTAATTCTTCCCAACTTTTGTTGCGTTTTGTCTTTTCTTTTAAGCTATCATCCTTGAATACATTGGTGCTGATTGGTGCTGTTATTTTTTAAAAAACAAATTATTATCTATTAGATCAATTAAGGATAGGAAAAACAAACGTTTTATTTCATCTTTATATATTCCTTTTCTAACACTTTCTTTTTCCTTCTGTGGATCTGAGTTTCTAACCTATTTAATTTTCCTTCTCTTTGAAGAGTTTCTTTTTTAACTTTTTTTTTTTTTTTTTTTTTTTTTTGCAGGGCAAACCTATTGGCAACAAATTCCCTCAATTTTGTTTGTCAAAGGAAGTATTTAGTTTTCTTTCATAATTGAAGGATAATTTGCAGGATATAGAATTCTAAGTTGGTATATTTTTCTCTCAGCACTCTAAATATTTCTCTCTACTGTTTTCTTGCCTTTACGGTTTCAGAGGAGAAGAAACATTTAATTCTTATCCTTGCTCCTCCAAAGATAAAGTGTTAATTCCTCTGCTTTCAAGTATTTTATCTTTGAATTTCTGCTATTTTCATTTGAAATGCCAAGTTGTAGTTTTTTTTGGCATTTATCCTGCTTAGTGTTTTCTGAGCTTCCTGGATCTGTGGTTTGGTATTTGACATTCATTTGGGGAGATTCTTATCACTATTGCTTCAAATATTTCTTCTATTCCTTTCTTTTTTCTCTTTCTGGTAATATATCTACACATGTAATACCTCTTTGAGTCATCCTACAGTTCTTGAATATTCAATTTTTTTTCAATATTTTTCAGTTTGGGAGTTTTTATTGACACACCCTTAAATGAACTGATTTTTTCCTCAGTTAGGTCCAGTATATTTATGAACCTATCAAAGGTATTCCTCATTTCTGTCAGTGTTTGTGAACTCTAACATTTCTTTTCTATTCTTCCTTAGATTTTTGCAACTCTTTGCTTCCATTGGCCATCTGTGCTTACCTGCTGTCTACTTTATCCATTTAAGCCTTTAGCATACTAATCCACAGTTGTTTTAAATTCTCCATCTGTTAATTCCAATACCCCTGCCATATTTGAGTCTGGTTCTGATGCTCACTTTGTCTCTACAAACTGTTCTTGCTTTTTAGTTTACCCTGTAGTTTTTGGTTGGAAACAGAACACAATGTACTGGGTAAAAGAAACTGAGGTAAATAGGTTTTTAGTGATGTGGTGTTAAGGTATATGTGGGAGGAGGAGCATTCTGTCATCCCATAATTAGGTCTCAGTCTTCTCATAAGCCCATGTCCCTGAGCTGTAATGTTTAAAAGTGACTCTCAGTTATACTTTATGCACCTAAATGGGGTAGGTTGACTAGGGGGCCCTGGAATTGGGTGTATCCCTTTTCTAATATATAAGCTGGAGTATGCTGGTATTGAGTGTTTCTCTTCCCCCAGGCTGGTTAGGTTCTATATAAATAGATTTGTCTTTAAGGCAGGCCTTATTTAGAAGGACAGAATACTCTGGGCTATTTCAAAAGAGTTATTCTTCCCCTCCTCTTGCCAAAACCAGGAAGGAGTTTTTCTTCACTCTTCACTATGAAACCTGGTAAGACTCTGGAAGTAAAACTCACAAATATGTGGTGATCCCTTTATGACTGGGACCACTTGGAGTTTTTTCAGACATACACATTGTAAGCCTTAAGCAACTGGTCATCTACATTTAGGTTTTCTACATTATTGCTTTTTCCCGTGGACTTTTATGTCCATGGGTCTATGCTCCTATAAATTAGGATTCTCTGTATCCATTTGTATATGTCTCTAATTTTAGGGACAGGAGATTGCCCCATGACCTAACTTCTCTTAGAAACATCTAAGAAGCATTGATTTTCAGTTTGTTCAGCTTTTTCCTTGTTGTTCAAATAGAGTGATGATTTCTAAGTTCCTTAGAAGCTGGACTGGAAAGTGGAAGAAGCTCTATTTTTAAAAAAATTACTCCTATTCTTAATTTTCTGAGCATTTTAATTATGAGTGTATAGTGATTGTTTTCCAATTATTTTTCTGCATCTTTTGAAATAATCATGCAGTTTTTTTTTCTTTAATCTCTTAAAATGGTAAATTACATTGATTTTCAAAAATTAAATCAACCTTGTTTTTAAGGATAAATCCTACTTGGTCTTAATATATTTAGATTTAAAGAACCAATAATTTGTTAAGGAATTTTGAGAAATATTGAGAAATTTATGAGAAATACTGGTCTTAATTTTTTTGTAATACTTTTGTTGTTTGTTTCACAGGGCTGACAAACAACAGGCCAGTGATCCCTCCTCTTTTTCAAAAATATTTGCATAAGATTCGCATTATTTCTTCTTTAATTGTGCTCTTTTGGGAAAGGTGTTGATAAGAAGTTCCACTTCTTTAATAGAATTAGGGATATTCAGATTTCAGCCTTTTTTTCTTGTGTTAATTTTGGTAGGTTGCATCTTTCAATAAATTTTTTCATTTCATCCAAATTAAATTGTCAAATTGTCATGAAGTTTTAACTGTAATCTCTCATTATCCCTTTAATCTCTGTGGAATCTGTGTTGATAAATCACTTTTCCAAGCCTGACATTGGCAGTTTCTCTTATTTTCATAATCAACTAAGCTAGATATCAATTTTATTCATTTTTTTTCTCTTGTTGATTTTCTCTATTCCTATAGATAGATATTTTTGTTGCTCTTGTTGATTTCTGCACTCATTTATTATTTCCACTTACTTCAGGTTTAATTTGATTTTGTTTTTATAGCTTTTTAAACTGAAGCATTAGGTCATTGATTTTAGATCTTCTGTTGAGTAAGTACTTGGAATTGTATATTTCCCACTAAGCATTGCTTTAGCTTTATTACATATTATTTAATTTATACTCCATATATTATTTGTCAATGCATTGATTAATTTTATTGTCATTATTAGTGACTTTTATTAGTGATTTATTCTTAATGACTTTTATTTTAATTTTTTGTGCTCAGAAATTATGCTCTGTATGACTTTCATTTACTTAAATGTATTTATACTTGCATTTAAATTCCAACATATACTATAATTATCATCATAGTTTTAATTTTTGTTTGCCTATTTATAATTTTAAAGTTAATTTACATTCCTAATTTTAGTAATTCTTCCATCAATCTCAGGATACAGTTACAGTATGTATTTTTGTCTCTACTTTATGAGTGCAAAACCTAAGATCCTAAGTCATCAAAGAGGTCACATAAAACTTGAGACAAGAATACCATCCCACTGACACCTCATCTAGATTTTGATTCTCCTCCTACTAGTACTATTTGTTAAATATCAAATTGTTCTTTTGTTTCTTTCCGAATTAGAATAAGGTAATAGTAACTTTTTCATACCAAAAAATTCCTTTTAACTATCAAGGTATCTCAAAGATAATCTGTTACTGGTATTCAACAAGTTCTTATTATAGCTACACAGGACATTTAATACCTCTACACATCACACACATACTCCATGAAATCCCAGATGTTATCCTGAACCCAGCCTCAGGAGGCAAGAAGGAAATCCATTATCAGGAATTATTTAATGGCCTGTAGACATTCCTCCAACAGTGACAGGTAAAAATAATTCTAGGATGCATGAGTCAAATTGTTGAATACATACTGATTTTCTTTCAATATATTCAGCTTGTAAGTTATACTCATGCTGACAAGACCCTCTAGTCAAAATGATTTCTGAAAAAGTGAGTTTTATGTTGAGACCATTCAACTGATCTTTGTTTCCAACTATAGAAGGCCAACAATTTTGGACATGCTAGATAAAAACTGCAATATCAGAAAATCATTGAGCAATGCAGAAAGTGCAAAGATATGGTCCAGAGATGTAGGAATTAGAGACAGACATATTTACTGACCGACAGATCTAATTTTTACTTCTACGGTGTAAATACTTCTCACATCCCACACATTTTCTTCATGGCTCGTATCAAAGCTTGTAATTATGTATGTATGTATGTATGTATTTATGTCTCCTCTAGGTTATACATGCTAAGAAAGGCAGATCCTGGATTTACCATATGTCTTTTACTCTGACCTACCTAGTCTAGCTGAGTGCCTGGCATACCTTAGGTGTTAAAGTACTTATTGAAAAAAAAAAAAAAGAAGTGTAAGTAATTTCCCTCTCTGGTAGATAACTACACTGCAGAATAACTTTTCCAAAAGAAATTCTCATGTTCTCTAAAAAAAAACTATCTTCCCTGAGGTTACTATTTCAAAAAGAATAATCCTGGCCAAAGAAAAGAACACACATAGAATAGCTGAGATTATAGGAAAATTGGAAAATATTAATAATATACTTCAGTGATAAGGAAATTAAAGAGAGGTAGCTATCAGAAGGAATATTTGACAGCATAATTTAAAAATTTTAACCATCCTATATTTGATATCAGTATAAATGAAATATCAGTAAGAATGGGGGTTTGAATTGTAGCTGGCACATGGAATAACATCAGCCCTGTAGTTGTAGATTTCATGGGTTATTGCAAATGTGACCAAATGAACTAGTATTGAGAATAAGAGTAGAGAGATAGATCTGAGGTTTAGGAAGTACTATGAATTAAAGACCTTGAGAAAGAACACGAGAAAGAACACAAAGTAGTAAGTAAATTAAAACTAGCAATGTTTTTTAATTCATACACTGCCTTGATACTGTTAATGATTTAGGTAAAGAGTAAATTCATAATCTCTGGAAATTTCCACTTCAGCTGACAATAAAATAAAAAGAGGAGTATGAAAGTGGAGTCTTTAAAGAAATCTACTAGTCTTATTTATTCTTCCTCTTCCTCCTGTCTGCATCTCATAATTAGTTTCTGTAGCCTAAGAGGACTGGTGCAAAAGGTAGCTATAATAATCCTTAAAGATAATAATCTTCTGCAAAATTTAAAGTGGATGCCAGTGCAATTTCCCTGCAAAAGAAACATTATCTACTTTTATTGGAGATTTGTTAATATGTGTTCCTAAGTTTATACTTTTTTCACTTATGATGCTCACATTTTTCTGTGATCTACAAGTTTCATATTATCAAGAATATAATTGAATATAATTCAAAAGCATAAGAAATGCTTAGCTGAAGGTTTTTTGTCCAAATATGTCATTTTAGGAGTTTCAGTAAGTAGGAAATGCAAAACTTGAGCAAGAAAGAAAAATGTAGATAGTAACTGTGATCAGGTTTCATTTGTCAATCTGATACAAATTGTCATAAACAGGTGCCTAAAAAAAGAAGATAAAATAAGTTTAGCAAGTCATTTCACTGTTCTGGGCTGTCAAATCGAAAAGCCCATAGTCTTAGAAGTCATTGAGAAGGATGCTTAAGGATTAAATAAAGCTTAAATATTTCTATTCTGTGACATTAGAGGGATTTCAAATGTTCAGATAACAAATAATGAAAAGTTTAATCATGCTCGCTCAGGTACTTTCTTTGGATTCTCTTTAAAAGTCACTTTTTTTTTTGGTCTTTTTGCTGTTTCTTTGGGCCGCTCTCGCGGCATATGGAGGTTCCCAGGCTAGGGGTCAAATCAGAGCTGTAGCCACTGGCCTACGCCAGAGCCACAGCAACACGGGATCCGAGCCACGTCTGCAACCTACACCACAGCTCACCGCAACGCCTGATCGTTAACCCACTGAGCAAGGGCAGGGACCGAACCCGCAACCTCATGGTTCCTAGTCGGATTAGTTAACCACTGCGCCACGACGGGAACTCCTAAAAGTCACTTTTATCAAAAGTGATTGGGATTGGAAATATAAAACTTAATTGAAATACAAATTTCATAATGAAAATTCTTATGAACTGGAACTCATTCAGGCAACATAAGAGAAATCTGAAGATGATTTTTAAAGTGGGAATACACATTGTTGAATAGTTCTATATTTAAGCTGCACACAGATTTTTTTGTTTGTGTTTAAAGATAAATTTATTGACTCTGAAGAATTAAGATTACAAAGAATAGTTCAGTTGAGTAACATCACTTTTGCCCCATTTTCCAGTGTAACAACTAAATACAAATAATGCATATACTTAAGAAAAATAGAGGCAACCCTCTATAACCGACTCTTGCTTATTTTCCCATCCCTAATAGTATCAAACTCTTAATGACAGTCCCTGAAAATGCTCAAAAATCAGTTTAAAGAAATATACTTCAGCACTCTCCTTATCAATAATTACAAAGAAAGTAGAGAAAATCTGTCATTTGGTAGTTTCAAGGAACTTTGAGTTTTTTTTTTTTATCTTTTTGTCAAAGTTTGTGTTCTTAAGCAAGCTAGAATTAGATTTACAAAGCCACAAGAAAAGGATAGATGAGAACAGCTATTATAAACATAATGGAAAAAGATGAGGGAGGGATAAATTAGGAGTTTTCAATGAACATATATACACATTACTATATATAAAATAGATAACCAACAAGGACGTAAGGTATAACACAGGGAACTCTACTCACTGTTCTATAGTAAATTATATGGGAAAAGAATCTGAAAAAGAACGGGTGTGTGTGTGTGTGTGTGTGTGTGTGTGTGTGTGTACACATAATTGAATCACTTTGCTGTACACCAGAAACACATTATAAATCAACTATACTTCAATAAAATTTAAAAAATAATAGAATAAGGAAAAGATGAATTTATCATTTTATAAATGGCTATATGCTATTAATAACATTTTTATATTTTTCAAAATAATAAGTGGTCATTATAAAATTTTCAAAACTACAAAACTGCAGTTTTTTTTCTAAAATGTAACATACAATCAGCTCATCAAGTTATTCTATGAATAAGGACTTGAAATTAGAAAGCAAAGCTAAGAAGAGATTTAAAAAAATTCTTACATAAAGAATTCCACATATATTAAAATTGCCTTAGATTTTCATCAGACAACCTGTGAAAGATGTGGTACATAAAGCATGGAGATAAATATGATAATAAAAACATTAATCAATTTTAGCCAGTCACTTTTCTCATTTTACATGATGCATATTCTCTGATGTAGAGATATTCAGGAATTGAAGAAATTAGGTTTTTTCTTCCCTCTGGCTTCGACTAAAGTGTAATATCAAAGCTTTAAACAGAAATTGTACTAAATCTGTCTGAACTGTGTCTTCCTCAAGTTTGGATGTACAAATCATTCTTTGGGGCTTTCAAATGCCAAATTCACCATTTTTTATTCCTAAGAAAAAGGAATTTATTGTGAAACTGATCAATGAATAAGATCTATACTTCATGACAGAAAAGGACTGAATGTAATATTCACTTTAAATGTTTCTTCATAAAATATTCCTTTTAATTTTTTCTTTAAGAAAAAAATTTTAAAAAGTGTTGTAGGCCTGATAAAATTGGTGAAAGTTTCAGTGAGGCATTCTGTAGTGAAGCATGGAAACTGAGCCATCATTTACAGAATCTTTTTTCTGGGTTAAAAGGAATGAGTTACCCAAGTAAGAGTCAAAGATATATAGCGTTTCCCCAGCTCAAATATCTTTTATAATGTACTGTTTTATTTTATTTTATATTTTTTCTTTATATAATGATTTTCATCTTTTTCCATTATAGATGGTTTACAGTGTTCTGTCAATTTTCTACTGTACAGCATGGTGACCCAGTTACACATATATGTGTACATTCTTTCTTCTCCCATTATCATGCTTCATCATAAGTGACCAGACATAGTTCCCAGCGCTACAGAGCAGGATCTCATTGCTAATCCATTCCAAAGGCAATAGTCTGCATCCATTAACCCAAAGCACCCCATCCCATCCCACTCCCTCCCTCTCGGCAACCACAAGTCTATTCTCCAAGTCCCTGATTTTCTTTCCTGTGGAAAGGTTCATTTGTGCCATATATTAGATTCCAGATATAAGTGATATCATATGGTATTTGTCTTTCTCTTTGTGACTTACTTCACTCAGTATGAGAGTCTCTAGTTCTATCCATGTTGCTGTATATATACTGTTTTAAAGTGTGCTTTATCTGATATGAGTATTTCTATCCCATTTGCTTTTCCATTTGTCACTTTCAGACTGTGTGTTTCTTTAGCTCTGAATGGAGTGTCCTGTAAACAGTATAAAGATAGGTCTTGTTTTTTATTCAGTCAGACAGACTATGTGTTTTGATTGGAACATTTAGTCTATTGACATTTAAAGTGATTATTGCTAGGTATTTCATTATTCCCATTTTGTTACTTGTCTAGCTGTTTTTGTTGTTCTCTATTCTTTTAGTCTCTTCTCTTGTGAGCTGATGATTTTATTTAGTGTTATGTTTCTAGTTTTTGTGCATTATTGTAGGTTTTTCACTTATGGTTACCATAATGTTCATATATGCCAACTTATAAGTGTTACCTACATTGAAATTGATAGTTAAGTTCAAACACATTCTAGTATATCAATATCTTTTACTCCTCCCCATCCACACTTCTTTTTTGATGTTCTATTTTACATCTTCCTGCTATTCCCTACTGATTATTGTAGTTATAGTTGATTTTACAATTTTTGGCTTAACCTTTGTATTAGCTTCATTAACTGGTTATTTCATTGCCTTTACTATTTATTTGCCATTATCAGTGGGATTTTTCTTGCACATATTGTATTTATTGTTAAACACTTTTATTTTTCATTTAAAGAGGACGCTAACATTTCTTGTAAGTTCAGTTTATTGGTGAATTAGTTTTTTCTTTCTTGTTTCATCTCTCCTTCAATTCTGAATGATAATCTTACTGTGTATAATACCCTAAGTCACCGTGTTTTTTTTTTTTCTTTCATCACTCTAAACATATGGTTTCACTCCCTTCTGGCCTAAAAAATTTCTGCAGAAATGTTGGATAATCATTTTAAAGAGGTTCTCATGAGTGACTCTTACTTTTCCTCTTCCTGTCTTTAAAATTCTCTCTTTATCTTTAATTTTTGTCATATTAGCTGTGATATTGGTCTCTTTGGGTTCACCTTGTTTGGGACTGTGGTTTCTTAACCTGGATATCTGTTTCCTTCTTCATTTTAGGGAAGTTTTCAGCCATAATTTCATCAAATATATTTTCTGCATCTTTGTCTCTCTCGTCTCCATCTGGAAACCATATAATGTGAATGTTAGTATGCTTGATGTTGTCCCAAAGTTCTCTTAAAATAGCTTCACTTGTATTTTTTTTCTCTGATTGGGCAGTTTCCACTATTATATGTTACAACTCTTTATGCATTCTTCTATATAACCTAATTTTCTTGTTAATTCCTTCTAGTATATTTTTATTTTCAGTTATTGTGTTCTTCAACTCTGTTTGGTTCTTTTTATACATTTTCGAGTACTTTGTTGATGTTCTCACTGTGTTCCTTTAACTCTTCCCAAGCTCAGTGTGCATTTTTATTATTTTTTTTTTATTTTGAACTCTTTATCAGGTAAGTTATTTATCTCCAATTCATTGCTTCCCCCCCCGGGGGGGGTTTTGGCTTGTTGTTTTGTTTGAAACATATTCCTCTGTTTTCCCATTCTGTGGGAGCATCCCTATTCAAGTCTGTATCCCCCCAGTGTATTGGTGGGAGAGTTCGAAATGATGTGGGCATGTTTCCTGTCTTCTTCCAAGGTGTGCTGGCAGCCATTGCCTTGATTTGAAGTAAGGTTGGAATTGGAGGCACTAGAGTCAGAGACAGGTTCAAGCAGGACTTCTCCCATGCTCACTCTCAGTTACTGCCCTATCAAGGGAAAAGCCTAGGAGTCTTGAGCTGAAGCCCTGAGGGAGTTGGGCTTCTCTCTGTGTTATGGCCATCTCTGCCTTGGTTAGGTGTAAGGTTAGGTCTTAAGGGACTAGACAGCATTTCTGAGCTGGCTCCACTCCTATCTGGTATGAACGTGATGCCAATGATGTTTTCTGCCCTAGTTAAATGTAGTATCTTGGCCCAAGAGTTGGAGTCTCACTTCCGACGTGGGTCCATTTTTTTTCCAGGGCACGCATGCAATGGCAGTCTCTTTCTTAGCTGGGCGTGCTGTCAGAGGAGGAGGGGCTGGAGCCGGAGCCTAATATAGGCTTGGGAGTACACTGTGACAGTCTTTGTAGGCTGGCTAGGGCACTAGGCAGTTTTCAGTCTTCGGCCTCTGTACTGGCACCAGGAGCAAGCAAATCTGTGTGTCCTCTCAAGAGTCTCACTTTCTTACAGACCCACTGGCTTTCAAACCAGCTACAGGAGCTCACAGTTCCAATGCTAGACTCAAGAACTAGGATGCCCAACTCCTTGTTCCATAGGTGAAATCCCCAAGCCTGTGATAACACTATCCTCTTCTGGGCCACCTTCTAGGGGTAAGGTTTACTGACTGGATTGCTTCTCCTCTCCTCCTCTCCTAGCAGACACTGTGTAGCACTGTGTTATTAGCCTTGATTGTAAAAGTACCATTCTGCTAGTCTTCAGGTCATTCTCAGTGAGAGTTGCTCCATGTGAAGTTTTAGTTTTGATGGTTCATGGAGGGAGGTGAGCTCAGAGTCTTCCTACTCTGCCATCTTTATCACACTTCTCACAAGTAAATTTTTATAACCCATTTTAAAGTCAGTATCAATCAATATGCTTACCACTTAGAATGATATCACATCCAGGTACATGTTCAAATGCAAAGACACATGTACAATGATGTTTATTACAGCATTATTCCTAATAACAAAAATCTGAAAATAACATAAATGTTTATCAATACTAATGTACAGCATGATGACTATAGTTAATGAGACTCTGGTATATACGCAAAAGTTTCTACGAGAGCAGACCTTAAGTGTTTTTACCACACATATACACACAAACACACCACACAGTGACTATGTGAAGTGACGGATGTGTTAATTAACACTGTGGTAATCATTTATATATATATATTTAATAAAATCATATATGTGATTTATATATATGTAATAATTAAGTATACTTAATAAATATATATATAGTATATATACATTTTAAAAAATCATCAGGTTGTGCAACTTAAACTTGATGCTATTTTTCAGCTCTATTTAATAAAGCTGGCAAAAATGTTAATAGAGGACCAATTATAGAAATCCAATGGAATACTCAGCATATGGTGTTAAAAAAAAGAATGAAATCCATTAATATGCATTGAGATACATAAACAATTAAGAGTATGTTTTAGGAAAGAATATCTAGTATGATCCCATTTGTGTAAGAAAATATGTTTCTCTGTGTATATATAATTTTGCATATGTTTAGAATTCACCTAAAAGAATCACAACAAACTCTGTGGTTATCTCTGGATAAAGAAATATGGTGGTGGTCCAGGGGAGTGTTTCTTTAGAACTCTATATATTTTTGTCCTTTAAAATAGAGAATTTGTAAAATTAGAGAATTATTTTGTGAAAAAGTGTTATTTTCTTTGCTTATGTTGGAAAGACCCCAAGTGGGCTAATTAAAAAAAATCACACAAATTCTTCATATTAATTCATTTAAAAATATCTGTTATAAATTACAAAAGGCTCTAGGCAGATATTATTATGTCATTATGTAAATTACATTCTTTTAATTAAAAAGCTGGAAGAACCTTAGTTAATTCAATTTGTAGATAATGTTGACTTTTATTTTTATTTTATTTATTTACTTATTCATTTAGCTTTTTTGTGTCTGTAACCTACACCACTGCTCACGGTAACACCGGATCCTTAACCCACTGAGCAAGTCCAGGGATCGAACCCGTGTCCATATGGGTAATAGTTGGGTTCATTAGTGCTGAGCCACGACTCCAGTAATGAGGAACTCTGATAATGCTGATTTTAAAATCAATTTCCATTTGTTTTTCAATCGCATCAGAATTATTATCAGTTCCAACCACACGATACTTTAGCTGGGAAGGTTATCATACCCATACCTCATCATTTTCTCACTACTTAATAATTCAAGGCTGTCAGTTGCTTCTGTTATCATTATTTTTTAACAGCAGGTTCTTCAAGAAGTCAAATTTACTCATATGTTTAATTGCCTTTACACATTTTCTCTGAAGCAGTAAATGACATAAACTTCTTACATCCCATTTCATTATTACCTGTAGAAATGTCATTCTATAGAATCAACTGCAATGTTAACTGAAGTCTTTTGGTAGATGCTCTGTATCAGGTTGAGGTAATTCCCCCCTAATGCTAACTTGCTGAGAGTTTTTTTTCATGTATGAATGTTGAATTTTTACCAAATGCTTTCTCTGCACCAATTGATATAACTGTATGACTTTTCTTCTTTGAATTGTTGGTAGGGTGAATTACTCTGATTTTCAAATGTTCTACTATCCCTGCATACTATGTACAAGTCTTACTTGGCAATGATATTATAATTATTTTTATACATCATTGATTTAGTATATTAATATTTTTCTCAGTGTTTCTGTATTTACATTCATAAGAAAGAGATACTTGCCTCTAGTTCTTTTTTTGTACTGTCGTCTGGTGAATTATCAGGGTAATGAACTGAGTTGGGGAGTGTTTTTTTGCTCTTCTATTTTCTGGGAGAGATGCAAAATTGATATTATTTTTGTTTAAATGCTTAATGAAATTTTCCAAAGAAATTATTTGGGCCTGGAAGTTCCTTTTTACAAAGAGTTTTAATTAAAAAATCAATTTCTTTAACAGTTATAAACCTATTCAGTTTCTCTCTTTCATCTTCGTTGAGTTTTGGTAGTTTGTCTTTTTAAGTAACAGGTTTAACCTCTAACATTTATAAATATAAGTTTGTTCATAATGTCATTATTTTTTGATGGTGATAATATCTGTGGAGGTAGTCCCTATACTAGTCCTGATATTTTTGATTTGAATCCTTTCTCTTTTTATTTTTGTCAGTCTTGCTACAAGTTTAACAATTACATTGATTATTTTTGAAGACTTATTTTTACAGATTTCTCTATTATATCCCTCTTTTCAATTTCATAGATTATTATATGTTTACTATTTCCTTCCTTATGCTTACTTTGAGTTTATTTTCTTTTTCTTATGTCTCGAAATAGAAATTTAAATTATTGTTTCGAGATCTTTCCTCATTTCTAATACAAGCATCTAATGCTATTGTGCCTGTGAGAGCTACATTATTACCCTGAACATTTTGATATGCTGTGTTTTTATTTTTGCTTAGCTCTTTTTCGCATAATATTATACTAGTTTAAGGTGTACGCCACAGTGAATTGATATTTTTATACATTACAAAGTGATCACCTTGCTAAGTTCAATTACTATCTGTCACCATACAGAGTTATTATAATATTATAGTATTCCCTGTGCTATATATTACATCCCTGTTACTTAGTTATTTTACAGCTGAAGTTTGTACCTCTTTATCCTCTTCACCTATTTCACCCATCCCCACACCCTCATTCTGACAACCACCAGTTTGTATATATGAGTCTGTTTCTGTTTTGTTTGGTTTGTTCATTTGCTTTGTTTTTTAGATACTACATGTAAGTGAAATCATAAAGTATTTGCCTTTGGCTTATTTCACTTACCATAATACCCTCTAGGTCTATCCATGTTATTGCAAATAGTAAGATTTTATCATTTTAAACTTAACGAGTTTTGTTTTATTACCTAGAATTTGATCTATTTTGGAGAATGTTCTGCTATTGTGTGGTGAATGTTCTATAGGCTTCCATTTGATCCCGCTGGTTGATTGTATTGTTCAGATTTTCTGTCTGACTAGTAGTTCTATCTACTGTTGAGATTGTTGAAGTTCTCAGCCATATGATTATGAATTTATCTGTTTTTCCTTTCATATTTATCAGTTTTTGCTTCATGTTTATTTGAAGGCTTTGTTATTAGGTATGTAACATATTTAGGAACAGTATGTCTTCTTGGCAGTTTGATCTTTTTTATCTTTACATAATATTCCTCTTTATCTCTGATCATTTTACTAACTTTATGTTTTTCTTCTCATGGCCCCACCCATGGCATATGGACGTTCCCAGGCTAGGGTTCCAGTTGGAGCTGCAGGTGCCAGCCTGCATCACAGCTACAGTAACAGCACATCTGAGCCACACGTGTGATCTACACTGCAGCTTTCGGTGATTTGGGATACTTAACCCCCTGAGTGAGGCTGGGGATCAAACCTGCATCCTCACAAAGACAATGTCAGGTCTTTAACCCTCTGAGTCACAATGGGAATGCCTAATTTTACTCTTAAGTCTACTTTATTATATATTAATATGGCCACTCCTGTTTTTTATTGGTGGTTGCATAGTATATCTCCTCTCATCAGTTTACTTTCAAAATACTTATATATCTGAATTCAAAGTGAGTTTCTTTTAAGCAGCATATAGTTGGGTCATTTTATAAATTCATTTTGGAAATTTTTTTTAATTGGTATACTTAAATGTTTTACATTCAAAGTAATTATTGATATGTTATTACTTAAATCTGACATTTTAATACTTGCTACATATTTTAAATCATAAAAACACATTATTTGCCAATTCTTTGTATTTGGAGATGGAGAGGAATGAGTGGGCAATAGATATTAACCTGACACTAAGGGACCAGAAGATCAAAATAAAAACTTTCCAAGAAATAGTTTAATAATTTCTGATGAAAATATGAGTCTTCATACTGAAATACCTAGTAAGTTACAAATGTATGTTTTAAAAATTATCTATCCTAAACAAACTTTCATATTTTATAATGACAAGGATTAAGATTAGATCATAATAACTCCCAGGAAATGAAAACAATAGAACAAATAAGAATGAAAATTGGAAAGACATTGTATTTTTCATCAATAAAACTGGATATTAGAAGACAATAGAAAACATCTTCAAATTTCTTGGGGAAATTATTTTTAACCTGGAAATTTTTACCAAGCAAAACTAATTTTCAAATGTGAGGACAAATATATTTCATACACAAAAGAATGCAGAAAGTTTATTTCTTACTCAGTGTTCCTGAGGAAGTTTCTTGAGAAGAAAACAAGCTGAATGAATAAGAAAATAAGACATGGGATAAAGTAAGAGATATTTCTTATTCATAGAAGGAGATATGGCATGATTATAGCCTTGAGATAATCAAGCTTTCGTGTAAACTCAAAGTAAATCAGGAAATAAAACTCATCATCACTGTCAAGCAAGAGAGGCTGTTCAGAAAGGGGAACAACTTTTTTATTCACTGCAATACCAAAAGCCTACCTAATTTTTATCACTAACCTTTTTTTTGGGGGGGGAGGCACACCTGCAGCACATGGACGTTCCCAGGCTAGGGGTCAAATTAGAGCTGTAGCTGCTGGTCTATGCCACATGCAAAGAATATGGGATCCGTTCCATGTCTGCAACCTATACCGCAGCTCACAGCAATGCTGGATACTTAACTCACTGAGCGAGGCCAGGGATCAAACCCACATTCTCATGGACACTAGGTCACTAATCTCAGTGATGTTTTATCTCAAGTAGTTGATGTTTCTGCCCAACAGAAGGAAAACACTTCTCCCTTGGAAAAATACTTCTGAGACCATCCAGATGTTGAGCCTAGGAAACACTGCCCTACATTCCTATGAATGGAAACACTCTGTTAATCCTGTATCATAGAGAACGAGCTTAGAGATTCAGAACATTTTTATCCATCTGTTTCAAGAATAAGACTCTAATGTAATGATCACTTTAGATAATTTACAGATATCCAATTAAAACACACACACAAACTCAACAGATGCCTGAAAATAATTCTCACATATTAAAAAGATTATGTTTAAAATTTTCCTATTTGTAATGCCAGGGAAATTAGTCTTTTCCAATAAAGATAACTACAAGTTCATAAGGATGTTTCTCCCAGGAGAATTTCTAAATACTTCAGCAGATAGAAATTCTTTAAACTCCAGTTAATAGATAGATGTTCCCCTATGTCCTCTCTGGGAGTTAAAACATCCCTTATCCTAACGACTTTTGATTTCAAACATTCTACTTATTTTCCAACACTCTGTCTAGCATGGCTTAAATTAGATAACAGAGGTTGTGGGCTGTTCCTTTTTTTTTTTTTTTTGCTTCCTTATCAAGTAGTTTTGAAGGCATAGGATAGCTCTATCTTGAACAATTCTTTCAATATTTAGAATTCTTTAGAGAAACCACTTGGGCATGGGGATTTCTGGAGGGACTACCTACTATCAGCTATTTCAGAAAGTCTAACTTTCTAGTTGTAGTCATTTTCCAGAAGAGAGCCACATGCCAGTCTCCCAAGTGAAGAGTTAACTGTGCTGCACTCATTAACGCTAATGCAGGTGGCACAGTTACACCACATTGTGCAGAAAATAATTAGAGGCACTTAAGGGTCCTTAGTTTGTAAATTGGGCAACAGGGATGATACAGTGATACAAGTGCTTATCTTCTATGGGAGTTACGCTTCATGGAAAGTAGATATTTAGTTTAGGCATAATGTATATAAATAACCTCCCCTGTCGATTATGCAATAGAAACACAGTAAAATTAGAGCTTTCAAGATAGAATTTTTATTTGATCTAAATACAGACACACACACACGCAAACAGGGGCTGATATGTGGGTTATTTAATACTAAAGTTTTAAAATTTCTCCATTCATTTTTTCCAAAGAAAAGTAGATATTGGTAGGGGTAATGCTTCTGCCTTAAATGAAGGCATTGGAAATATTTCTATTTGCTTCTTAAAAATGAGATTTTAAAATTCTCCCATTTATTCTAGATGCATCAGTTTTATTTCTGAATTTAGATTGTGAATAGCTTCTAAGCAATAAAAACAAGAAGCATGATTTAGTAGCATTTAGCATAATTTGGCAACACTTACTACGGTTACCTACATGACAAACTGGGCCACAACTTACCACATGAAAGTAATGGTGTCTGTGCATACCTAAACTTATTAATCCTTTTTTAAGTAAAAATACATTAAACATGATTAAAATAGCATTTTATAGCTATTTTATAGTCATAACTTATCCAGATTTCCTGTGTCTCTTTTACCATTTCTATGTATGCTATCCTCAACTTTGGTGTTCTGTCATCTCTAAAGGCATTTTTATTGTTGGGCTATATTCTATGGTATGTACATACCAGAGTTTTTAAAATAATTCACTTGTTGAAGGATATTTGGGGTGATTCTAGTTATCACCTATTACAAACATGCTGTCAACATCAGTGTATATAATCTGTGTTAATGCATGTTCTCATTTCTCTGGGATAAATACACAGGAATGCAGTTTCTGGGTCACACAGTAGTTGCATATGTCCTGTGATAAATAGATAAACTGTCATACAGCCATACAGTGGGAAACTGTGCCTGTCACAACTCATAGAACCATACACTGCAAAGGGTGAACTTTACAGTATGTAAAAAACTCTTAGTAAAAAAATAAAAGGGAAGCTCACCTATATTTGATACACTCCCTGAAAACCCTAGGCTAAAATATGGGAAATGGAATTTTTAACTTCTCATTTTGAAATAATCATAAATTCACAGGAAGCCTCAAAAAAGAATATATACAGGGAAGTCCCCCGTACTCTTCACAGTTTCCCCCAGTGGTGATACCTTGCATCATTGTAGTATGTTATCAAACTAGGAAGCTGACACTGGTACAATTTCACCAGCTTTATATGCACTTGAGTGTGTGTGTGTGTGTGTGTGTGTGTGTGTGTGTGTGTGCGCTCAGTGCTATGCAATTGTGTCACATGTATTGATTCATATGACCAACACTTCAATCAAGATGCAGAACTGTTCTGTTACCACTGGTATCCACTGCATTACCCCTTTATAACCACTATTTAATATCTACTTCCCCTCATCCCTAATACCTGACAGCTACTAATCTGTTGTCCATCTCTGTAGATTTATTCAAGAATGTTACACAAATAGAACCATACAGTGTATGGTAATGAATTTTATTTTTGAAAAATGCTCTCATTAACTGTAATAGGCTGTCAAAGTTTGGGAACCTACTCCTAATCTAAACCTTCTCATTTTATTTCATAAGTTACTTCATCTTAAAAAAAATGTTCTCATCCTCCCAGGGCTACGTTTGGGACACTAATTTACTGTATTGTATTTGGCTGTTAATTTTCTGGACATCCAACTTGACAAATTTTAGAGAGTACTAGCAAATTTTTTATCTCAAGCAAATGGCATCTGCCATGTAACAGGGATTCTATATTCAATTTACTGAATAAATAAACATGCGTCTTTATTCACATTGCTGATTACTTCCTTTGAATATACCGCTTAAGTAGAATTTCTGACTCAAGGGATGTATATACTTAAAAAGTCTTAATGCATATTACCAAATAGGCCTTCATAAAGACTGAAGCACATTTCACTCAGATCAAGAGGGAATTGGTACAACAAGGTCCTACTGTAGAGCCCAGGGAAATATATTTAATATCCTGTGATAAACCACCATGGAAAAATATGAAAAAGAACACCTATCTGATATATATGTAAATATATATATAAAACTGAGTCACTCTGCTGTACAGCAGAAATTAATACAACATTGTAAATCAACTATACTTCAATAAATTTTTAAAAAAATCTTGGTAATGCCTATCTCTTCCAACTGACCCTTCTTCCAACTACCTTCCAAAAAACATATTTTGAATTGCTTATGACCCTTATAAACTTTATAGCCAAGACTAATATATTATTCCTATTTTAATATTTCATCCATTTAACTTATATTTCTAGATTTTGAATCGTACATTTAGGGAACTCTGTCTAGTCACTTATGATGGAACATGTAATGTGAGAAAAAAGAATGTATACATGTACGTGTAACTGGGTCACCATGCTGTACAGTAGAAAAAAATATAAATGATAAAAAAACTAAAAAATATATGCATTACCTTAAAAATACATTAACTGCCTAATAAACTTCAAATAAAAGCTAAAAAAAATCTTTAGCTATTCATCTAATTAGACAATATCATTTTAAGAATGTTAATAATTTGCTTGCAATATATGTAGTAAGTATCCACTCTCCTCACTTACGGTTAAGATTCTATTCCTTTTTAATAAAATTTTCATGTCACTCAAAGCTTATAGAAGTACCATATACAAGCAAAGTATAATTTTAACAAAGTTATTGCATAATTATTGGCTACAAGACACTGTACCTGGTTGGATATATAATAAAGAACAACAAAGAAATAAGTATGATATTAATTAAAATTCTTTTTAGTTAACATGCAAACATCTATGTATGCATTTACATACATGCACACATGCATTTTTTAAATATTATAATATTCTTAGTCAAAATCCATTTTTTCCCCTACAGGTGGAAAAGCTTCCATCATAAATTTAATATTGTCTATTTACTTCTGTCTCTAAGGATAGAAGAGCAAAATGAGGGGTTTTTTTTATTCCTCTCAATTTTAACTACTCAATAATATTAGGATCAGTATTAAAAGGTTAATAGCATCATAACTGACCTTTTGTTGTAGTAAACTGTTCTACTCTGAAGGTAGTGAATTAAATCTAAAAGTTTTAAAAGATGGAGTTTCCATCGTGGCTCAGTGGTTAATGAATCCGACTATGAACCATGAGGTTGTGGGTTCAATCCCTGGCCTCGCTCAGTGGGTTAAGAATCCAACGTTGCTGTGAGCTGTGGTGTGGGTTACAGATGCAGCTCATATCTGGTGTTGCTGTGGTTCTGGTGTAGGCCGGCGGCTACAGCTCAGATTAGACCCCTAGCCTGGGAACCTCCACATGCTGCAGGTGCAGCCCTAGAAAAGACAAAAAAAAAAAAAAAAAGCTTTAAAAGAGATGGGGTCTAATATTTTTTAAATGCTGGAAAAATAAGGCCCCTTGCCATGCTTTAATACCAATAATGACATAGTAACACTATCTGATATACTTTAACAAAGAATTTCACTGTTTCCTCAGGCAGTTAAAATAAGCATTTTTTTTCCACTCCATTTACTATCAAAACAGATTATAAGATCATTCAAAACTTTTTGATATTTTCTGGAAACTTTCACATTTGACAAGTCAGTTAACTTTCTAGGCCTTAGTTCTTCTCATGTATGTATGAAGATCTTCTAGATTTCTGAAAGTTCCCCTCTATTACTTCAGGGCTAAAAGGATCTACAAAGTATGCCAGAAAAACCAAGCTTTAAAATGCATTTTATATAACATGAAAAATTATTTTTTCAAATACCACAAAATTTGTTGAACTCCTTGTGCTGAGACACACAGATAAACAAGACAGACCCAGGCCCCAACCTCAGGAGCTCATATTTTAGTGTTTCTCATGTGATAAACAAACGATAGCTAGAGTTCACTACAGTATTATGTAAGCAATGCAGTGGAGGCTGTGGAGCAGACACTACAGTTACCTAAAGCTACACTCTAGGAGTAAGATCAGTCTGTGCCTTAATCAAGAATCCATACTTCCCCATAAAATATAGAGATAGAAAATATAAAATCAGACCTGGGATCATTATGACTACTTCTTTTGCAATAATAATTTGTATTGTTTTATTTCATATCTCTTTCAGAATAATTCAGTAAACAAATCTCAATTACTGATTGGTGCTATAGTAAATTCAATTTTAACAGTAGGCTTGAATGATTCCTATTAATAAACAAACAGAATTCTGTTTTGCGTTGACTCTCGGGCAGAACAAAGCTAAATTTGCTGTTCCAAGGAAGTAATTATCTTTAGCTTACATTTTTCTGATATAACACACTGGTCCACCCCAATAAGATTCCACCATCACCCAAACTATCCATGTCCCATGCAGCTCACCATTCTAGTATGCATCCATTTTGACCATATTTGGCTATATATCATATAAATTGTGTAGGACTCAGGAAGCTTGGATTATAGGACAAGCCTGATAATGTGCTAAATTTTTCTATTGGGTATTTGGATAAGTGGTGTAGGAAGGAGTTTGGGTATCTGACAGAGGACTTACTGTATAGGTAATCTCAGTTCACCTGTCACTGACTGTATTCCCCTATTGAGTAGAAGTTGAATCCAGGATAGGGAACATTCCTGTCCAGTCTTCCTCATATATGATTAGGTTGGGTCTTCTCATCTTCCCAGGCACATGCACAATTTAGTCCTTAGTTCTATTATTCTGTATTCAGTTCTTTTAGAGTCAGTGCTGCATCATGGCTAAGAGTGTGAGAGCTGACTGCCCATATTTAAATCTCAAACTACCATTTGCCAGCTTCTTACCTTTGTATGCAGTCTAACTTCTCAGGGCCTCAATTTCCTCTTTTAGAAAATGAAACAGCAGTGTTGCTGTGAGATTTTTGAGGTGACTCATGTGAAGTATTTAGAATCATTCATCAACATACAAGAGGCATTCATTATGTGAGTTATATTTACCATTCTCTATTTGTTATATATGATGTTATTCTGTATTTATTTGAAGAAATTAAGTATAAACAATCCATAATTATATGTGTATGTGAAAGCTGTACTTTTGGAGCATTTATTTGTTCTTTTAAGGAATTTGGTAGAGGATGAATTTAGCTACCTTCCTAAGGCAGCCTTTATAGATATTTTAGCTCTCACTCTTCCTGATCATCATCTAAGAAGATTGCTGATTAGTATCCTATGTTACAGTTATGATTATGTTGAAGAAACTCTGTGAATTAATATAGTGGGGATCTCACTGGTAACCTTCAAGATATGTGGATTGTCTAAAATATTTTATAGATAATCCCAGAACTTGCATTAATAGGGACAAGAATATAGCAACCTGTGTACCTTTCATCTATGCCTTTGAGTATGACATTGTAGGCTTGATTATTGTTTCTCAATTCAAGTATATTTTATTTACAGTGTTGTGTCAATTTTTGCTACACATAATAGTGACACAGTCCTATATGTATATACATTCTTTTTTTCATACTGTCTTCCATCATGCTCTATCCCAAGGGACTGGATATAGTTCCCTGTGCTGTACAGTAGGACCTCATTGCTTTTCCATTCTAAACGCAATAGTTTCCACCTACCAACCCCAAACTCCCCAGCCATCTCACTTCCTCCCCACCTCCCCTTGGCAACCACAAGTCTGTTCTCTATGACTGTAAGTCTGTTTATGTTTTGTAGATAACTTCATGGGTGCCTAGGCTTGATTCTCAAATACTTCTTTTACATTATTGATTTAAAGTTTTATTTATGGCCTGACCTAATAGTTTTCTCCAGATCTAATAATGGAATATGGCCACATTTGGCAAGTGAATCTTTCTTACAAGTGATACAGATATAGATAAACAGATATAGGTATATACCATGAAAAATTTTAAAACAGACAATATGCTTGATTGATAATACATATTGATGTCAGTGGTCAAATTTGTCCTGAGGCATGCTTTCTTTATAAACTGGGAATGTTCTTTATTTATTTTGATCTCTTGATAGTGATAAACAGCTACCCCAAAGAGCCCACCGATTCTGTGTACACATAGTGGTTTTGGCCAATTTACAGCGGTATGCCTTCCTAAATCACCTAGATTATAAATTCTTTGAGGGCAAAAGTCAAAATTTACCTACACTCATTTACTCAATAAATATTTATTGACAATCTAATGATTACAAAACATTGCCATGGGTAGAGGGGATCTTCACATGAGTAAGTTAAGTCCTTTATCCTGAATAAGCTTGCAATTTTTTAAACTCTTTTGTTGATAACCCTTCTTGAAATAAGTTGTTTAGGACACATTCTTGACACTACTCAGTGAACGATTACTTGAAACATTTCTGACAGGAAAATTACTTCTCAAAACATATAATCCCTTTCTCCCTAACCCAAGGGGAGCTCCTTGTAAATTTTCCTTGTAGAAAACCAGTCAAGTTTGTCATGATGTAAAACTTGTGAAAATGAATTTTTTGAGAAAGAAAGCTGTTATAAGTCAACACGTTTCCTTGGCCTTGCTTTGATAAAAGATTCATGCAATGGAACTCAGTTGTATGGGAAACAGTTTCCACTAATATAAAATAACATAAGTTTCCTGCATTTTCCCCATTAAAATTGGATTTTTAAATGTGCTTTTCACCCGAGGCCTTTCTGTCAAAAATGCAACTTTTCTTGTAAAATCAAAATGTTTTATACATATCCCATAATTCAGTGTGCTCTGAAGGGGAAAAGGGGATTAAGACAAAGTTTAGCTTATTATTCTTTTTCTTATCTTAAAAAAATCATATGATCTAGTACATAGATAAGCCTTTGGTAGAGCTGTTCAGTAGATATTACTTTTAGCTTGACTCCCATTTCATTATCTTTTTCTGCTCAGACATCCAGGCTCCAATGTTCTCTCCAAGTTCCTCTATGATTACATAATAATACTCCTGAGTGGCATATCATTCACCAGCCCTTTCCTTTTTCCTCCATCTCAGGAAAGTATAACCTCAACAGGGTCATTTCTATGTGATAGGTGACAAGTGGCAGTATATTAAAGGAACACACTCTCAATTATGCATTGGCTAACTCAGGTTTGTTCTTCCTTGGTAATAAAATGCTTTAATTCAGTTACAATGGCCCATTACCTTAAGAAACTTTTCTCAGGTAGAGAATTTCAAGTGCTTTAGCAAACAAAGAGGGGAAGCATTTTTATGTTGACACAAATTTTTTCTTTTAATTCCATAATAAAGTCTATGAATCTTACCTGCACATATAGACAGGAAAACTCAAGTGGGTTGAGCTCATCAAAAAAAGAGCTGATTGATTATGGAAAACAGAAAATTCCATTTTCAGATAACAGCATTTAACAAATGGGAAAATAGTGTTTTAATTGAATTAACTTGTCTTTGGAATGCAGTAGCAGAATCTAGCCATTACGTGAATCACCAATTGTATTGTTGGCAACTATTGATAAAACTGGTATAAAGGTCACCATCAGGATTTATTTGATGGGGGTTGTCAATATGCAGTCATAATTAAAATAATATATCAAAATAAAATGGACTGAGTCCTTGGAAAGTTGTAGTCAGAGATTAAATCTCAGGTGGATTCCACAGGACTCTGTGTACTGACCTCTGACTGAGCCAGAAGAGCCTCTTTCATCTGATTGGGGCCTGACATATTTAATTTGATTTCAAATTGGGTATTTTAGCTTAGATTCCCTCAAAAGTATATGTCAAGACAAGAAATCACATGTAATTTTTTAATTTAGAAGGTACAGAGAAAAGAGACACCCTATATAAAGGATTAATGTTAAGCATGCTAATATGGTGAGCAAGCCTGGGAACTGTGTAAAACACTTGCCTTTGAATTTTTCTGCCCAAGGGACCAGGAAGTTGGTGTATTTATACAGCAACTTCTGAGAGTCACTGGTTTGGGAGACTCTCAGGGGACACTGGTTCCTTGGCACCTCTCCCTTGCTCTAGGAGTGGGAAGGAAGCCTTCCAAAATTATGAGAAAAGTCCTAAAGCAGAGAGATACTAATCTTTGCTATGTAAATTTGGCCAGAACACACTAGAAAAGTAAAATCTGAGGGGCATGGGCTGGGCACTGACAGCATCTGCTTCCTTAGAGAATTTCAGACTTCCTTTACTTTTGATATGTCACTATAAAGCAGCCAGTAGGTAATTCAATCTTATCACTTAGAAATTATTTTTTGTAGCATGTAACAGGAAACAACGATGTCCAAATCTAGTAGTCAATCCAGATCTTTGGCCACCTAGTGATAGCATCAAGGAGGCACTTTTCCCACCCTCTACTGCCCCTCACATACCAGCATTTAGTCCTCACCTGTCTAGTAACTACATGGTTACACAATAGCTGCTATAACACTAAGACTCAGAAGAAAGACCAAAGAGAGAAAGAGGAGAAGGAAGGGTAGAAGTAGGATGGCCCAACTATTTCTTTTCATTTATCTATATCTTTAATTATAAAACAATCTTTACCAGAAGTATCCAACAAATTTACAATAACCTTGTCAACTACTATATCACATGGCCAACCATACCTGCAAAACAAGGGCATGTCTGTAACAATCCAATTCAGTTAGGAAACACAAGCCTTTTTAGGTATTTTAAGCAGAACAAGATTTAATACAGGAATTGGATGCCTATAAATTCACTGAAAGAACTAGAGGAGTGAGTTCTAATCTGGACCTTCCATGATTCCTAGACCTACTGAGCTGAATTTACACACCAGTACTACCATGTGGTCACCATCAGGAAACTGGGAATGACATCAGGAATATGAGAATACTACTGTTACCCCCTGAGTTTAGGAAGACTCACCTGAGGTGTGATCCAGTGATTAGGAAGCCAGGATCAGAGAATGAAGACTGCTGAGAACACTGAAACACAGGCAGGAACACCACTAGGAACAAAACAAAACAAAACAAAACAACATGTATCTCTATGAGTAATTGTTTTTCAGAACACTTGCTGCAAATGAGACTGAGAAATGTAGAAACTAAAATGAGATTAACTTTCATTGAGCAGACCAAGTCATGAATCTTCTATGGTTAAATACATTTCATTTCTATAACTATTGAGGTTCTGTGGCAAGGGAAGAGTTGGGAGCAATGGCTATTAGAAAACTGATTAATAACACTTTCCAGAACTCCAATGACAGGTTCAGGTTTCATTTAAGGTGGTGGGGGTACTACTCCAAGTCCCCAATTTCCTCTCATCAAAACCTTTCTATAAAGACCCCACAACTTTTTTGACTTAGTTCAAGGTTTATAATCAGAGATGTCTGGCTAAGCCTTGAACATGAGCATAGGGAAGAGTGTCAAAAAGAGAAGGCTATAAAGAAATGGGATATACTTTAATAAAAATGTGTTTTTATTGAACATAAAAATTAATTAAGGTTTACCTGACTTAGGAATTTTCAAATACAAAACAGATCAGAACACCAAAGACAATTTTTGTTCTTATTCAAGAGAACAATCACGTGGCAGCTAAATTTTATCTTAGAGTAGAAATTCATAATCACTTTTGAACTAAATTTGTTAAAAGTCTAAAATAGTGTATATATATTAAAATATACTTGATGCTGAACCATTTATGGAAGAATGAGATGATGGATTTTCATTTTTGTGATAGATTTGAGAAAAATAATAGCAGATGCTAAAATGCAGGGTTTTTTTTTTTCTTATAGAGAAAAAGAGGCAGACAAAGCTCTTGCTGTTTCTGCTGTAATTCTGAGTCAGTTCAATAAAACTACGCCTTATTATAAAGCACTGAAATGCTGCCTATAGGTTGAGTGGAAATGATATAGTAGTTCTAAAGGTGAACAACACAAACGGGTTACAAAAGCCCCACTAGCATTCTGGTTCTAAAAAGGGGGAGAAAGGGTATGGTTGCACACAAAGAAAAGCTTTAACAATATAAATTTCTCACTCTCACCAGATTATAGTAAGTAAATCGCCAGATTTAAAACAAGAAGAAAATCAAGGCTCAAATAGTTATGTACAATAAATGAAAAATATGTAGATAGATTTAGGATAAGTGATATTTTATTACATACAATGGAATTACTTGGCATTCTAGAAGATTGCCTTGAGCTATTAGTAAGTTTACTTAAGGCTCAACTTTGATTTTCAGGGACATGAAAAATATATCACAAAATAGTAATTTGTAATTTAAAAGTATCGAGCAAAGAATACTGACAGTTTTCTACAAATGAGATTGTTAATTCCTATGATGCCACTAAAACACTGAAAAGAACCAAGAAGCTCAACCATAAGCTTTCAATGTGGAAGCAAAAGAAAAGGCTCAACATAGCCACGGATTCTTTCTCTGAATTTCAAAGAATGTTTGTATTTAAATATGGAAAATAAAAACTCATAATGTATCTGTCGGTGGCTATTGTGGAGTAGAGCGTTGAAGGTGAAAAAAAGGATAGTACAAGTTGATTAGTAAGGGGATTTATTCATGAGTTAACATGGCCTTGCATTAAAGCTCTGGTGTGCTAACACAGACGAGATACTACTATTTTTGATAAGGAATGCATCTTAGTTTAAAATGATTAGACTTCCAGTGTTCCAAAGGGAAAGCTACCTTGAAGGTCATGCTGAACATCTATTAAAAAGAACGAAGAGGAGTTTCTGTTGTGGCTCAGTGGTAACAAACCCAACTAGTATCCCACAGGATGCAGGTTTGATCTCTGGCCTCTCTCAGTGGGTTAAGGATCCGGCATTGCCATGAGCTATGGTGTAGGTCACAAACATGGCTCAGATACCACTTTGTAGACTGGCAGTTGCAGCTCTGATTCTACCCCTTAGCCTGGGAACCTCCATAGGCCATGGGTGAAGTCCTAAAAAGCAAAAAAAAAAAAAAAAAAGGAAGGAAGGAAGAAATATTTTAAACAGAGGAGCCATGTCATTCCTAGAAGCATTGGAGATCAAATTATTTATATTTCTTTGTTCTAGAAGCTTCTAAAAGAAATACTTGAGAAAAAATATAGATGTCTTTTTTCTAAATTCATTTTTCTTTAAAGATTGCCTCTGTTTCATTCTAGCAGAATTAAGTCATCTTAATTTATTTTACTTTTCCCAAACAGAATTATTTTCTTCCCAAAATATATTTCCTCCTCAGAATTCTACCAAAATGCTGCTTTTCTAAACTTTCTAAAATATATTTTATGTAATTAAATGTACACAGATTAAGTAATCTCATCAAGAGGCTGAGCCTGTAATAAAAATAAAAACAAAATCTGTAATACATGATCCATAGAAGAGGTTTATTAATCACATAAAAAGGTGAAAAAAGATGCATTACTGTAGAATGTGTCAACATTAAAAGATCAAAAAAGGATTAGCAATGGGATTAGCAATGGGATCCTGCTGTGTAGCGCTGGGAACTCTGTCTAGTCATTTATGATGGAACATGTAATGTGAGAAAAAAGAATGTATACATGTATGTGTAACTGGGTCACCATGCTGTACAGTAGAAAAATATATACATATAAATAAAAGATAAAAAAAGAAAAACAAAGCAAAAAAAGGGATCCGGTCCTAAAAAAAAAATGATAATAATTTTATGATAAAATTTGAAAAATTTGAGGAAATGGCTTTCTACAAACACACATATAACTTACCAAAGGGCAATAAATATCAAAAAGCTGAATAAAATTAAAATTACTGTTATTTTAAATTAAATTGCTGAATATGTCATCAGAGACTTTCCACATAAGTGACTAACCCAGTGAAAAGTTTCAAATATTACAGCAAGAAATCAGTTAAAAACAAACACTTCCAGATAGTAAAGTGGAAATACTTAACAACTCATTTATGGAGACAGAATAAGCTTTGTGGTAAACACTGACAAGGATATTAAAGAAAGGAAAATGACAGAACAGTTGCTTTCATAAGGATCATGTGATCATCTTAAACAAAGTATTGTTGAAGCAGATTTTGGGACAGAAAAATAGACAAGAAGACGGCAGCTAAATTGTATAGATTGTTCTGGGACAAAGAGAGAAAGAAAAGATATTTTTGTAGATTTTTAAGGACTTTGGCATGATGGATGAGCAAAAAGGATTTAGTAGGCATTTATATGTGTAATGCAATTATAATTCCCTCTTTAAGCACATCTTCAGGAGACTTTTGGAGTGGGTCCTCCTTTTTTTTTTTTTTTTTTTTCCTGTTTATGGCTGCACCTGCTTCATATGGAGGGGCCCAGGCTAGGGCCTAAACTGGAGCTGCAGCTGCCAGCCTATGCCACAGCCGCTGGAAACAGCATATCTGAGCCACATATGTGACCTACAGCTACAGCTTATGGCAATGCCGGATCCTTAACCCACTGGGCGAGGCCAGGGATCAAACCCTCATCCTCATGGATACTAGTCAGGTTCTTAACCTGCTGAGCCACAGTGGGAACTCCCAAAGTGGATCTTTTTTAATGTGAATTCTTAATAAGGCAGTCCTGTTTTACTCATTTTATAGAAAAGTAGCAACCATAATAATATAAATAATAAGTAATAGCATTAATTTTCCAGTATTAGTAATACCAGGAAGAGCTTAGCAATGGCTAGACTTTTGAAATATATCACATTGAAAAATTGGTCGTGAATTTTGACTAAAAAGTTATCATTTTCTACCTTAATATAGGACTGCAATTTTTGAAGTACATGGTATTTTTTGACTCATTTAACAAATCAGGAATTTGAGCTATGGAGAAAATTAACTTTGGTAAGTTCACACATTAAGTATTAGGACATAAGAATTAAGCCACACATGTCTGACTTTAGAGCCTAAGCTCTTAGTGCCCTGACTATATCCCATGTACCTACCTGGGCATTTGGAGGTCTGTACAGAGGCACATACAGAGATAAAGCTGTCCCTCATGTATCAGTATCCTGACAATGCTATGAAATATTTTCATTTTAGTTGTGTTTCAGTTATTTCTGGATCAAAAAATTCCCCAAATAAAAACAGTAAAAGTTAGTACTATGTAAAAAATAAGTGGGGGTCAGAGGCAATAAAACTTTTGTGTCAACATCCTCTTGGCTATAATATCTAGATTCAATTACAAGAACTCTTTGCTGGTGTATTAAGTTGAAAAAATGATGGCCTGATTTCAAATGTGCTTTAGGATCAAAATCCTAACATTCAGTAAGGAAAAAAATGAAGATGCTCTTTCCTTTTCAGGTGCCAGTTGATCCTTTATTTACCTGGATAAACCTTGTAGAAAACCTGATTCTGACATTTCTTTACAATGGTTGTGACTCAGAATTTATAACTGCCAATGTCTTTCCATACAAACCTCTCTCTTTCCACCCACTTCCAATATTTCATCGTTTAGATATTGATACTCATCTAGATGATTCTTAAACTCATATCAATTTTGAAATTCAGACTTAAAATTGGGTTGAAAGGAGAAAACCACCTTGGCAGGTTTTGGCTATCAGACTTCAAAATTTCAGTCTTGACCCTGGTCTCTTAAAACACATTTTATTTTAGGTTCTTGGTTATCACTCTCATCAAAACAAAACTGAATACTAAGTTAGCAGGAGGAAAAAGAAAGCAAACTGTAGCACCAAGACTGGTGAAGATCTTAGACAAATGTAAGACTTAACAAGTAGAGTACAGAGGAGGAATCATTGAGACTGTTCCTAAGCAACCTTGAGAGGTGACATTGAAAAGTCTTACCTAAGTCCCTAATATGTGTTTGGTTCACTATGAGACACAAATAATTACATTTTTAACCATCCTTCCTCTACCTTTCTACAGTACAGCTCTAGTTTTAAGGTAATCATCATTTCTAGTTAGATTGTGGAATTCATTGATTTAATTTACATCTGTATAGCCGATTCTCAATTCCTTTGATCTTAGTCTTCCTTTTTGATGTTTTACTTTTTGTTCATTTTGCCAACACATGTTTAATTTAATTAGTTTTCGTATTTGTCATCAAAAGTAACAAGTCAGGCATTCAATTATTTTTTGCTTGAATGAGTCACCCAAATTTTCTACTTCATTGATACTTCAAATATATTTAAATAAACTAAACTTTAAAAGAAAAAAAAAGTTTTTTAGAAGAAGTCATGCAAAAAATGCCTATCTTTAAAGGCATTTAAAAATTACATAAGATTAATAGTGAAATAAAAATAACCTTTTTACCATGAAGCAGGACTTCACATAATTTTATAAATTAATGAGTTCAATAATGATATAACCCAGCAATCAAACAGTCCATTGCTTTTCAATGTTTTCTTCCCTATAAGTTAACTTGATAGATTTATATAAAACAATGGATTAATAAGTAAAAGAAAAGTAGATATTCCGGCCAATTATCAATATGAATATAAGGTTAAAATAAAGGAATGAATTGAGAAAACTTTGAGGGAGAATCAACTAAACTTTCATTGGATTAGTTGTCTGACATTCTTCCATTTGGATGTCTTTAAATGTTCAGTCAGATGCTTTCTGTATTTAGGGCCTGGTCTAATCTTTAATGTCTGAAATAAGTTACATTAATAAAAGGATTATTAAATAATTAAAACACTACTATAAAGTGAAATTGCAGAATAATACTGAATACATGTAGCAAGCCTATTCATAAGATGGAAAAATTTCTCTGGGTGCTTTGTCATATTTATTTCTATGATTTATCCTAAGAATTATCTTTAAATTTCTATAGTTTAAATCTTAGAAACCACTTAAGCTCAAATTCAAGAAATGGAGAACACTTTTTGACATTAATCAGCAATATTTTTTGGATCCATCACCTAGAGTAATAGAAATAAAAACAAAAACAAGTAGATCTGGGTAACTTAAAAGCTTTTGCACGGCAAAGGAAACCATAAATAAAACAAAAAGACAATCTACAGAATGGGAGAAAATATATGAAAATGATGCAAGTTAAAAGGGGTTAATCTCCAAAATATAAAAACAGTTCATATAGTTCAATATCAAAAACACAAACAACCCAATCAAAAAAATGAGTGGGAAAATCTAAACAGATATTTCTCCAACGATGACATACAGATGGCCAAAAGGCACATGAAAACATCACCACTTATTAGAGAAATGCAGTTCAAAACCACAATGAGGTATCACCTCACACCAGCCAGAATGGCCATCATCAAAAAGTGTATAAATAATAAATGCTGAGGAGGGTGTGGAGAAAAAGAATCCCTTCTACACTGTTGGTGGTGAGAATGTAAACTGGTACAACCACTAGGGAGAAGAGTATGAAGTTTCCTTGAAAAACAAAATACAGAGCTACTCTATCATCCTGCAATCCTGCTCTTGGGCATACATTTGGAAAAATCTATGTTTTGAAAAGATACATGCACCCCAATAGTCACTGCAGCGTTATTTACAATATCCAAGACATGAAGAAACCTAAATGTCTATCAATAGATAAATGGATCAAAAAGATGTGGCACACACACACACCGATTCAGTTATACACAAACACTGATTCAGTTACATGCACACACACACACACACACATACACAATGTAATATTACTCAGAAAGAAATGATACCATTTACAAAGCATGGATAGATCTAGAGATTATCATACTAAGTGAAATAAGCCAGACATAAAAAGGTGAATATCATATGATATTATTTATATGTGGAATCCAAAAAAGAAGATAAAAACGAACTTATATACAAAACAGAAATGGACCCAAATACATATAAAACAAACTTACTGTTACCAAAGGGGAAGAGGGGTCAAGTTAGGAGTTGGGGATTAACATATGCACACTTCTATATATAAAGTAGATAACCAAAAAAGATCTATTGCATAGCACAGGGAAATCTACTCAATGTATTTTAATAACATATAGGGGAAAGGATCTGAAAAATATGTGTTTTGTGTGTGTGTAACTGAATCACTTGGCTGTGCATCTGAAACTAATACAACATTGTAAATCAATTATATACTTCAATAAAAAATTAAAAATCAAAGAAACAGAGAAAAAAATTATGAGAAATCCTGCAAATAGACTTCAGAGTAAAGATGGTAGTTCAAAAACACACCCATCTTTTTTTCCCCCAAGAAAAAATTCCACCAAATAATAGTAAATACAAAAAAATAGTAATTTAAAAGAAAAAAGTCAATCAGAAAAGAGACAGGGAGAGAAGGAACTACAGTGAAATATTTTAGGGGGAAAGGAGATGGATGGTAGTAACTGACAGCAGATGTAAGAAATCTGACCTTAAACTAGCAGTGGGGAACTTCCAAATGATTCAATTATACTTTTAAACTGAGTGTAAAGATTGGACTAATATCTAGAAGATTGACAAATGACTCTTTGAAGCTAGGTAACTGAAGCACTCAATGTCCCACCAAGAAAAAAGAGAGGGTTCCATAATGAGAAGCCCCATGTACATTTCAGGTGCAAGAGGATTTAGTAAACATCTGCTTAATGAATGTTGAAATACTTCAACACCTTTCTTTTACATGTCCCTCCAAATGATAATAGCCAAGGCTGCCATCTGAGATGACTGGACAATTTTATTCTGGAGTTCCCGAGTGGCACAGTAGAAATGAATCTGACTAGGAACCATGAGGTTGTGGGTTCAATCCCTGGCCTCATTCAGTGGTTTAAGGATCCAGTTTTTCTGTAAGCTGTGGTGTAGGTTGAAGATGCCACTTGGATCTGGCATTGCTGTGGCTGTGGTGTATCTGGCATTGCTGTGGCTGTGGTATAGGTTGAAGATGCCACTTGGATCTGGCATTGCTGTGGCTGTGGTGTGTCTGGCATTGCTGTGGCTGTGGTATAGGCGGGCAGCTGTAGCTCCAATTCAACCCCTAGACTGGGAACTTCCCTATGCCGTGGGTGAGGCCTTAAAAACCAAAAAAAGAAAGAAAATTTTATTCTTATGGACAGATCAGCCAATGATGAAAGAAATAATACCTCAGGAGTTCCTTAATATAATGATCCAAAGAGATAAGGCTATGAGTTCCCATGCTGACTCAGCAGTTTAAGAATCTGACTAGTATCCATGAGATAGTAGTTCCATCCCTGGTCTCACTTAGTAGGTTAGAGATCTGGCATTGCCATAAGCTTCCTTCCCTTCTTTTCCCTTCTTTTTCTTTCCCTTTCCTTCCTTCCCCTTGCCTTTCTTTTGCTTTCACACAAACTAAAGAAAGACTTCTGTGTAACCATAGGACAAAAAAAATACAGACTTTAGAAAACTCTCTAAATTAACAAACTACTACAACACACATGAAACTACCCCCCCAAAAAAAGCCCAAGAAAAAGGAGAAAATCTGGTTTCCAGATTTACATTATAATATTCATAATGTCCAGTTTTCCATAAAATTTATAAAGCAAAGCATGTAGAGAAACAAGAAAATATTCATCCACCAAATAAATTAACAGCAACTGTCCCTGAGGAATTATAGACATTTGACTTACAAAGAATGAAATAATGTCATTTGCAGCAACATGGATGCAGCTAGAGATTCTTGAACTAACCAAGAAGTTAGAAAGAGAAAGGCAAATACCATATGATATCATTTATATGTGGAAAATATGGCATAAATGAACCTATGTACAGAACAGAAACAGACTCAGGGACATAGAGAACAGACTTGTGGCTGCCAGTGGGGAGGCGGTGGAAGTGGGATGGATGGGGAGTTTGGGGTTGGTAGGTGCAAACCGTTACATTTAGAATCAATGAAAAACGAGGGAAATATAACCAGTCCCTTGAGATAAACAGTGATGGAATATGAGGAAAAAAAGTGTATATATATTCAGTCACATATATATATATGACTGAATCACTATGCTGTAGAGTAGAAATTTACACAATACTGTCAATCAACTGTACTCTAATAAAATTTAAATTTAAAAAAATACTTCAAATCCAACTGTGTTAGAAAATTTTCAAAGAGCTAAAGGAAGTCAGGAGAAAAAGGTTTCAACAAATAAAGAATATCAACAAATAATATATAGAAATTATTGAAAATAAAAAGAATCTGGAGTTGAAAAGTATAACTAAAATGAAAAATTCAATAGAGGTTTTCAATAGTATATCGAACAGGTAGAAGAAAATATCCAAGAGATTAAAGATAGGTTAATTTAAATTTAAATGATCCAATCTGAGGAATATAAAGTAAAATGACTGAAAAAAAAATGAACAGAGCCTCAGAAAACTGTGAGACAATATGAAACATACCGACATATGCAAAATGGGAGTCCCAGAGGAGAGGAGAGAAAGGGTCAGAAAGAATATTTGCATAAACAATGGCAAGATAAATGGATCTATACATCCAAATGTTCAATACTCTTCAAAATGTACAAATACAAAATGATTCACAGTGAGACATCTTTTAATTAAATTGTTAAATGCCAAAGACTGAGAGTCTTGAAAGAAGCAAAAGAGAAGAGACTCATCACATAACGCAAGGGCTCCTCAATAAGATATGAGCTAAGATTTTATCATAAACTGTAGAGGCCAAACATAGTGGGATGACCTATTTCAAGTGCTGAAAAAAAATACTGTCAAATGAGAATTATTTATCTGGCAAAGTATCCTTGAAAAATAAAGGAGAAATTAGGATATTCCTAGAAAAACAAAAGCTGAAAGAATTCTTTGTTAGTAGGCCTGTCCCAGAAAAAAAAGGAGTTCTTCAGGCAAAAATGAAATGATACTGAATACTACCTCAAATCCATACGAAGAAAATAACACTAATAATAGTAACTACATAAGCAAATAAAAATTCCAATATTGTTGTATTTTGGTTTTATCATTCCTCATTTTTTTCTTTATATGATTAAAAAGACATGCATCAAATATAATTATGTATATGTTAATGGGCACACAATATATAAAATGGAAAAGGATATTTTTAAAAAATGTATATTCAGAGAAGCACAAGAGAAGAATTGGGAATAAACAGTATGACAGGAAAAAACATGAAATGATCAGAAGTATAGGAAGATAACATTGAAGCAATAACCTTAAAAGCAAATATTTCTGCAATATTGTAGCTTGTTTTCCATTTTTTGACAGTGTTTCATTTGTTGGGGTTGGGCTTTTCTGAAGAGCAGATGTTTATTCAGAATCTAATGAAGTCCAGTTTAGAATTTATTTTTCTTTTATGGATTGTGCTTTTGGCCTTATATATAAAGGTCTCCTTCCTAATTAGAACACAAAGGTTTCCTTCTCTGTGTTATTCTGGAAGTAGTACAGTTTTAGGTTTCATATTTAAGTGTATGACTAACTTGTGTTTGTTGTATGTGATATGGAACAAAGTTTTTTTTTTATGTTATTTGCGTGTTAATATCCATTTGCTCTAAAAACTATTTGCTGTAAAAAACTATCCTTTCTCTGAATTGTCTTTGTTTTGAAACTTTATAAAAATCATATATAATGTGTCTTGTATCCTTTAAATTTGAACTGTTTTATTTTTAATAGTTTATTTACAGGTTCAAATGGATTTTCTGCATAAAATTAATGTCATCTTTGAGTAAAGATAATTTAATTATTCATTTTCAATATAGGTGCTCTTTTCTCTTTTTTTCCCCAGGTTTATGGAGGTAAAGTTGACATGAAAATTGTGTATATTTAATGTGTACAACAAGTGTTTTAAGTATATTGTGAAATGATTACCACAATCAAGCTTATTAATACATCCATCATCTTACAGTTGCTTCTGTGTGAGAACATTTAAGATTTACTCTTTAGCAAATTTCTAGTACAACTATAGACACCATGCTGTAAATTAGTTGTCAGAATTTATTAATTTTATAGCTGAAAATTTGTACCCTTTGACCAATATGTCCATATTTCCCCTGTACCTTCAGTAACTGGTAACCAGCATTCTACTGTTTCCATGATTTTTATTTTTTAATATTTTCCATGTAAATGAGATAATCCAGTATTTATCTGTGTTTAGTTTATTAACCTAGTATAATATCATCAAGGTTCATCCTTGCTGTTGCAAATGGCAGAATTTCCTTCTTTTTAAAGGTTGAATAATATTCTATTGTATATTGAAGGAAACCAGAATATATCACAAAAATATCCCTATTTAACATAAAAATAATTTTGAGCTAAAGACATAAAAAAGAAGATATTAGAAGGGCACTCTGAAACTCCCCCCTTATCTTCCTGAAAGCAGGAGATAAAATCCTCATATGAAATATATTTTTTTCTATACTAGAAGGAAAATAATATTCATGTTATCAAGGACAGGATGTTATGACCAAGAGAATTCTGTACAAATGGACTTTGTTAAAATAACTCTTATCTTCCTTTAGCCTTCTCACATACTTCAGTTATTTTCTCAGAGGTGTCTCTTTTTGTTCAAGCTAGTAGAAAAGCATTTAGATTTTTACCACTTCTTTGGGTCTTAATTTCTTTATGAGGCTTTCTATGTCACATAAAACAAGTAAATTTGTCTGATTTTTTCCTGTCAACCTCTCACATAACAGTTGAATTTTTAGGCCCATCCTAAAAACCTTAGAGTAGAGAGTTAGAATTTAGCCTCCCCTACAAAATACATGCAACATTTTTATACATTCATCTATCAATATACAATTAGGTTGATTTCAATGAATCTTTGCTACTGTGAATAATACTACAATGAAATGAAAGTGTAGATATCTCTTCAAGCAAGTTGTTTTATTTCCTTTATATATATATTATTGCATCATATGCTAATTCTATATTTAATTTGGAAGACATCTCCATACAATTTTCCGTAATGACTGTACCAATTGACATTTCCATCATCAGTGTACAAGTGTTCTTTTTACTCTACTTCCTTGCCACACTTGTTATCTTTTGATTTTTTGATAATAGCCAACCTAATAGGTATGAAGCAATATCTTATTGTAGCTTTGATTTGCAGTTCCCTGATTGTTAGTAATGTGGAGCATATTTGCATAACCCGTTTATTATTTTAAGTCTTCTTCAGAAAAATGTCTATTCAGGTACTTTGCCCATTTTCTAGCTGGGTTAATTTTTTTGTTTTTGCTTTTGAATTTCATTAATAATATACTTTGGATATTAACCCTTTATTAGATAGGTTTATGAGTATTTTTCCCAATTTGTAGGGTTGCCTTTGCATTTTGCTGATGGTTCCTTTTCACTGTACAGAATTATTTACTCTGATGTTCTTATATTTTTGTTGTTGCCTGTGCTCAGTATTATAGCAAAAAAATAATTGCAAAAAATAAATGCTAAGCAGCTTTATCTTTATATTTTATTCTAGACATTTATGATTTCGGCTATTGTCTTTAAGACTTTACCCATTTTCATTTGATTTGTGTGTATGGTATGAGTCCAATTCCTTTCCTTTGTATGTGGATATCCAGTTTCCTCAACACTTTTTCTTGAAGAGACCACCCTTTTTTTCATGGGGTATTCTTGGCACCTTTGTTGAAGATTAGTTGACTGTATAAGTGGGGGTTTATTTCTGGGTTTTCTCCTCTATTCATCAGCCTAGTATGTCCGCTTCTGTGCCAGCTCAACATAGTTTTGATTATTATAGCTTTCTAATATGTTTTGAAATCAGGAACTGTGATCCCTCTGACTTTGTTATTGTATAAGATTGCTTTAAGTATTCAGGATCTTTTATACATGCATGCAAATTTTAAAATTATTTTTATTTCTGTGAAAAATGTCTTTGGAATTATTAGAGGGATTGTGTTGAATCTATCAATTACTTTGGATCGTTTGGACATTTTAACAATTCTTCTAATCTGTGAACATGGAATATTTATTTATTTGTGTCTTCTTAAATTTATTTCATCAATACTTTATAATTTTCAGTATAGAGATCTTTCATTTCATTGGTTGTATTTATTCTTAAATATTTTTCTGAATAATTTTCTTGATTTCTCTTTCAGATATTTCTTTAGTGCATATAATCACAACTTATTTCTATACTGTTGATTTTGTATTATGCACCTTTATGAAAACTGTATTAGTGGTAGTAGTTGTATGTGTGTATGGAGTCTTAAGTGTTTTCTATGTATAAACATGTCTGCAAATAAGGCAATTTTATTTCTTCTTCTCTAAATTGGACAACTTTACTCTTTTCCTTGCCTTAATGCTCTAGGTAGGACATCTTGTATGATGGTGAAAAGACGTGGCAAAAGTGAATATCCTTGCCTTGTTCCTGATGTTAGAGACAAAGCTTTCATTTTTTAATGTACTTTTAAGTGTGATGTCACCTGTGAACTTGTCATACATAGGCTTATTATATTGAGGTACATTCCTTTATGCCTAATTTGTAGAGAGCTTTTATCATGAATGGCATGGATGGCTGAATTTTATCAAATGATTTCATCTATTAAGATGATAATGATTTTAATGCTTCATTTGTTAATACAATATGTCACATTTATAGATCTGTGTATGCTGAATCATCCTTGCATCCAAGGGAAAAAAATCTACCTGGTCATGGTGTATGATCCTTTTAATGTGTTCTTGAATTCAATTTGCTAATATTTTGTTGAGAATTTTTGCACCTATTTTCACTAGGGATATTTGCTTATAACTTCCTTTTCTTCTAGTGTTCCTGATAGTTATCACGTCAAGGTAAAATGCTGGTCTCACAAAATGAGTTTGGAAGTATTTCTTCCTCTTCAGTTTTTGGAAGAAATTGAGAAAGATTTGTATTAATTATTTTTAATTTGCCAGACACCTAACCCACTGTGACACAAGGGAACAACTCTGGGAGAGTTTTTATGGAATAAGTATTATTTCCTTTTTCAAAGTTTGGTTGAATCCTCAGTGAAGCCATCTGTGTCTGAAGTTTACTTTGTCGGAAAGATTTAAATATCAATTCATTTACTTCATAGTAAACTGTTCAGATTATGCAATTCTTCTGTGTTTTGGATTTTGCACTTTTGAAGGAATTCATCCATTTCATTTACACTGTTGGATTATGGGCATGAAGATGTTAGTAGCATTCACTTATTTTTTCTGTGGCAATAAAGTTTGTAGTGATACACTTTCCCTTAATTCCCAGTATTGCCGGGTATTGGTAATTCGTGCTTTTGCTCTTTCTTTAAATTTGTTAATTACTAAAACTGTAATCTTACAGACCTTTTTAAATGATAGCTTCTGGTTTGAATTTTTGTCCATGTTTTCTATTTTGAATATAATTGATCTCCGCTCTTATTACTTCTACTTCCTTTTAGTTTATTTTTTTCTTATTTCTTGAGGTAGGAGCTTAGAATATTGACTTCAGATTTTTTCCATTTGTAATATAAGAAATAAAAGCAATAATTTTCCCTCTAAGTATTGCTCTGTGTCCAGAAGACTTTGAAATTTTGTATTTTATTTTTTATTCAGTTCCATATAATTTTTATCACCTCTGAGACATTCTTTTTCTCCATGAATTATTTAGAAGTATGTTTTTTACCTTCCAAAGCTTTGGATATTTTACTGTTTCTCTGCTATTGATTTCTAGTTTGATATCCTTATTTGGAGAAAGCATACTTTGTATGAATTCAGTTATTTTATTTTTAAATTTCATTGGATAATGGATCCTAGGAAAACAATTTCTTTCTTCTTTCCTTCCTTCCTTTTAAGATGTTGCTCCATTATCTTCTAGTTTGCATTGTTTCAGAAAAGAGATATGTATTAATTTATACTTGCTTCTCTATATATTCTATACTGTTTTTCTTTGTCTTCTTTTGAGATAATTCTTACTATATTTAAGAAGTTGTATTACAGAGTTCCCATTGCGGCTCAGTGGTAACAAACCTGACTAGTATCCATGAGGATTTGGGTTTGGTCCCTGGCCTCACTCAGTGCATTAAGGATGCAGTGTTGCCCTGAGCTGTGGTGTAGGTCACAGACACGGGTTGGATATGGCACTACTGTGGCTATTATGTAGGCCTGCAGCTGCAGCTCCAATTTGACTGCTAGCCTGGGAACTTCCATATGCCACAGGTGCGGCCCTAAAAAAAAGCAAAATATAAAGTATTATATCTTGGTATATTTTTATTAATCTTGGTTGGGTTTTACTAAGCTGCTTAGATCTCTGGAGTCATGATTCTCATTTAATACAGAAACATTTGGCCATTGTTATTTAATTTTTCCCCTTCTCTCCTTGAGAATTTCAGTTACATTGATACTAGTCTACTGGAAGTTGACTCACAACTCACTTTAATCTCTTAATTTTACATATTTTTCTCCATATTTTATTTTGAATAGCTTCTACTGTTATGTCTTCAAGTCCAGTAAGTAGTATTTTCTTCTGTGATATAGACTTTGCTGTTACTCCCATCTTAGACATGATAGTTTCCATCTCTAGAAGTTCAATTTTTGTCTTTTTAATGTATGCAATGTCTACTTAATTTGCTCAATTTTTAAATGTCTTATCTCCAAATGCCATTATCTATATCATTTCTGTATCAGTTTGAATTGATTTTTAAAATATATTTGGGTGATGTTTTCTTATTCTTTGGATGCCTGATTACTTCTTATTTGAGGATACGGATTGTTACATTTAGCTTATTGGGTCCTGAATATTTTCTGTTTCTATTCTTATTCTTGGATTTTTTTTCTGGAATATACTTATTTGAAAATACTTTCATCCTTTCAGAAACTAGAGCAGCATGTAATGTTGTAAGCCAAACTAGAGCAGCATGTATTCTTTGGTTAATTTTGCCTCTTGTGAGGCAAAACTCTTAGTACCTCACTCTATGCTCTATGTCTTATGAAATTTTCTGTTGTTGCTAGTGGGCATAAGCACTATCCATGGGCTTTCATATACTGAACATAACTCAGCTGACTACTTCAGGGGACTCTCTAAGACTTCTGCTCTCCAGAATGTTCTCTCTGTGCAAATCTCTCCTTCTTGGTACCCTTCCCTGTGAACTCTATCTGCCTTGAACTCCCAGGATTCTACTCCATTAATTTAGGGAAGCCTTTTGGTTATATGTGGGTTCCTCTTCTCTTCTCTGTGATTGGCACTCTCTTCAAATATTAAATTATGGGAAACATCTATGCCAACAGTTTATTTTGTATTTCTTGGCAACTTCTATTTTTTGTTTCCTGTTATACAGTGCTTAGCAGCTGCTGTTTTTACATATTGTTTCATTTTTAAAAGTTATTTCAAGTTAGAGGATAAATCTAGTTCCTTACCCCATATTCCAATGTTTACAAAACTTGATTTATACCAAAACATGCCAAAGAAACAGGAGAGATTGCCTTTACCTAAACAGACCCAAAGGGAATGCAGACAAAATAAAATTACACTGATAGAGTTGTTCTTCACTTTAAACTTCTCACTAAAAATATGTTCCCAAGGATAGTTTGTTACATCTCTAAGAATAGGCACAATAAACACAGAGAATAAAGTGAAACGTTGTGGTCAAAACTGCATGAGAATCTTTTATAGTAGAATGGTTCTGTTGATTCTTTATGAACAGAAGCTTCTGTGATGCAATGGAGAAAGCCTTAATCATATAGAATCCAAAAAAATTCTGTGTCCATTTCTAATCACTTGATTCAGGGCATGTCACTTGGCTGTACCTGCAACATGTGAAAGTTCCTAAACCAGGGATCAAACTTGTGCCTTAGTTGCAACCTATGTCACAGCTGCTGGCAAGGTGGGATCCTTAACTCACTGCTCCACAAAGATACTTCCCAGGGCATATTACTTTGGCTATTTCTTTTTCTCATCTAGAATATAGAGATACTAATTTATATTTTAGAGAATTTTCTTAAAATTTCATACAAGTCTTCAAAATTCCTAATACCATGTGTAGCAAAGAATATCTGCTTAGTATATGATAGCTCTTGTGATTATTAATGCAAATTTATTCTTCATAATAAATGGAAATTAATGTAAGTTACCATTCTTTCTTTTCAAACCTGAGATCCCTCATATGTAATTCTAATATACAATTAGTTACTTCCCATTGTTATACTTGCTTTTAGCATGCTTGTGAGCATTTCTTAAATGCTATCTAGTAAGAAGATACATTTAACTTTCTATAAGACAAGAAATCATGCTGCAGTAAAATTCTGTATTTCTGGAATTTCCTTCTCTTTGCTTCAGCAATTACAATGTCTACTGATTTTCTAGGAGATTTCATTTATTTCCTATTAAATTTTGCTCAAATGATTTTGGAAAGTTGATTATTCATGTGGTTGGGAATATGATGGTATGCCTATTATGTTTTCTAAGTTATTTAACTATTTTCCTTATGTCCCATGTAGTCAACATCTTAATGGTAAAAACATAATAATAATTTTGGAGAAATTGTAGATATGTGGAAGTCTTTTCCTTCTTTGTATTTTGTTTATTGTCTTTCAAGATCAGACAAATTCTTAGGAGCTCATGTAAAAGTTTATGTTCACAGAGATCAATTCGGAATGAATTCAGGACAAATTTAGGACAGTAAAGAGAAAGGTAGGTGGAACAATAGTACATACCATGGAGGACAGAAGTCATTCTGAATAATATTTTTTAATATTGTCCTCTTCCACTGAACAGACCATATAGAGAACATGTATGTTTTTTAAGAAGTGGAAAAAAGTGCTAGACTTTTTAAATATAACAGGTTATCTTTATCTTTATGATAACATACAATTAGCAATAAAGTGAAAGTTCTCAGAGGAGTACAGACTTTTGAGGTAAGTAATAAAAATGAATTCATATGAATATGAATAGCATATTAGAGAAAGATTATAGATCAAATCTAGTTATACTCCTTTAATTTTACCCTTTTTCTGTAAAAACTGCAGAAAGTTTTTCTTATGATATTACACTAATTCAAGTCATTTTATAAAGCACTTCACAGATTCTCTATTCTTTATAATTTTCACTTCAATTTCAATTTCCCTTTCATTTATCAAGAGTTTTTAAATCAACATTTAAGCTATCTAGATAAATGTATCCACATCATTATATATGAATTTCTCTTTCAGCTATCAGTTAAAATAATGGTTTCCATGTGATTAATAGCCTCACAAGGGCTATGAAGTATAGTTTCTTTCAATTCCTGAGTTATCTGGAATATAAATATTCCTCCCTGTGTCTTAGCTTTTTCTCTTATACTTTGTTACTCACTGTTTCTAATAACATTGCACTCTGATTTGTTGTATATCTCCCATTATTTCTTTTTCTTACTACTGAAATTTGTTTAAAGTATGTTAAAAAGTTTCTGTTAATTTTTGTTCTCACATATTCTTATATTTTTCTTATGAAATATTGGGCATTAAAACTGTACTTTAGGTTTTATTTTTAAAATATTTTTTAGCTATTACATGTATTAAAAAATTTAATAGTAGCCCCAGTTTAAAAATTTAGTTTAAAAGTATGGTTTTCTATTTAGTCTTAGAAATATTAAAATTTCAATGTTTATACAGCACCTAAAAAAAATCTTTCAATTTTTTATAACTATAAATCTGAAAAGAAAGCCTTCACATCTAGTTCTATAACTTTTCTCTAAATACAGGGAATGCTAGAGATTTAAACCTTGCTTGAATCTTCATTCCAACATTTACTAAAGGATGGTTACAAAAATATTAATGCCAAAACCATGCTAAATGCAAATTTAAACAAGGACTGTAAAGTGGATCAAATACCTGTTGCATATTGTTGAGATTATTTATTAAGTAATGAATAAATGGTATTTATGGGATGTAGCTGTAACACAAAGGGGGAGCTAGTCACAAACCTCTGAGATGAATACATGGCTAAACCAGTCATCATGTGAGAGCACTGTGCAGTATTCTAGGTGTAGAAGGAAAGAGATCCTAGGGTTAAAGATTCATCTGAGCTAAGGTGTGTCCCCACTCAAGCTTCATCACTTGTTACCAAATGTGTCCCAAGTGATGGAAAAACCAGAAGTATTGTTTTGTTGTGAAAAACCAGGCTGTGTTGCTGCCTGTCATGTATCTCTTCTATAAACTTTGTAAATGTGGTGCTTGGTCAAGTCTATGGTCTTAATAAGCTTCATTTTCAATCGAACTCTGATGTGATGATAGTAAAACATAAAGTATACTTCAGAATGCTATCTTGGGTTGTTTGTATATGTTTTATATATATATATATAGAAATGCTTAGACTCTAAAGAGATATACTTAATATTCTCATTTTGACTTCCATGTCAGAATTATAAAAGGATTAATCTTATATTCTCAACTATCTTTACATCATTACATTTATTAAATATATTCTTTTTTAAAACATTTTTTTTAATTATTTATATTTATATTTATTCAGCTTTTTAGGGCCACACCCATGGCACATGGAGGTTCCCAGGCTAGGGGTCTAATCGGAGCTACAGTTGCCGGCCTACACCAAAGCGACTCAGGATCCGAGCTGCATCTGGGACCTATACCACAGCTCAGGCAATGCAAGATCCTTAACCCACTAAGCAAGGCCAGAGATCGAACCCGCAACCTCATGGTTCCTATTTGGATTCATTTCTGCTATGCCATGACAGGAACTCCTTGAACATATTCAGCAAATATTTATTGATCACTTGCTACACATGAGACATTATCTAGGAAATTGAGCACTTAGCAATAAAAATTTAAAGTCTATCTTTATGATAACATACAATTAGCAATAAAGTGAAATATATAATATATAATAAATATATATATTAATATATAATATATATAATATATATATTAATATATAATAAATATATAATATATATAATATATAATAAATATAATAAATATATAATAAAAAGTATAACAATAATAAGTGCTATGAAAGAAATAAAAGCTATTAAGGGAATAAAAATAGTGGGAAAGATAATTTCAATTATATTTCCATATTTTGCTAGATTTAAAAAACTGCTTATTACTGGTATCAAGATAAACTTTGAAGTTTGTTTTTCCTGAAGATTTACCCTAAAAGTTGTACCTACTGCATTAGTTGTAGACTGATATTAGTGTCAATCTTCATTTAAATGAATACATTTGAAAAGATTTTTTGTCCACTATCAAGTTACTGTATATCAAAATGTGTTTCACATTATTGATTTTTATTTTAATGACTATGGCTAATACATTTATTGTATGAAATGTTGCTCAATGTTAAGAGTTTTGCCATTGTAAAAGTCAAAGTAGCCAGCAAATAAATCAAATGTTTATGATATAAATTCTAGGTAAAAGGAGGGTTTTTTTTTTTTTTTTTTACTTTTTAGGGCCGTAATAGCAGTATATGGAAGTTCCCAGGCTAGGGGTAGAATTGGAGCTATAGCTGCCAGCATATGCCACAGCCTCCGCAATAGGGGATCCAAGCTACATTTGTGACCTACACCAGAGCTGAAGGGAACGATGGATTCCCGACCCACTGAGCGAGGCCAGGGAGTGAAGCAGCATCCTCATGGGAACTAGTCCAATTTTTTTCTGCTCTGCCACAATAGGAACTCCCAAAAGAAGTTTTGATAACTGATTTTCATACCTTTTCTTAGGATTGTAGAGGATAAGAGGGTAAAGAAAATAATTAGCGTTTCTATTTGCATTCTTAACTAAAAAGGCTATTAAGTTGAGGTGAAAATAGTGGATTCACCACGGTCACTTTTAATTAAGGAATATTACTGAGACTTAATACATGTTTATTGAATCAATGAATGGTGTATCATTTCATTAGAAGGATGAAATGAAATTTCTGGTTTTAAAATGTCCAAATATCCTTGATGTACAGAGATGCAAAAATCCTAAACAATATAGTAGTAAAATGATTTCAAGAGCATATTAAAATGATCATGCACAATGACCAAGTAGAATTTATCCTTGGGATGCAAGGATTATTCAATACATACAAATCAATTAATATGATAAAACACAAAAAACAAAAACCACATAATCATCTCAATAGATACACTTGACAAAATTCAAACAACCTTTCACAGCAAAAACTCTCAACACACTAGGTTTGAAAGGAATGTACTTCAACATAATAAAGGTAATATATATATAAAGCCCAAAGCTAACATCATATCCAACAGTAAAAACCTGAAAGTGTTTTTCTAATATCAAGAATAAAACAAGAAAGCCCACTTTTATCACTTATATTCTAAATAATACTGGAAATTTTGCTGAAAGAAAAATAAAAAATCAAATGAATCAGAAAGGAATATGTAAAATTATCTCTTTTCAGTTGACATAATACTATGTATAGCAAACACTGGAAACTCCACAAAAATTAATCAAGGGATCAAGTAAAGTTTCAGAATGTAATTCAACATTCAAAAATCAGTTGTATTTCTATTCACTAACAATGAACTATTTGAAAAGGAAATCAAGAAAACAATTTCATACAACAACATCCAAAACTACAAAATCCTTAGAAATGAACTTAACCAATAAGTCAAAAGATGTGTATACTGAAAACTATAAAACATTAATGAAAGAAATTAAAAATGGATAAATGGAAAGGCATCTCATGTTCATGGATTATAAGAATTAATATTGTTCCAATGCCCATAAACCCAAAGTGATATCCAGGTTAATGGACTCTTTATCAAATTGCTAATGACATTTTTGGAGTTCCCATTGTGGCTCAATGGTAACGAACCCAGTTACTACCCATGAGGATGCTGGTTTGATCTCTGACTCCACTCAGTGGGTTAAGGATCTGGCATTGCCCTGAGCTGTGGTGTAGGTCATAGACATGGCTCAGATCTGACGATGCTGTGGCTGTGGTGTAGGCCAGCAGCTGCAGCTCTGATTCAACCCCTAGCCTGGGAATTTCCATATGCTGTGGGTGCAGCCATAAAAAGACTGAAAAAAAAAGGAAAGAAAATTATAATGATGTTTTTCACAAAAACAGAAAAAAATCCTAAAATTCATATGGGATGACAAATACTTACACTAGTCAAAGCAATCTTGAGAAAAAACAAAGTTGGAAGCATCAAACTTCTGGAGGCATCATACTTCAAAATTACAAACTACAGTAAACAAAAGAGTAAGGTACTAATATAAAGACAGACAATGGAACCAAACAGGGAGTCCCCAAATAAACCCACGCACATATGGTCATTTACCTCAAATAAGCCCATGCACATAAGGTCATTTAATCTTCAACAAGAATGCCAAGAACACACCATGGGAAAAGGATAGTCTCCTCAAAAAGGGGTACTGGGAAAACTAGATAGACACAAACAAAAAGATGAAATTAAACCCTTAACTTTTACCATACACAAAAATCAACTAAAACTTGATCTAGACCTAAGACTTAAAACACCTGAAACTGTAAAACTCCTATAAGAAAAGATAGGAGAAAATCTTTATGCCATTGGGCTTGATAATGATTTCTTGGGTATGACACAAAAAAATAAAAGCAACAAAAGAGAAACATGGAAATATGACGGCACCAAATTCAAAGTCTTCTACACAGCAAAGGAAGCAATTGGCAGAGGGAAAAGACAACCTATGAAACAAACAGGAGGAGATTTTTGAAAACCATATGTTGACATGGTCTTTTGACCTTCAATAAGGGTGCCAAGAATACACAATGGAAAAGGATAGTCTCTTCAATAAGTGATACTGGGAAAACTAGATAGCCACAAACAAAAGGATGAAGTTAGCCTCTCATCTTTTACCATACACAAAAATCAACCGAAACTGTATGTGATGAGAGGTTAATATATATGTGTGGTAAATATATATATATTTATTATATATATATCCAAAATATATGAGGTTAATATCCAAAATATATGAGGAACTCATGCAACTCAGGAGCGAAAAAACTAATGATGTGATTTTTTTAAAATGAGCAAAGGATCTTCTCCAAAGAAGACATGCAAATAGCCAACATGTATATGAAAAGATACTCAACATCACTAATTATCAGGGAAATGCAAATCAAAACCGCAGTGAGATATTACCTCATACTTATTATTTTGGATATTATCAAGTCAAAAGATAACAAGTGTTGGCAAGAATATGGAACAAAAAGAGCACCTGCACACTGTTGGTGGAAATATAAAATGGTTTACCTGCTATGAAAAACAGTGTGACTATTCATCAAAAAATTAAAAACAGAATTAGCATATGATCCAGCACTTTCACTGGGTATGTATCCAAAATAATTGACCTCAGGATCCCAAACAGATAGATGAATTCCTATGTTCATTAAAGTATTATTCATAATAGCCAAGATAGGGAAAAAATTTAAATATCCACTAACAGATGAATGGATAACTTCCCTTGTACCCATACAGCGAAATATTATTCAGCTTTTAAAAAGAATCAAATTTTGTTACATGCAACAACATAAATGAATTTTGAGGACACTATGCTATGTTAAAAAAAAAAAACAGTCACAAAAGAACACATACCTCATGATTACATTTACACGAGGTATCTAAAATAGTTGAACTCAGAGTTTCTGTTGTGGCTCAGCAGTAACAAACATGACTAGTATGTATGAGGATGTGTATTCAATCTCTGGCCCTGCTCAGTAAATTAAGGATCTGGCATTGATGTGAGCTGCTGTGTAGGTCACAGATGTGGCTCGGATCTGGCATTGCTGTGGCTGTGTTGTAGGCTGGCAGCTGCAGCTCCAATTTGACCTCTAACTTGGGTACTTCCATATGCAGCAGATGCATCCCTAAAAAGAAAAAAAAAGTTGAAGTCATAAAAATAACAACAGAATTAAAAGAAGGCAGCTTTCTCTAAGAGAGTTTATAATTCAGGAAATATTTTGGACACTGATGTTTTTAACACCATGATAGAAACAGGGTGGCTAAGAGAAATATAACACCTGATTTCCATAAGCTTACACCCTAAGACAAAACCAGCTTGGAAGAAACTATATGGAACTATATATAACAGCATATTGCTGATCTTATGCATTTCTGACTTTTATGATACATCTATGTTAATAGAGGTTTGATTAGGAGAGAGTTAATTTCAAATGAAATATATTGGTTTACTTTGATGTAAAGCAGAAATTGACAGAATGTTGTAAATAAACCATAATAGAAAAAACTAAAATGTAAAGAAAAAAAGAAGTGACATATTTTCTAACCACAGTGTAGTTTAAAAAAAAAAAAGTTAAAATATCTGAAGCAACACCTGCCAGGGAAATATAAAAATTATTATTCATAATAGCCAAGATAGGGAAAAAATTTAAATATCCACTAACAGATGAATGGATAACTTCCCTTGTACCCATACAGCGAAATATTATTCAGCTTTTAAAAAGAATCAAATTTTGTTACATGCAACAACATAAATGAATTTTGAGGACACTATGCTATGTTAAAAAAAAAAAAACAGTCACAAAAGAACACATACCTCATGATTACATTTACACGAGGTATCTAAAATAGTTGAACTCAGAGTTTCTGTTGTGGCTCAGCAGTAACAAACATGACTAGTATGTATGAGGATGTGTATTCAATCTCTGGCCCTGCTCAGTAAATTAAGGATCTTGAAATAGACATGAAAAAATATAAATGCACATATTTCAACTCCATGAAATAGTATATTCACTTGTACCTCTCAGATAAATTTGAAAAGTGTTCTAATTTAAGAAGCCTTGTCATTTTTAAAGTCATAGCTTTTAAAAAAATCCAGTTATATGTGATATTTATTTAGTGCCAAATATGAGATTGCAAATAGAAAAATAAAGCCTACTAACCACTCATTTTTCAATCTGGGAATTTTAAAGTATCACAAAACCAAAACAAAATGAAATCCCTCAATGTGAGAGATTTTATTTAGTCTGATATTATCTATATGTTTAACCCTTACTACATCATGGAATTCAATCCTGTCCTTTTTTCCCATATAAGTCTATTGGGAAGGAATTTTTATTTTGGAAAGATTTTCTAGTATTCGATGTATTTATTTCTTTCATTCTTTACAAAATAATTTGTTTTTATTTTTGTGCAATGACAGTTGCCATGTATTCCATGTTTACAATAAATGTCTCACAATATCATAGATCCTCAGTTTTTTTGTAATTTTGTTTAAAATGTTTATCTTGCAAATCTTGAATATTTGCAAATCACTAGCAAAAAACAAGAGCATTTCATCCAAACCATTTGATTGCATACGCTTTTGAATTTCTACTTTTGCATCCTTTTTCAACTCTGGATCAAAATAAATTAAGCCATGTTAGAGTGAAGTTTTATTTTAAAGGTTTTGACTTGCAATGCATTATTCACAGACTGATTGAATTTTTTCAAATGAAATTAGATTTCTCAATGGAATTACCAATAATTGCCTAAAGTTAATAATGCATACTATATCTCCTAATCTTGGATTTCTGGATTTTAAAGGTACAAAAATGACCTGTATTGTTAATATCCTTACATAGGCTATAAAGTATTTATAGAAGTCTCCTTTAACTTTTTTTAACCAAGAACTTTACATCGGATCCCTAAACTAAATAAAACAGTACAGGTTGGTAATTTCTTAATAAAGAAAATGGTTTTGTCCATCTTAGTTCAGAGTTATTATGAAAATTAAGAAAACAAAGTGAAGTATATGAAAGTACATTTCACAAAAGTACCATTTTCAAAAAAGAAATTTATGTTATTCTTATGGAAACTCTTGTAGAAAGAATATTTTATTTTTTTATTTTCTTTTGTAAATCAACTATAATACAAATAAATAAATTCTAAAGACTCAAAAAAAGGACACCATTAAGAGAGTGAAATTATAACTTAAAGAATGGGAGAAATTTTTTAAAAATCATGTATCTGATAAGAATGTGGTATTCAGAAGATATAGAGAACTCATATAGCTCAGTAATACAAAAATAATTAAAAATGGACACACACTCTGAATAAATGTTTTTCCAAATATATATAAAAATGGCAGTAAGTACATGAATATATCCTCTATGAAGAAATTCAGTAAGATACTACCTCATACCAACTTGAATGATGATTATGAAAAAGACAAATAATAACATCTTTTGACAAAGGTATAGATAAATTGAAAGCCTCATAAATTGGTGGGGAATTTTAAATGGTGAAGCCACTTTAAAAAGCAATCTGACAGCTCATCAAAAGATTAAACAGAGTTATAAAGTAACCCAGCAATTCTGTCCCTAGATACACAACAAAGAGAAATGAAAATATGTCCACACAAAAACTTGTATACAGATGTTCAGAGTAACACTGTTCATATCCAAAAGTGGAAACTAATGAAATACACAGCTGTATGTAAAAATAAAATGTGGCACATTTATATAAGGAAATATTGCTCAGCAATTACAAGCAATGTATTAATGCTACATGCTGCAATATGGGTGAACCCTGGGAACGTTATGACCAGTAAAAGAAGTCTATCACAAAAGACCATTTATTGAATGATTTCATACATTGGGAATGTCTAGAATATGTGAATTTATAGAAGTATATATAATTTCTACTGTTAACAGATAAATGAGAAAAAAATACTACTTAACAATAAATCAAAAATATCACATACCTAGGTAGGGATAGATTTATCCAGAAAGAATATTTGAAAAAATTATTTGTAATAATACTATCTTAGATGTTGTCAACCAATTTTAGCTTATATAACTTAAGCTTAAAAAGGTAACTAACCTTAAAGTCAGGTAGAATTTAAAAAATTTCTTTGTACAGGAATTGTCATAGTATTCATATTTCTACCTAATTACGGTTTGCTTTTGGTTAAGACTCCTATAATTAAATAATTCTGAAAGCCATAAAGAGTTTTATCCAAAATAAAAGTACTCCTTTCTAAGAAATGTAGGCTAAGAAGGCACAGAGAAAAGTAGGTTTTGTTACTCTGCAGTTGGAAAATAAGTTTATGTTGAGGTAATAGATAAATACTTCTACTACTTTCCTTTTAAAATTTTATTTCTTCACTAGTACTGAAATGTAACTGACGTATAAAATGTGCATAAATTTAAGGCGAACAATGTGATGGTTTTGCCCATTGGCCCTTGAACAACTCAGGTTCGAACTGCACGGATCCATTTACTTATATGCAATTTTTTTTCTATGAATACATACTACAGACTATACAATCTGCAGTTGGTTGAATCCAAGGATGCATAACTACAGGTAGAAGGGCTGACTATAAAGTTATATGTGGATTTTTGACTGGGCATCCCCCTAACCCACACATTGTCCAAGGATCAACTGTATGTATACACTTGGAAATGATTACCATAATAAGGTTAGTTAACACATCCAAAACTCTCATAGATACAATATTTTGAATGTAGCAAGATCTTATAAGCTCTACCTTGACAGCAAAGTTCAAGAATACAATAAGCATTGTAAACTATGGTCATCAGCTGCATAACACAACATCAGAAATTATTCATCTTATAACTGGAAGTTTCTACACTTTGACCACCTTCACTCATTCCCTCCACCCACCCTCTGCCATTGGCAACCACCAAACTACTCTGCTTCTACAAGTTCTTTTTAAGATTCCACAAATAAGTGAGATAACATATATGTCTTTCTCTACTTATTTCACTTATCATAATGCCCTCCAGCTTTACTATGTTGTTGCAAATTGCAATATTTTCTTCTTGTCTAGGGCTGCATGCTATTCCACTGCAAATATATACCAAATTTTCTTTATTCTCTCATTAATATATGAACATTTAGGTTTATTCCATGTCTTGGTTATTGTAAATAATGCTGCAGGGAACATGGTTTGCAGATAGCTCTTTGAGACAGTGATTTATTTTCCTTCAGATATATTTTCAGAAGAGCAATTGCTGGGTCATATAATAGTTCTACTATTAATTTTTTGAGGAGCCTCCATACTGTTTCCCATAGTGACTGTGACAATTTATATTCCTGCAAACCAAATAAAGACTTCTCTTTCCTCAACATCCTCACCAGAATTTGTAAACTTCTGCCTTTTTGGTAATAGGCATTCTAAGAGGGAATAGATGCTATCTCATTCTAGTTTTGACTTTCATTTCTCTGAGGATAAGTGATTTTTTAATATTTTTCATATACCTGTTGGTGCCTTTTTTTCTGCTATAGTGTTTTTTGAGATCTCTGTATATTTTAGATATTAATCCATTATCAGATAGTTAGTAAATATTTTCTCCTATTTTGTATGTTGCCTTTTCATTTTATTGATGATTTCCTTTACTATGCACAAGCTTTTGAATTTGATATTTTAATTTTTGAATTTGATATTTGAATTTGCATTTTAATTTTTGTTTATTGTTTTGCTTTGAGTATCATATCTAAAAAAATTACTGGAGTCCCCACTGTGGCTCAGCAGGTTAAGAATCTGACAAAGCATCTGTGAGGATACAGTTTGATACCTGGCCTCATTCAGTGGGTTAAGGATCTGACAGTCCTGCAAGTTTGCAGATGTAGCTCCTATCCAGCGTTTTTGTGGCTGTGGCATAAGTCTGCAGCTGTAGCTCTGATTCAACCCACAGCCTAGGAACTTCCATATTCTGTAGGTGTGGCCATAAAAAACAAATAAAAAATTAAAAAAAAAACTATTGCCAAGACCAATGCCAAGAAGCTTTTTCCTCATGTCACCTTCTAAGAGTGTTATGGTTTAAGTCTTTAGCCATTGTGAGTTAATTTTTATTAGTTATTTAAAATAGGCATTGTATTGCATGTGAATATCTAGTTTTTCCAACACTATTTGTTGAGAAGACTATCCTTTACCTGTTATATATTTTATCTCCCTTCTCAAATGTTAGCTGACCAAATTTCTGGCCTTTTGATTTTGTTCCACTGTAATCAAGTAAAAAAAAGAAGAAAATGATATCTAAATTCAAAAAGAAAAACTGTCACTGTCTGCAGTTGACATTATACTATATAGGGTAAATCCTAAAGATACCAACTATGAATAAATGAATTCAATAAAGTTGCAGGATGTAAAATTAAAATACAGAAATCTGTTGTGTTTTTAAGCACTAGCAATGAATTATCAGAAAGAGAAATCAAGAAAACCATTCACTCACATTTGCATCAAAAAGAATAAAACACTTAGGACTGAATCTAACCCAGTAGGTAAAAGACTTATACTCAAGTAATTATAACACATTGATAAAAGAAGTTGGAGATGACAAAAAGAAATGGGAAGGTAATATGCTCATGGATTAGAAGACTCACATTGTTGAAATGACCATATTCCCCAAGGCACTCTACAGATTCAATGCAATCTCTATCAAATGCCAATGGTAGGGGTGGAGCAAGATGGCAGAGGGGGCAGAGCAAGATGGCAGAGGAGTAAGAGGTCCTGTTCATCTTCTACAAACACATCAAACAAACAAACAAACAAACAAAAAACCCAAAATACACATCTACATGTAAAACAACTCAGAAAGAACATTAACTGAATGCTGGTGGAAGGACATAAACCTCCAAAAAGGGCAAAAACTCTGGACATAACTGGGTAGAACAAAAGAAAAAAAAGAGAGAGAGATAAAAGGAATCAGGACAGGACTAGCATTCCCAAAAGGGAGCTGTGAATGAGAAAAGGAACCCACATCCTGGGAAGCCACCTAACCAATGGAAAGATCACAGCTGAGTCAGAGGGACCTCAAAGTCTATGAGGAAAGCACAGCAGCTGGACTGAGAACAGCAAAGCAGAGTGAGAGCTGTACAGATCATTTGAACTACTGGCCCCAGATACAATAACCTGAGACACTCAGGTGGGGGCTGGGCGCTGAGACTCAGGCTCTGGAGGTTAGTCCAGGGGAAAGGACTGGGGTTGGTGGTGAAGAGACAGCCTAAGGAGCTAAGATGCACTGCGCCACAGGTGGGGGAGCCATACACCATGGGCTCAGGAGGGGAACACCATGGCAGAGGGAACCCAGGAGAAGGTCCAGGACCACAGGAGAGGCAAGGCGTCATTGTTGGGTAGGGGAAGAGGAGGAGAGACAGACTGCCATAGGAAACTCCCTGCACCTGAGCATGCACATGCCCATGGGCTCTCAGAGGGCAGGACAGCTCTGGCATAGGCTTATGGGCAGTGAGAAGCCTCTTGTTACTTTAGGGGAGATTGGGTGATTTGTGTGCAGGCTACCGGTGGCCAGGCACCGCTTGTGTGGGCTAAGGACATCAGGGGGCTAAGTGCAATGTGGTGCCTCTTGCATGATCTACAGGTGGTGGGGGCAGAGTGCACTGGTCATCTCAGAGGCCAGAAGGAGGTGCGGCTTGCCACCACTGGGGGCCTGTGAGTGGGCCACACCTGTGACCCCAGTTACCTCAGGGGTTGTCAAAAAAAGAAAAAAAGAGGGCACTGCAACCAAGCACCATACGCTGTTGCTTTCATGTTCCTGGGAACACACCGACCCTGTAGCTACAACTGCTAAAAGCTCTGGGTGGCACACAGACACTTGGTCACTGTTCCTTACCAAGACCCTACAACTAGGAGCATCTGGTGCAGCACCTCCTGTGTGGGCTAAGTGTAACAGGGTGCTTCTTGCGTGGTCTGCAGGTGGCAGGGGCAAACCGCCACAGTTATCCCTGATTCCAGAGGTGGGTGGGGCCCACCATCACCTGAAAAAAAATCACTTGCAGCCGCACCCATCTCAGAGGGCACCACAGAGAAGGACATTTTGACGGCCCACCACCTGTTGTTGCTCTTGCTCCGCTGGGATCACACGCTCCCTGCTGCTGTCACTGCCAAACACTTAGGGCAGTGCCCAGATGCCTGATCACCACCCCTTCCCAGGAACCTGCAACAAGGAGCAGCTTGTGTGGCACCTCCTATGGGGGCTAAGCAGGACGAGGTGCCTCTGGCATGGTCCACAGGAGGTGGGGGCAAACCACTACAGTTATCTCTGGCTCTAGAGGTGGGAGTGGCTCGCCATCACCAGGGGTAGGTGAACAGACACCACTTGCAGCCCCATTCACCTCAAAGGCACCACAGAGGAGGGCACTGTGACCAAACACCACCTGTTGGTGCTCTCGCACCCCTGGGAATAGATCTGCCCTGCTGCTGCCAGTGCCAAATGCTCTGGGCAGTACCCACATGCTTGATCTCTGTCACTTCCTAGGATCTTGCAACTAGGAGTAGCCTTAACAGCACCTCTTATGTGGGCTGAGATGGGTGGCTTCATGCATGGTCAACAGGTGGTGGGGGAAAACCACCACAGTTATCACGGACTCTAGAGACAGTTATGTCCCACTCCCAAGAGAGGTCCCTGAACAGGCACCACTTGAGGTTCCAATCATCTAGGAGGAGGGCATTGCAATTGAACACAAGCTGTTGTTGTTGCTCTCACTCCCCTGGAAACTCAACGCACCCTACTGCTGCTACTGCCAAATGCTCTGGTCACCTTGAAGATCTGCCTAGAGCTTATTACCACTTCCCAGGGCCCTGCAACTAGGAGTAGCCTGTGCCACCTTCCTGCAAGTCCTTGCTGCTGTTGAGAGCCCAATGACCAGACACTGACTAGTGGTCCTACCCATTGCCTCCTTCTGCCTGAAAATACACTGAGCATCCTGGGATAACAGCCTGCTCACACTGTAGAAAGAGATAGCAAATATTCAAACTTCCAAACCAAAAAAATAAATACTACCGCCCCAAGAATAAAAAGGGGTATTCTTGCATAGAAGTAGCCTTACAAAACTACAGTTTGGCTTCCCCAAACTCACAGAAAAAGGAAAGCAAAGCAAGTTGAAGAAGCTCAGAAACAATTCCCAGTTAAAGCAACAGGAGAATTTACCTAAAGCAGTCAATAATGAAACAGACCTCTGTAGTCTGACACACTTTGAGTACAAAAGGGAGACAGTGAAAATACTGAAGGAATTAATAGAGGATATGAACAGCAGTGCAGATTCCTTAAGAAAGGAACTAGAAAATATAAGGAGGAGCCAAGAAAAACTAGAAAATTCATTTGAAGAGACACAAACTGAGCTAAAGGCAATACAGACCAGAATGAATAATGCAGAGGAAGGAATTAGTGAAAGATAGAATAATGGAAATCACACAATCAGGACAGCAGACAGAAAACCAAATGGAAAAAACACAAAAGCAATATGAGACCTATGGGATAATATAAAGCGGAACAATCTATGCATAATAGAAATTCCAGAAGGAGAAGAAAAAGAAAGGGGGATTGAAAATATCTTTGAAGAAATTATGGCTGAAAACTTTCCAATCTGAAGGATACTGATATCAAGACACAGGAAGTACAGAGGGCCCCAAACAAGTTGAACCCAAACAGGCCCACACCAAGACATAGTATAATAAAAATGGAAAAAGTAAAGCTAAAGAGAGGATTCTAAAGGCAGTAAGAGAAGAGCAAAACATTAATTATAAGGGAACCTACATAAGGCTATCAGCTGATTTCTCTACAGTAACACTGCAGGCCAGAAGGGAGTAGCAAGATATATTTAAAGTGCTGAAAGGAAAAAAAAATTGCAACCTAGAATACTCTATCCAGCAAGAATATCATTTAAATTAGAAGGGGAAATAAAGAAATTCTCCAATAAACAAAAGCTAAAAGAGTACAGCAATACTAAACTCTTTCTAAAAGAAATACTGAAAGGACTTCTCTAAATAAAAAAAAGAAGAAGAATTAGGATGGAAGAAACCACAATTATAAAGAATCTCTTAAATAAGCCAACATACAGATCTAAACATGAAGATTTTTTTAAAAAAAAAGACATCACAATCATAGAATGTGTAGAAGTAAAGTAAGAAAATGTAGATTTTTTTATTTTAATGATGTGTTTGAGCCTATATGACTATCAGGCTAAAGCAAGCAGATATAAGAAGGGGTTAACATACTTAAAAAACAGGGCAACCACAAATCAAAACCAAATATTACATTCACAAAACCTGAAAAGTACTCAAACATAAAATAAATGGAAACAACCCAACCAATATAATATGTATATGTCTTAAATATATATGTCATAAATATAAGACAAGACACTTTCAAACTCCCAGAAGAGAACATAAGCAAAACATTGACATCAACCTTATGAATATTTTCTCAGGTCACTCTCACAAAGCAACATAAATAAAAGAAAAAATAAACCAATGGGCCCTAATCAAACTGACAAGCTTTTGCACAGCAAATGAAATAAAAAAGAAAACAAAAAGACAACTTAAGGAATGGGAGAAAATAGTGTCAAATGATGCAACTGACAAGGGCTTAATCTCTAAATTATACAAATAACTTATACAACTCAACAGCAAAAAAAGCCAACAACCCAATGGAAAAATGGGCAAATGACCTGAATAGACATTTTCCAAGGAAGATATACAGGTGGCCAATAAGCACTTGAAACAACTCTCAACATCCCTGATTATTAGAGAAATGCAAATCAAAACTATCAAGAGATACCATCTCACACCAGTCAGAATGGCCATCATTAATAAGTCCACAAATGACAAATGCTGGAGGAGGTGTCAAGAAAAGGGAACCCTCCTGCACTGTTGGTGGGAATATAAGCTTGTACAATGACTATGGAGAACAGTATGGAGGTACCTTAGAAAACTATATATAGAACTACCATATGACCCAGAAATCCCACTCTTGGGCATATATACAGACAAAACATTCCTTGAAAAAGACGCATGCACCTGCATGTTCATTGCAGCACTATTCACAATAGCCAAGACATGGAAACAATCCAAATGTCCATTGACAGATAATTGGATTAGGAAGATGTTGTATGTATACAAAATAGAATTCTATTCAGCCAAAAAAAAAAAGCAAAACCATGCCATTTGCAGCAACATGGATGGAACTAGAGACTCTCATTCTGAATGAAGTAAGTCAGAGAGAGAAAGACAAATACCATATTGTATCACTTATATCTGGAATCTAATATATGGCATAAATGAACCTTTCCACAGAAAAGAAAATCGTAGACTTGTAGAATAGAGCTCTGGTTGCCAAGGTGGAGGGGGAGGAAGTGGGATGGGTGGGGAGGCTGCAGTTAATAGATACAGACTCTTCCCTTGGTAATGGATTAGCAATGAGATCCTGATGTGTAGCACCAGGAACTATGATAATATGATAAAAAAGAATGTATACATGTATGGGTAACTGGGTAACATTTCTTCACAGCACACAAAAAAAAAATAAAGTACTGGGGAAATAATGGTGTTTTTCACAGAACTAGGAAAAAATAATTATAAAATTTGTATAGAAACACTAAAGACCCTGAAGAATCAAAACAATTTTGATAAAGAACAAAGTGGGAAGTATCATGTGCCCTGGTTTCAAACTATGCTACAAAGTTGTGGTCATCAAGACAGTATGGAACTGGCACAAAAAGAGACTCATAGATCAGTGGAACAGAATATTGAGCTCGGGAATAATCTTACTCTTGTATGGACAATTAATCAATGGAAAATGAGGCATGAATATACAATGAGGAAAAGACAGTCTTTTCAATAAATGGTATTGAGAAATTTGAACAGCTACATGCAAAAAATCAAACTGTATTACTTTTTCACACACATACAAAAATAAACTCTAAATGGAAGGAAAGCTTAAATGTAAGATGAGAAACCATAAAACTCCTAAGAAAAAACATAAGCAGTACACCTTTTAACATCAGTTCTAATAGGAATTTTTTGGATATTTCTCCTCAGGCAAGGGAAACAAGCCAAAATAAACAAATGAGACTATATCAAACTTAAAAGATTTTGCAAAATGAAAGAAACTATCAACAAATAAAAAAGCTACCTTACTGAATTGGAGAACATATTTACAAGTGATTTATCTGATAACAGATTAACATCTAAAATTTACAAAGAAGTCATACAATTCAGCATCAAAAAAACAAAAAACCTGATTAAAAAATTGACAGAGGATTCTGAATATATCTTATTCCAAAAAAAAAAAAACCCACACAGATGGCCAACAGACAGATGAAATGGTGAGCAACATCACTAATCAACAGGGAAATGCAAATCAAAAAAACAATGATATAACGCCTCACACCTGTCAAAATTGGTATTATTAAAAAAAAAAAAGCGTCGGCAAGAATGTGGAGGAAATGAAACCCTCGTACATTGTTGGTGGGAATGTAAATTTGTACGGCCACTATGAAAACAGTATGAAGGTTCCTCAAAAAATTAAAAATAAATCTACCAATTCCACTTCTGGGTATTTTTCTGAAGCAAACAAAAACACTGATTCAAAAGGATGTATGTATCCTTATGTTCATCGCAGCATTGTTTACAGCAGCCAAACTACTGAAGAGACCTAAATGTCCATTAGATAGATAAATGGATAAAGAAGTGAAATACACACACACACACACACACACACACACACACACATATATATATATTTGGAGTACCCATCATGGTTCAGTGGTTAATGAACCTGATTAATATCCCTGAGGACACAGGTTTTATCCTTGGTGTTGCTCAATGGGTTAAGGATCCACCATTGCTGTAGTTGTGGCATAGGCTGGTGGCTTCAGCTCCAACTGGACCCCTAGCCTGGGAACCTCCATATGCCACAGGTACAGCCCTTAAAAAACAAAAGGACCAAAAAAGAAAAAAAAGCCAAATATATATACATTAGTCAGCCATTAAAAAGAATGAAACCTTGCCATTGGTGATAACATGGATGGAACCAGAGGGTATTATGCTAAGTGAAGTAAATTAGGGAAATCCAAATGCTGTATACTATGACTTACACGTAGGATCTAAGAAACAAAACAAATGAAGAAATAGAGCTAAACGTAAACAGACTTATGGATACAGAGAACAAAGAGGTGCTTGCCGGAGCAGGGGGGAGGGTGATATGGAAATGGATGAAATAAGTGAGGGAGATAAGAGGTATAGCTTACAGTTATAAGATAAATAGTCACTTGAATGTAATGCATAGCATAGGGAATATAGTCAATATACTGATATAACTTTATGTGGAGACAGATGCTAATTAGACTTATGGCAATTATTTTTCCAATGTATAAAAATATCAAATTATTATGTTGTACACCTGGAAGTAATATGTTGTTGTAAGTCTATTATACTGCAATAAAAATAAGTAAACAAAATAATTCTAAAATTCATAAGGACCACAAAATCTCAAGCAGCTAAAGCATTCTTGAGAAAGGAGAACAAAGCTGGAGGCATCAAACTCCAGCTTATGATAAAAACAGACAAGTTTGGGACCAATGGAGCAGAACAGAGAGTTCCTTCTTTCTGGAAAAAAAAAAAACTAAACCATATGAAGTCTCAATATAATCTCTTTAGTAATGCTGACTTACTTATCTTGGAGGATACTGGCTATGAAAATTAAGACTCTTGCTCTTTGTTTTGTTGGAGTGTGGCCCTTTTTATTGAAGTATATTTTACATACAGAAAAATACACAGATCTTAAGGGAATAGCTCTATTTCTTTTTACATGTGCATACACCCATGTACCCACCATCCAGATAAAAAAATTAGAGAATTTTTCCATCACCTAGAAAGTTGCCTAAGGCCTTCTAGTCAGTAGACTTCTCATGAGAGGAAATCACTTTTCAGATCTGTATCACCATAGACTAGTTTGCCTGTTCTGTAACTTCATATGAATGGAATTATACACCATGTACATATTCTTTATGAATGGTTATTTCTTCTTAAATCATGTTCATGAAGCTGTTTAAGAAAGTAGGCCATAATTTATACACTATATTAAATATATTGTTTTTTTTTTTTTTCTGAGGAATGTATTAGCTGATAAGGCTGGCCAAGGGCACAATGTTAAAGGCAACACTTTCTAATCAATCTCTTTACTGTACAGGTATGGTTTCTCAGAATATATTTACAAGATCATCTTTCACATGGTACTCGATGAATATTTTGTAGAATGAATAATCAATTATCAAGTTACATGAGTGCTGGAGAGATTTTGTGTCTTCTGTGCCCAGATGTGTTTTTTTTCCCCTGCTCCTAAAAAGAGAGTGTGCTTGCAGCAGGCGTTCAGAAGATATTTGTTAAATGACTGAATCATCAGCAAACTCAAAGGACATTTTACTATACTTCTCCTTAGTTTTCTGTATCTTCAGGCTATAATGAAATGAGAGTTTTGTGTTCATAAAATATATTTAGTGGACAGTATATTAGTCCAACGTCCTTGGAAATAAGAACTATGTTCAACAAAAATAAATCAGGCCAGAACAAGGTGAGTAGTGTTTTTCCCTTCAACCTCCCTGCATAAACTGCATAAACAGAATTAGAATGGGAACAACATTAATAAACTGGTATTATGTATCAGAGATAATGGAAGTTTAGCTTAATGGAAAAAAATCCCTGGAGCCTAAGTGCACTGTGGTTACTGCTGAGATGGCAGTATAGCCTGGCTCTCTGACTTCAGATCCATTGCCTCAACTGTTTAGCTCATAACTGGTCTCCTGCAAAACCCATAGCCTCCTAGGCATGTGGTGAGGATTAACAGAAATCTCTTAACTAATATATGAAAAATAAACGTTAGGTTTGAATTCAGTCAACATTCTTAATGTGCCTTTTCAGTGTAATCTTGCAGCTTGGGTCACAATTATATGCTAAATTGTTTGCTATGGAAATTTGCTTTTGGATGTCTGGAGGGTCCTGAAGATTAAATTATTTTAGCTTTTTTGTGTGTGAAAACTTTCAAGGGTATCTTAGAGAATCTGCGAGTTATCCTGACAATTGCTTACAATTTTAGCTCTTGAGACATGTTCTTTAGCAAAGTTATCTATGCTGCAACAAACCAACTTATTGTTTTCAACTCAGTAAAAGCAGCAACTTCTGCCTGATGCTGTTAGAGCCTTCTCAGGTATAGACCATTGTGCTAATGATGCTTCTGAGAAACCTTGTTGGATTTCAAAGACAAATATAGATTCAAACATTACAACAGAAAGCAAGACCAAACCCAAAGAGTGGCTGCACTGGCATTGATCTGCTATAATTTAACCATACAGAAAGGTGAATCTAAGTACCCATACAATGCCTTTGATTTACTGACTGAACATTCATGAAGTGCCTTCATCTTGACTCTTTTCCCATGCTCATCCCTCCCTTCTCCACAAACACACCTGAGGTCTTGCTGACAGCATGATTTGGCCCAAGAGGGATTATGGGAGAGACCCTGCATATTCTATGTGCCATTTTTGGATTGACAGATGTGCAGGACAGATAACATGCTCTGTTTTGTCAGGGTTGATTTCAGGGCTCGCCCTAGACAGCCAAGAACATCGCATTTTTCTCCTTCCCAAATATTATTCCTATATTCCTATCTTTCAGTGAGTGCTTACTCCACTGAATCCAGATATAATTAACATTTTGTTATGCTTTGACAAAATGGGATAATTGACATGCAAGTCAGGGAAATGGAGGATGCTATTTTCTTTCTTTTTAAATCCCAATACTGTGCAGTGCTGATTGCTCTACATAAAAGGAATCTCCTGATTGCCAGATAACAGGTGAGGTGCTGAGGGTGGGAACAGCAGGGAATGCTTTTACAGACCTCAAGGTAAGATTTTCTTCTTGTTCACTCCATGTGTCCTACCATGCCCAGTGTTAAGTGCACATTACTTTCTTCTTTGGTAGAGTGTTAAGGTCATTTACAATTTGTTATATTTTTTTCTTACATATAACTTTCCATTACTCGAAATCACTAAAAGATGACTTATTTCTTAACATTTTTGCTGTGCACAGAACTTAAGATGAATTCTGAAGCACACTGCTCTGGCAGCTAGTGTGAAAGGATGTGTAACCATCCAAATATCTACTTTCATCTAAGGACACCTACTATGACCTGTTATAAGGCCCATTTTAGCAAAAATGAATTATAATGGAATTGCTGATTTTCTTCTTGCTTTTCTTGGGTCTACAATGTGATGGTAGATTGAATCTATGATATTGATATATCATTGCATAATATCTTTTTTAGTATAATTTTTAAGAATATGACAACACTTTTTGTGTATCATAATATAAAGGACTTGTCAAATCATGTTAGGTAAAGTATAAACTTTATGCCAAATAGTTGGTTTTCTCTTATCTTTCAGCCACATGATAATAATTAACCACCCTTGTGAACTCAGCTGTGGCTATGTGACATTCCTTGGCCAATAAAATACAAGTGACATTCCTTGGCCAAATAAAATACATGTCACTTATGAATAGAAGCTTTAAGAGTTGCACACACTAATTCCACTCCTGGGCATATATCCGGAAAAAAACTATAATTCAAAAAGATACACACACTCCTGTGTTCAGAGCAGCAAGATTCATGATAGCCAAGACAAGGAAACAACCTAATGTTCATCAACAGGTGAATAGATTAAAAAGATGTGTTGTATATATGTGAAGAAATACTACTCAGCCATAAAAAAGATTTAAATAACATCATTTTCCACAACATGATGCAACTAGAGCTTATCAAACCAGGTGAAGTAAGTTGGAAAGAGAGATAAATACCACATTATATCATTTATATATGTAATCTAAAATATGGTACAAATGAACCAATCTACAAAACAGAAATAGACTCAAAGACATAGAGACAGATTTGTGGTTACTGCAGAGAAGAGGGCGGGAGTGGGATGGACCTGGAGTTTGGGGTTAACAGATGCAAACTATTACATTCAGAAAGAATAAGAAATGAGGTCCTACTGCATAGCACAGGGAACTATATCCAGCCTCTTGTGATAGACTATGATGGAAGATAACATAAGAAAGGGAATGTATGTATGTATGACTGGGTTACTTTGCTCTACAGCAGAAATGCACAGCACTATAAACCAACTCTAATAAAATTTTTACTTATTTGTTTATTTTTTAGGGATGCACCTACAGCATATGGAAGGCCCCTAGGCTGGGTTCGAATCAGAGCTGCAGCTGAGGCCTACATCACAGCCATAGAAACGCTGGATCCAAGCTGCATCTGTGACCTATGCCACAGTTGGTGGCAACACAGATACTTAACCCACTGAGCAATGCCAGGGATCAAACCTATATCCTTGCAGACACTATGTCAGGTTCTTAACCTGCTGATCCACCACAGGAACTCCTCTAATAAACATTTTTTAAAAAGAAAAAAAGAGTTGCATGTGCTTTGTCAATTTTTCTTTTTCTTGTGTAAGCAACATGCAATCTCCCACCAAGTGGCTGCTCTGTCACCCGGGGACATGAAATAAGGATGATATAGCACATAGCTCTTAGCAACTCTCAACTGATGTGCAGTGTGGGTGAGAATTCAGTCTTTGTTAAGCCTCTGTGTTTTAGTTTCTTTATTTTCATCACTTCACTGCAATGAAGTAAAATTCAAAAGAATTTCTCAATATACCTTCATATATGGACTTTCAATTTCTCCATTAAATCTCCTATCATTGTGATCTGTTTATATTCTCTCCAAATAATGCAAATCCATTTCCAAGTACTTACCACTGTCTGCTTCCCAGCATATGATCAGTCAACATTTAACAAATAAAATAATGTCATTCATTTATTTGAAGCTATAAGAAAGAGGACAAGGATGAACAACCCACTCAATAAATATTCATATTCATCTTTAAGTAGAATCATGTTTGTTTACACTATAATGGCACCTTCTCTTTTCTACAAAGAATTCTGTGTTGTCTGTGTACCCCACATGACTGAACTTGACTGTGAATCTCTATGCTGCATCTTGGTTGTATATTGACCATCTTTAAGGGTGATCAAGTATGTAAACCCAATCAATGATTTAAATTCCTGAAGGAATACCCTTAACATCTGTCTGAGTCAGTGAATGGAATATTTGTAATGGCCATATTTTAATGATCAACAGAAGAGTGCCAGGGCCATTACAGTAAGGAGCAGAGATCAGCAATTTTGCCCAATAAGGAAAACTTTGCTAATGCTACGGTAAATATGTTTGAAGAGGTTAGCCATGACAAGTTCCAAGATCACCCCTCAACAGACTTAGGAAGGATTGTTTGAGAAGAGCCTTAAAATAATGAGATAGAGCCCCACGTGTTTTCCTGGCACATATATGTTACTGCTACTACTTTATGTTTTATTGCTTAATAAACCTCATTTACTTTGAAAAGGATGGTGAAGATGTTTTGTTTTCAGCAAACAGCAAAGTATTAGCTGATTTTACATGTTCTACCTACTGAGCCCCTTTCAACAGAATAAGAATAACTCCATGAACACACACTGTAAATTTCTACAGTGAAGAGGCTTAAAAGCAATTAAGAATGTAGGCTCCAGAGCCAGCAACCCTAGTTTCTTGACTCTTAATTGCTTGATGACTTAACAAGCTTCAATATTCTTAACTGTAAAATGAGGATATGAGTCTAATTTGTAAGAGATAATTTCATTATTACATGATAGAATGCTTGTAAGGTGCTTGAATGCCTAGAACAAATGAAGTATTTAATAATGGTTCATCTTGTTTATATTAATGCTTTTATTTTTCAATATGGTTATACATAAAATCCTAATACCAGAGCTAGTACTGTTTAGCAGCTCAACAAAAGATAGGACCTCTGACCTTTTCTGAAGAGTGAAGGATGAGGGCAGATTCATGTAAATAGTGTACAATGCAATGAACAATCAATCATCCAAAGAAATTGCCAAATGATATAAAGTAATAAAAAGCCCAAGAGTTATTACTATTATTATTATTTTGTCTTTTTAGGGACACACCCACGGCACATGGAAGTTCTAAGGCCAGGGGTTGATTCCAAGCCACATCTGCAACCTAAACCACAGCTCACAGAAACACTGGATCCTTGACCCAATGAGCAAGGCCAGGGATCAAACCTATGTCCTCATGGATACTAGTCAGGTTTGTTACTGCTGAGCCACAATGGGAACTCCCCAGGAGATGAAGTTAGGTGTGTGGGAATGGTGGGAGCTTTCAGCCATGGAATATTCTCAAGCTAAGAAGACATTATCAACTTAAATAAAAATTACTAGAGGGTAAGAGTCATGGCTACACAACTTATGAATATATTGCAGAGCTGCAAAGCTTAGAGTTTTATGGGTCTGTGTCTGTCTATATATAAGTGCTTCTGACAAGAAATTGAGGTGTTATGTTAAAGTTTTCTTAAGCAGCTAAGACAGTTGGCTATATAAAACTGAAATATTTAGTTAGGAAGACTAGATGAATAAAACTATCCTTTGCTTATGTGATGTACATTGAGTGGGATAGTTTCGTGAATATTCTGTGGTTCTGGATTCTTGTTTGGCTGCATATGCTTGTCTAATTTAAACCATGAGAAATACCTCATTTCATACTGAACTGCTGCTAGAATACCAAAAGTGTATTCATTTGTTTCTACAGATGAAGGCAAATTAGTATGGATATAGAGATTAGGTGAAACAAACATTCAGAAAACAAATGAAACCCTAGCAATGCTAAAAAGTAGGAGCACAGATTTCTAGCCTCACACTGACACCCTTTCATGCAGAGGCCACGTTTACACTCACATCCCCCTCCCATGGTAAAAGAGGCTTATACGTAGCATCCTTGGATCATTTTCCATGAGTAAGTGTCAACAGGAGATAGATCATTTAAAATATAAATATAAATTGTTTAAATACAATTTACATTAATATATAAGTACATATACATACATATATATATACACACACACATACATATACATACTCTGGTATTATTTCCATAAATGGCTGCAACAATAACATCCAATCCACATGAACTTAGCCATGTGAACTTTCTACTCAACCATGAAGAAAGAAAGTCTCTTTCTCCTTCCATTGACCTGGGGCTAGCTCTATGACTTTTTTTTTAACAAATAGAATACAACAAGAGTTAAAGTGTTACCTTCTGAACTGGGCTTTCCCAGGACAGAGATTCTACCTTTATTATATTTTATTTTTTTTTGCCTTTTCTAGGGCTGCACCCATGGCATATGGAGGTTCCCAGACTAGGGGTCTAATCGGAGCTGTAGCTGCCAGCCTATGCCAGAGCCACAGCAATGCAGCATCTAAGCCTCATCGGTGACCCACACCACAGCTCATGGCAATGCCGGATCCTTAACCCACTGAGCAAAGCCAGGAATTGAACCCACAACTTTATGTTCCTAGTCGGACTTGTTAACCACTGAGCCATGCATGGAGGAGAAGCAAAGCTCCTGGCTATGACCACAGAAGAGCTCCTTGCTTATAGCCAGTACTATTTTACAGGTACAGATGTGAAGATATTTCGGATGGTATTCATGGCCTTCATCTGCCTCATGATAACCCTCAGCTCACTCTATGGGGGCCAAATTCCCCAACTAAACATTGTCTGAACTCTTAACCCTTACACTCAAACCTATATACAATGCTTATTATTTTAACGTGCTACTTCTTGTTATTTTAAAATGCTTTATCATTTATTTAACTATCTTAAGTGTACAAATCAGTAGCATTAATTACATTCACAGTCTTGTATATTCAGAACCAGAATCTATTTAAAAATCTTTATCATTACCTCAAACAGGAACTCTGAACCTCTTCAATGATTTCCTCCAACCCATTCTCTTCCAAGCACCTGATAACTTCTAATTTACTTTTTGTCTCTATGAATTTACCTATTCTGGATATTTCTTTTCAAAATCATATAATATTTATCATTGTGTATCTGGCTTATTTTATATAATTTAATGTTTTCAAGGCTGATCTATGTTGTAGCATCTGTCAGAACTTCATTCCATTTTTATGGCTGAGTAATATTCCATAATATATACACGCCACGTTGTATTTTTCCATTCATCTGTTGAGGAATACTTTGGCTACTGAGAAAAATGTTACAGTTAACATTAGCACATGAGTATCTTTTTTGGTCTCTGTTTTCAATTTTCTTTAGTATAGGCATACGAGTGGAATTACTGGGTCATTTGGTAATTCTATATTTAACTTCTTGAAGAACTACCACACAGTTTCCCACACTAACAGCATCATTAAAAAAAAAATAAAGTTAATTTTTCCCTATAGAACATCTGGGTATTATATTTACATCATGCAGTATATGCATCTCTCAGTTATACTATGACTATGGCAGGAGGAGGAGAAGAATGTGTCTAAGAGGGAGGAGGGGAGCAGGGAGAAGGTGGGTTGGGGATGGAGGTAAAGTCAAAGAGCAGAGTTACTCTCAAACAGTGGTTTTACACTTTTGTTGCACACAGAATTACTTGGGGAGCTTTTCCAAATCTCAGTGTCCAAACCACATCCCAAACCAATTAAACTGGAAGCTCTGGCTTTAAAGCTCACCAGGTGAACAGTAATGCATACCCAAGTAAGAAACACTTTTATAAAGTGATTAGGATAATGGAAGGGAGATAGGGAAATTGATATGCAAACATTCTCTCTTTAGGAGATAATTTCAGATCCCTGTGTTAGATACCAAGGATATTTTAGAATGTCTTTCTACCTGTTTGAATAATTCATGCCAACCATATAAATAGTGGCTTCTATATGATTTTCACTATTAGGCTTTGGTAAACTTGATTCATTTTAATACTCTAGGAGCAAAACTGTCAGTGTAGAGCTTCTCCAACTTCCATACACCTAAGTTTCACTTGGGGATTTGTTTTACCTACTTGTTACCTACTTGTTCCATACACCTAAGTTTCACTTGGGGATTTGTTTTACCTACTTGTTACAATCAGGTGGGAATTCCTAATTTTTACAGTTCTTGATATTTTGCCTACTTTGAAAACAAGCAAGATGACACTTTTGGGACAAGAAAAAGCCTCCAGGATAGTCGAAGAATTCTTCTATTATCACTTTATTCTTTAGCTCAAATGTTTCTCATCTCCTATCTTATGGAACTCTGCATTTTCCCAAGGTATATTGAATGCAGTTTTCTTTTTTTATTTTTCTTTTTTCTTTTTTGTCTTTTTAGGGCCACATCTGAGGCACATGGAAGTTCCCAGGCTAGGTGTCTAATCAGAGCCGTAGCCATAGGCCTATGCCACAGCCACAGCCATGTCAGATCTGAGCCGCGTCTGTGACCTATACCACAGCTCACAGCAATGCTGGATCCTTAACCTGCTGAGTGAGGCCAGGGATCGACCCTGCAACCTCATGGTTCCTAGTCGGATTTGTTTCTATCGTGCCACGATGGGAACTCCTGAATGTGCTTTTCAAAATGGGCATTACAGCCAATGAACAGGAAAGCAATCCGTGATGATACTAAATGCTATAGTGTATTATGTACAGATATGTGTGTATAAACCATATGTGTTTATAACTTACCATATTGATTTCAACTGTCTACCTGTGAGATTTCTTTGATTCTGGAAGCATAAGACTCTACCAGTCCCAACTCATATTACAGAGGTAGATCAGAAAGTTTTGCCATGGAGTTCCTGTCGTGACAGTGGTTAATGAATCTGACTAGGAACCATGAGGTTGCAGGTTCGATCTCTGGCCTTGCTCAGTGGGTTAAGGATCCAGTGTTGCCATGAGCTGTGGTGTGGGTTGCAGATGTGGCTTGGATCCCGAGTTGCTGTGGCTCTGGCATAGACCAGTGGCTACAGCTCTGATTAAACCCCTAGCCTGGGAACCTCCATATGCCACGGGAGCGGCCCTAGAAAAAGCAAAAAGACAAAAAAAGAAAAAAAAAGAAAATTTTGTCATTAATTGGATGTTATGCTTCTTAGGGAAAATCTATCATGGTCTTATTAAAAGTTTTGGAAGGAAGGATTAGGTACATTCAAGAGTCTAGAATGAGACTATCTTATAGCAGACTGAGAAGCACATAATATGTCCTTTTAAAGTAGTATATTAGAATCAAGTAGTGTATGTTAAATGTTAAAAAAAGTTTGTAAGATTAAAATAAAATATTAATTGAACACAGCAACACATACATTTTTATAGAAAAGTCACTATTTGTAATCTGTCAGTGTCAATATTTGAAAGATCAGATATTTAATAGGAAATAGTGTTTAAGAATGGGAGGACTGGGAGCTTGGGGTAAAGAGATGCAGAATGTAACCTTCAGGATGGATCAGCAATGGGATCCTGCTGTGTAGCACTGGGAACTATGTCTAGTCACTTATGATGGAACACTTAATGTGAGAAAAAAGAATGTATACATGTATGTGTAACTGGGTCACCATGCTGTACAGTAGAAAAAATATGTATATAAATAAATGATAAAAAAAGAAAATAAAAAAAGGAGCTCTTGAGTCCAATCACACAGGCTTACTTCCCGTGTCTCCAGGTACTGGCTTTGTAACCTTGGGGAAGATATTTAACCCCTCACGACTTCTCTTTTCTCACCTACTAAGTAGAGGTAGTAGTAAGATCAATGGCATGGTATTGTTGTAAGGATGAAATAAGTATGGAGTTCCCATTGTAGCTCAGCATGTTAAGAATTTGACAGTCTCTGTGAAGATGAAGGTTTTATTCCTGACCTCACTCAGTGGATTAAGGATCTGGCATTGCTGCAAGTTGTGGTGTAGGTCACATATGCGGCTCAGATTTAGAGTTTCTGTGGCTGCGGTGCAAGCTCCACCTGTGGGTCCAATTTGACCTCTAGCCTGGGAATTCCATTGGCCACAAGTGTTGCAGTTGAAGGAAGGAAGGAAGGAAAGAAAGGAAGGAAGAAGAAAGAAAGAAAGAAAGAAAGAAGAAAGAAAAAAGAAAGAGAAGGAAAGAAAGAGAAAGAAAGAGTGTATGTCTATAAAGCACTTAATATTTGTCGAACAGTAAGAACTCAGCAAATCATAGCTATTATTAGTATTATTACTGGACACTTGCATGTTCATTAGCTGTAATAATCATTTTGGAAACCAGGTTTAGCTTCACTTCGTGAAAATATACCATAACATTTCATAGAGTAGAAGTTTTCACAGAGGTCTTGAGGCCATCACAGATTATCCTGCCCCCATGCCCCTGTCCCAGGCACTCAAGCTCTGCAGACAGTAGAGTGGGATTGCAGCTGCTTCCCAAGTGCAGGTGACGCACAATCAGTGGTCAAGGACAGTAACTCTCTGTGGGATGGTCTACTCATGTCTGTTGATGTGTCTAGAACATTTGCTGAGAATGGAATGCTGCATCTCTGTGACATGGTCAGCTGACATACCTGACTGTGTGCCTGGATGCCAAGTATCAGGTGGTCAGTATGTTCAATGTATTGAGGCTTTCTGAGATTTTCTTAGACATTGGGCAGTTATTTAGCTATGACCTCTCAGCTCCAAACTCAGGTAAGGCCTGGTCTGTGAGAGACTCCGATGTCAGAGTCTGAGCTCATCAATGTGGTCAGGGTCACATACTGCATGAAGAGGTCAGTCACTGTGGGTGTTTCCCTTCTCTTTCTTCTACAGCACTTTTCAGGGCTGGAGAGATGCCTGTGGACCAAGGAGGAGAAGGATGGAAGTGGGGCTCTGTTGGGAAAAAGCTTCCAAACTCTAGCCATCCCATTCAGCCTAGCTGTTGGCCTACAGTAGGCACTTTTACTTCATTGCAACCTCAGCTCCATCCCCACTACTCCCAGAGGGAGAAGACAGGAAATGAACTCACTATGGGGACTCTGGTTGGGTCTGAGCAGGAGTTTGTCACACCATGGACTCTGGTTGGGTCTGAGCAGGAGTTTGTCACACATGGTGTGGGAAATAGAGTTTTTGCCAGTGCTCCCAAGACTTAAAGGAGAGGAAAACAAACTAAATTAACCAAAGTTATCTAATATCAGATCTGTTACAGGAAAGATAAATATAGTGGTCCTTGGAGTTCCCGTCGTGGCGCAGTGGTTAACGAATCCGACTAGGAACCATGAGGTTGCGGGTTCGGTCCCTGCCCTCGCTCAGTGGGTTAACGATCCGGCGTTGCGGTGAGCTGTGGTGTAGGTTGCAGACGTGGCTCGGATCCCGCGTTGCTGTGGCTCTGGCATAGTCCGGTGGCTACAGCTCCAATTCAACCCCTAGCCTGGGAACCTCCATATGCCGCGGGAGTGGCCCAAGAAATAGCAAAAAGACAAAAAAAAAATAGTGGTCCTTCTTGCTAATTATGAAATACTCAATGGTTGTTCTTGTGGCAATTCCCAAGATGCCACAAATTTTCACCGATAGGGCAAAATAATGATGCAATTTTCTATTAGAAAGTATAATTCAAATGGCTCTGATTTGCTTTTTCTGTTAGTTTTCCTAACTCTGACATCTGTTGTTTAAAGGAATAGTTCTTACAGCGAAGTGCAGTATTGAAATATCCTCTTTTTATACACATTATGAGTCAGGTCTCTGGGTTACAGGAAACCCTAGGTCATCCAGAGGAAAGGAGAAAAATGTGAAACAAAGAGAGAGTGATTCATTGTCCACAAGGACATAAACCAAGTAATTCAGGTCTTGCCTAGGAATAAGGTGTTTGGAGAAAGCTTCTGATGAAGACAAAATAAGGGGTAGAGAAAACTGTGACTTCACAATTTGGAAGGATAAACTTTCTATAAAACTGGACAGATTTAATCACTAAGAACTCTCTTCTCACCTTATCTCAAAATTGCATTGAATTAATATTTTATCAACTACTTTTAAATATCCAATATTCACTAGCCTTGCAATTTCTGTTTCATCCTCTGTGCTCTTAGAGAACTCTGTATCAACAATTACCACATTTTAGTGTATAATTGTCTATTTAATGTACCTTTCCCCATTCTTCTTTTTGCTTAAATATACACATGGGTACATTCATGTGCATGTATATACAGAGAAGCCTTAAGTCAGAAATATGATGAGTCTGAGAATATGATACTTGGAAGCTAACAGGTTAGTATGGCACAGTTTCCATATCTATATCTGGGAACCTGTGGAGTCAGAGAAACAGACCACATATTTCTCACAGCAAAGACCAGTATTGATTCAATGAGGTCTAGATATTTTCCCACAGGTGCAGCCCCATGTACCCCAAGAGAGAAATCCCAAATTTAGTAAATATCAAGGAAACTTAAAAAGGCTACTGGCATATGTGCTAGTCCACCCATCCCAAAGGAGAGAGTACTCATTACCCTGGAGCATATGAAACAAACTCCTCTAGGAGAAAAGAAAAGAATCTCTAAGTCTGCTGCCTGAAGTATAAGCAAATACCTCCAGGGAGGGGAAGAACAGCTTTATCTTTTCTTCCTTGGGATTTTCTCCTGAGGAAGGTGGTTCTATATCTCTCGCATAGGATACAACTTCTAGATTCCAAGGCTGTGTGCTGTTCAAATATGTCCTTTACTCAGAAAGGATCATGTTAGGATCATGTTTGGATCATGTTAGGAACACAGGAACCCATGGAGAATTTCCTCTCAACAATTATCATCCATGAGATATCTGGCATATAATGAGTTAAATTAATAAGTTGAGTGAGTGGCACTAAGGACCTCCCATGTCCTTAGGAATTAGGAAAACATGTAAACGAAACTCATATAACTAACTGTTATACTCATACATATATATGAAGAATTAATTAAATCTGCCAGGGATGGTCCAGATGCAGAGAGTTCTAGAGAAATATACACTTAGATGCCCCTTGAAAAGTTTTATCATATTCAAGCAGAGCTATGGAAAAGGATACAGAGGATGAAGATTCAAGGGATAAAGGATATAATGAAAAGAGCAAGGTTTCTCAGAAACCTTATCTTAATACATATCGCAAAGCATTGGCACACATCATTATTTATTTCTAAGCCAAGATATATTACCTCTCTTGTATATACCACTGCCTCTCTTATCTACTAAATGTAATAAAAGCCCAGGGTTGGCAAGGATCTTGTGAGTCTTTTAGTTAGTTCACCTACCAATGCTTGCATCACTTTGGTCACACTGTTAATAGTTGTTCATCCTAGGATTCATTATCCCAAGGAACTGGGAGTTCTCTACTACCTAAGCAGTATGTTCCACCTTTGAGTAGCAATGAACACCAGACCATGTACCCTTAGCCTGGATCTAAATCTTTCTTTTTCTTTGGTTCTACTTTTTGAAGTCATCCAAAATTAGTATAGGTAACACTGTACACTATAAACCATTTATGAAATATTTACTTCCCTCTCTGTCTTGGCCTTTTAAAAATTAAACATTCCCTAGGATCTGTCCTTGCAATTCTTCAGATAATATATTTTTTTTTCTTCTGTATTCCAGGTAATTCTCCTCTAAACGTCTGTTTAAAAGGTAGGCCCAGTGTAGCAATTGTCCAGCATGGGCAGAATCACTACTCTGACATTTATTACTTTAACAAATCAGTGTATGTGCATTGATTAAGTCTGGAATCCAATCATATTGATACAACAAAATATTAGCAGAGAGCCCAATACTATTGCTGCATACCAATCTATAGTCTTAGAAGTAGGACAAGTGAGTTCAAAGGAAGACAATGAATCATACAAATGTTTCTGTACTTAACGAAGAAAGAAAAAAAGTCACCATTCTATCTAATGACATATCTAAGCCACTCCCCCCAAAAGAAAAAGGCAATCAAGTAGATCCTTGACATGCAGATATACATCAAGTATAATTTGAGCCTAAAGCAGGCTTTTATTTATTTCCCATCTTATTTAGTCTACATTTTTACTTAAGCACAAATAAACATCTATGTTGTACCATGTACATCTGCACATTGCAGAAACTCACTTGACCACATCATTATTTTCATGTATTCAAACTTTATTTTTCTTTCCCACAAACTTGTAGTATCTATGAAAAGCCAAGTCAATGGTTTGGCTTGTATAAAATAAGTGAAGAGTAACTAATGAATATTAACTTTGATGAGTTACTTTTGACTGAGTAGCCCTCAAGAAAAGGATACAGAAATTTATGGAGTTCTGTTTTCTACAGCACCCTATGTTAACTTTCTGACATAAAGTTACAGTACACTAGAATTTCCCTTGTGGTGCAGTGGGTTAAAGATCCAGTATTGTCACTGCAGCAGCTTGGGTCACTTCTGTGGTACAGATTCATTCCCTGCCCCAGGAACTTCCACATGCTACAGGCACAGCCCCCCCCCCCAAAAAAAGGTATAGTAAACTAAATATAACCTTTCATTACTAAAATTTCACAATAATGCAAAGTTATCAACATTTACTGTTAATAACAATAATGAAATATATTTTCCTCTGAAAATATGCCTATAAATAGTTACAGAGATTAGGCAATATAAGTGACCACATATCAATCCTGATCTTTGAAATAATACCAGAGGGAGTTTGTTTCATTTTTTTCACCACTTCTTTCATGAAAGAATGCAGAATTGATGGTTCATTGAGGGTTCAAATTGACTAAGTTTCAAGTCATTATGATTTACCAATTTTCATCTTTGCTTATAGCAACAAGATAAAATTTCAATTAACTGGAAATCAGTTACAGTTAATAGTCATTTAAAATTGTTACATATAGTATTTTCATATGTATTCTCATATGCGTCTAAGTCTAATCACAGTCTATCTAATGTTGTTTCTTTTTCTTTTTTGTCTTTTGTCTATTAAGGGCCGCACCCATGGCATATGGGGGTTCCCAGGTGAGGGGTCCAATCAGAGCTGTTGCCACTGGCCTACGCCAGATCTGAGCCACGTCTCCGACCTATACCACAGCTCACAGCAATGCAGGATCCTTAACCCACTGAGCAAGGCCAGGGATCGAACCTGCAACCTCATGGTTCCTAGTCAGATTTGTTTCTGCTACACCATGATGGGAACTCCCATAATGTTGTTTTCTAATAGCTGCTTTTAATTTTAAAACTCCAATAATAAAATAAGTAAATTCAACCCTTATAATTTAGTTCATTTATAAATTCTTCTTCCTTGAATAAAAAACTCCAAAAATTGTGTTGGCTCCACAGACCCTTTTGCTTTTTTTTTTATTAGTCAATGAATTTGTTACATTTATAGTTGTACAATGATCATCACAATCCAATTTTATAGGATTTCCAACCCTCACCCCTAGCGCATCCCCCCAACCCCTGAAATGTTTCCTTTGGAAACCATTAATTTTTTCAAAGTCTGAGAGTCAGTATCTGCTCTATAAAGAAGTTCATTGTGTCCTTTTTTTCAGATTCCACATGTCAGTGATAGCATTTGATGTTGGTGTCTCATTGTGTGGTTGACTTCACTTAGCATGATAATTTCTAGGTCCATCCATGTTGCTAAAAATGCCAGTATTTCATTCCTTTCAATGGCTGAGTAATATTCCATTGCGTATATGTACCAAATCTTCTTGATCCACTCCTCTGTTGATGGACATTTAGGTTGTTTCCATGTCTTGGCTATTGCAAATAGTGGTGGAATGAACAGTGGAGTACACGTGTCTTTGCGAGTCATGGATTTCTCTGGATAGATGCCCAGGAGTAGGATTGCTGGCTCAAATGGTAGTTCTAGTTTTAGTTTTCTGAGGAATCTCCATACTGCTTTCCACAGTGCCTCCTCCAATTTACATTCCCACCAACAGTATAATTGGGTTCCTTTTTCTCCACACCCTCTCTAGCACTTACTGTTTGTAGACTTTTTGATGCTGTCCATTCTGGCTGGTGTAAGGTGGTACCTCAGAGTAGTTTTGATTTGCGTTTCTCTAATAATGAGTGATGTTGAACATCTTTTCATGTGTTTTTTGGCCATCTGTATGTCTTCTTTGGAGAATTGTCTGTTTAGATCTTCCACCCATTTTTTGATGGGGTTGTTTGTTTTTTTGGTATTGAGTGGTAGGGGGTGTTCATAAATTTTGGAGATTAATCCTTTGTCAGTCGATTCATTTGCAAAGATTTTCTCCCATTCTGTGGGTTTTCTTTTTGTTTTGTTTAGAGTTTCCTTTGCTATGCAGAAACTTTGAAGTTTGATTAGATCCCATTTGTTTATTTTTGTTTTTATTGTCAATACTCTGAGAGGTGGATCTGAGAAGATGTTGCCGTCGTTTATGTCAGAGAGTGTTTTGCCTATGTTTTCTTCTAAGAGTTTTATAGTATCTGGTCTTATATCTAGGTCTTTAATCCATTTTGAGTTCATTTTTATGTATGATGTTAGGGAGTGTTCTAATTTCATCTTTTACATGTTGCTATCCAGTTTTCCCAGCACCACTTATTGAACAGTCTGTCTTTTCTCCATTGTATATTCTTGCCTCCTTTGTCAGAGATTAGTTGGCTGTAGGTGCGTGTGTTTAATTCTGGGCTTTCTATCCTGTTCCACTGATCTATATGTCTGTCTTTGTGCCAGTACCATATAGTTTTGATGACTGTTGCTTTGTGGTATAGTCTGAAATCAGGGAGCCTGATTCCTCCAGCTCCTTTTTTCTTTTTCAGAATGTCTTTAGCTATTCTGAGTCTTTTGTAGTCCCGTTTACCATGGCATCCAAAAGAATAAAATACCTAGGATTAAACCTACCAAAAGAGGCAAAACACCTGTACTCTGAAAACTATGACACTGATGAAAGAAATCAAAGATGACACAAATAGATGGAAAGACATACAATGCTCTTTGATTGGAAGAATCAATATTGTCAAAATGACTATACTATCCAAGGCAATCTACAGATTCAGTGCAATCCCTATCAAATTACCAAGGGCATTTTTCACAGAACTTGAACAAAATATTTTAAAGTTTGTTTGGAAGCACAGACCCTTCTTCTAACCATCTTTGTATCTATATTCAGTGAAGCTTTTGGATAAGCAATAGGAAAGTGAATTATACTGAAATCACCATAGATAATGCTTTTTCTATTTTCTCCTTCTAGAAATGCAGGATGATCCTTTGGATGAAGGAAAAAAGGGATTATAAATGTCCACGTGCAAATCTGCCACATGCTAAGGGGAATTGGCATGCTTGCTTTTGAGCAGGTACCTAGAGCTAGATAGGATTTAACAGGAGATGAGGCTGTTCAGGCAACTTTAGAGAAGAACAACAGACAAAAGTCTGGACTGACTTTCCAACTTTATGGGGTGATTGTATAGCAGTTGGTAGCTTAGAAGAGGTTTACCTCTATTCTTTCACATGCTGCAGTATAGTTCTATACTGCAGTTCATGTAATTTACATTCCATGGATTTTCACCTCATGGCTTTGAACATTAGTTTTTCCTTTAACCTTTTCCACTACTTCTTCCACCTGGCTACTTACACTATACATTTCAAGATTCGGTTCAAATGGGACTATTCCAAGATCTGACCCTGACTCGCTTTCTCAACAGCTTTGATTTTTGTCCTATTTTATACTGTCTAGTACTTTGTATTTATGTTGTTGTGCTTATTACAGCCTATTGTAATGATTTAATTCTCTGTCTTCTCTTTAGATGGTGGGGTCCTTAATGGTAGAAACTAGCAACTAATTCTACACTCATTATGTAATATGACCATAAACAAATGTTTACAGAATTCTATCTCTTGATGAAGTTCACTGAATGGACTTTCAAATTTGGGGAAACCCAAATAAAATCTGCTAAAATGTTTATTTTTTCCTTGCTTTCTTCATTACAAAGCTTATCACGGAACTTTTACTTTCTGAAATAAGTTTTTAATATTGATACCTCATTTCTTTTTTCTTACTAACTCACTACTTATGCCATTGTGTTTAGCTTAAGCAGGACTATGGCCGATGGCTGACTCTAAGACATGTTAGGTTCTGTTGTTCACACAAGGGCTCCAAAGTGTTCCATCTGGTCATTTTGGCAAACAGAGCAGTCATTTTGTGCAAACCAAAGCTGTTTTCATCAGTATATATTGTACGATGTTCAAATTACGAGGGTTTTTAACATCACCAGCTGAGAAAGGATTTGTTTCTGTTTCTTTGTTTTGTATATGTTTAGCTTCTCCCTAGTCTCATTTCCCTGTGGAGTTTTTCCCCTATTTCCTAATTACTTTCTAATTCCCTATTTTTCTCATAATTTTATAAGAAAGCATTCATAACCTCCTCACTGCACTCCAGAAGGACACACAGGAATTATCCTAATCAACTTACTAAAAAATCCAGATAAAGGATAAGAAATTGCTTTTGAAAAGAAAAAAAAAAAAGAGAATTTACTGACGGATGCTTGAGTGCCTCTTTCTTTTTGCAAATACTCTGTACATATTACCACAATCTGAAGATGAATTACTTGAAGGAAAGAAAGGTATTTGTTTTTTCTTATCTCCTTAAGCCAAGGCTGAATTTTTCAGATTTGCCAATTGGTCTGATGTCTTTCACATTTGCTTTTTGAAGTACTATCATACTATAATTTACTCAGAATTGCAGATGCCCACACCACACTTGGGAACAAATGAGATGATTTATTTGTGTATTGAATTTTTAATGATGCTTCTTGGAAAAAACTTCAGAGGGCAGTTTTGAAAAGTTATCACTGAGTACGTGAAGAGATGTCACCTTCAATTCAATGTTGAACTGGGATGCAGGGAACTAATAAGCAGTTTTTTCCATGGAGAAGGATTTTAAAAGCAAACCCAATGAAATGAATACTCTCAAGAATTTCAAAGTCATCAGTACATTTTTCCAATACCCCTTTCTAAAAATTTCTTCTCACAATCACCTCCATTTTTTTCTAAAGTACATTCTGCAATTGTCCTATTTCAGTGAATTATTGGAAGTAATTTTTCCAAGAGAATTTTGATTTTAAAGGCTTCAATTAACTCATTTACTGTTTCAGAAATGGTGGCTTTCTTAAGAGAAGATTTTAAGTTCTGTCAAAACATTTAAACAATTTTCAATTAGCAGATATTTTCACATCAGTTTGAACCATATGAAAGTGCCCCTTTTCAAGTCAAAAACAGTTGAATATTGCAACTTTATAGTCACGTGTGTGTGTGTGTGTGTGTGTTACTTTGGATTGTATGTCTTAACACAGTACTGAATAAAACAAGTAACTTGATAATAATATCAAAGAACTCCTATGACCAAAAAAGTGGTTTTTTATATTTAAAATTAAATTTGAATAAAACCTACCATTAGAAATTAAATTAAAAGTACACCATATAAGTTTCTCTGCATATATTTAGCTATAATACATACTGATATATCTTAATCGATTATACTAATGGAAGCCAAGACTGCACATAAACCTCAGAAATTTACCCAGAACAAGCACAAAACTTATTACAAATATGCAATGAAAAACTTTGGTACTATGATTGCACTTCTAACTGACAAATAAATTGCACATGCAAACATACAAGAACATATTATAGTTTACTCAGTCTTAGAATTAGTTCTACTGCATAGTTTAAAAAGATGACTACTTATTGTGATTTTTCTCTTTAGTTGTAACTCTATTACCACAGTTTTAATCATGATACCTGTCATACAGATTTCCTCTCCTCAACCTTCAATTACTAGGAACACAAAATTCTTCAGAGGCAGATTGGGACAGAAAAAGAAGACAGCAAATAAGAAGGGTATTCTGCAGACTGAACGAATGGATAATGAAGAGTCAAAGGTTGATTAAAACATATTTGTAATTAGCAGTCGTAAGATTAATAATAATGATCATAAATAATCACATTGGTTTTATTCAAATCTTATCCATCTCAAAGAGGCTGAATATGTTAAATCCGATTTTAATTCTTCCCGGATCACCCTGAAGGAAGGTCAGCCAGGAGTCTCAAGAAAACAGAACTAAATGCCACAGATTTCCATGTATTGGGAAATGATGGTGGGTTTGGTAAGGGCCTGCTTATTTGAAATACTTTTGCCAGGTGAAAATTTTAAAGATATTATCTGAAAGTCCTAGAAATCATTCTATAATTTTAAAGTAAATTTTACCTTAGAAAGTATTTCGAGAAAGTATAACCTTTTAACAACATTCATTTCCAGACTCTCTGCCACCTCTGCTGTCAATGGTTTCTGAAGAATGATGAGCTATAAGGTATCTTGCTCTCTGAGAAGCTGGAGCCATTCATCTAATGCAGCCACATTTGAGTGTAATGAAGCTGAACATCTAGAACTCACATTTTCTGTCAGAGTTTGTGCTAAGTGCTTACTTACTACTATATTATTAGCAACGAAAAATTAGATGTCAGGTCACATTTATGAGCTAAAATTAATATGGATTTTTTGAGATTTTAAAACACTTGCTTACTGAAAAAGTATGCACTTTTACAATGCTTCCATTAACTTATTCACTAATCAAAGGTTTGCCCCAAAGTCCCACTATGAATCCAGCCTTTACAGAGACTAGAAAGTGTTTTCAGATCTGATACTCACTAAAGTGCTTCACACAAAATTTCTCAGTAAGTATCTCTTATCAGATGAAAGGACAGGAAAATAAGGTGGGTGTCATAAAGTGTGAATCCAGATGTCCCCTGAGGTCCTTCTTTTATTTTTGATCAAGATAAGATTAGCTGTAAATCCCATTGGCACACCATGTAAAATGTCTAATCCCTTTTTCAAAAAACCTCTGTTGTCTTAAGGTGTTAATGATCATTTTTTGTTTCAAATTCTGGTCTCCACTGAATTCTCATTCTCTGATCTGTGTCTTGCATAAGCCAAAAACTGAATTTGGCATACAAATTATATAGATGGTCTATACACTCTATTTAAATTAGTTGTCAACATTTAAAAATCAGGAAATCTTACAAAAATATCACCGCTTTAAATTATTTTGAAAAATCATAATAAAAGTCTTCATTGAACCCTTATTCCCCCAAGACAGAAATCTGCTAGCACTGATTAAGCTCTTTGCTAGCGAAGGGTCTTCTTTCAGAGTCACCACCACCTCTCTTATCCTATCTACTGCAGGCTTCACCCATCTTCACTACCTCTCTTCGTCATGGACCTAATCTAGCATTAATCCAAATGCGAAATTTCGTCTCCTCCCTTAAATTTCTCCCCACACACATTTATACACATAGCAATCAGATATTCTACATATATGAATGTAGCATATTTAGTGAAGGAGATCAATATAAAGGGGCAGATAATGTTTAATGACCTAAATTTTAAAAATCTTTTGGGAGTTTCCATTGTGGCTTTGCAGTAACAAATCCAATGAGTATCCATGAGGACACAGGTCTGACCCCTGGTCCCACTTAGTGGGTTAAGGATCTGGCATTGCTGTGAGCTGCAGTGTAGGTCACAGACATGGCTTGGATTCCATGCGGCTGTGAGGAAGGCTGGCGGCTGCAGCTCCAATTTGACCCATAGCCTGGTAACTTCCATATACTGTGGGTGCAGGCATAAATAGACTAAAAAAAAATAATGTCATGGGCTATGGCTTCCCTTGTCACACAGTTTTTCAAATTCCCAAATCCCTATTTTTTTTTTCCCCAACGGCCTTTTTTTTTCTTTATGCTCTGCTCACCTCTTCCTACAAGGTCTCACTTTAATAAAAGCAGCATTTGAAAGGAAACGATTTTCTAAACAAAGATTTCCTCCTAAGTGGAATTGTCTTGTTAGCTGTAAAGGTAACTTTTTTTTTTCATTCCTCTATAGATGCAAGTGCTTGTTTCATACCAGAATTTATTTAGCTGTAACTGAATCCCATAATGGTAAAACCTAGGAAAATAGAAAAGATCGTTTTCAAGTTGGTACAAGAATTCCAAGTTTTAAAATGTATCCTTATATTGCCATCTGACCAAATTTTGAGTTAACCAATCTAAGCACAAGGTAACCCTTTTTCTAAGCTCTTCAGTTTGGAATAGAGACTAGTTATTATCTCAGAAAAAACTATTGCAGTATAAATGACATTTCTGGCATTCATCATTTTAATTATCAAAAAGATCAAGGCAGAAGAGGTTGTGTTAGTTTGCTCAGGCTACCATAACAAAGTACCTCGGACTGGGTGTACTAAACAGAACTTTAGTTTCCTTATGATTCTGGGGGCTAGAAATTCAAAACGACGTCAAGAGTGTTGGTTTCTTCTGAGCCTTCTCTTCCTGGCTTGCAGATGGTTGTCTTCTCCCTGTGTGCTGCTCACAAGTATTCCTGGGCTCTGCTCTTGGAGTGATATAGAAGGATTGTCTTTTCCAGTCCAACATGATCATCTACTTTTCTTTGGACAATGATTTTAAGCCTATGAAAAAATATCCAGTGCTTTGACAACCATTGTGCAATTTGTACATTCTCTTCCCTTGCTGAAGCTACAGTGGAAATTCCTGCCAAGATGGTATGCATTAACCTGAGACTCTATAAAAGTCAGTAAACAGAGGGATCCCTGCTGACCTATGATTAACATATAGGAAGAGAAATAAATCAGCCTTTCTGTTAACCACTGAGGTTTTAGAGTGCTTTTTTTTTTTTGTAGCAAAACTAGTCCATCTTGATCAATTCTATGGGAAAAACCAAAAATACAGTATTTTTTTTTTTAGATTGTATTACTTTTTTTCCCCCCTTTTTTTTTTTTTGGCTGACCTGTGGTATATGTAGTTCCCAGGGCAAGGGTCAAATCAAGCCACAGTTGCAACCTATGTCACACCTATGGCAACACCAGATCCATAACGCATTGTGCTGGGCTGGGGAGTCTAGTCTGCAACCCAGCATTCTGGAGATGTGGCCAATCCTGTTGTGCCAGCGCAGGAACTCCAAAAATGTGGTAAATTAAAGAGTGATGATAACCAGCCTCACAAACTAACTGATTTAAATGCTGCAACAGGAATCCAAGACTTCATCTACAGTATTCCATTGTATCTAAAATGACACAATGGTAAGATACATATCAATTTCAAAGATGTGAACATGGAAAAAACATTCATTTTAGTATTGACAAGAGGGATTATTTTAAATTATCCTAAATTATCAAAAATAGAGGCATTTTTACACATATGCTAATTTGTTGTATCATTGTGGCTAATGTACTTTTTATTATAGGAAGAGTTGAGAAAATCTTCATATAAATTTAAATCCAAATGATATTTGCTTTTCCATCTTTTGTCTATTCACTGTATTGTCTATTCAACCACTTACTGAGGTTTCAGTCCTCTTAAACTATATGGGTATTTCACTGATTAAGGTTCCCAGCAAGTAAAAAAATAGGTTACAAAAACTCTTCAGTGCCTGTGTTGACATAGGAGCACAAAGAAGAAAACCCTATGGCCGTATACAGCTGAGGATGGACAAGGGTGAGATTTGCTTTTGTATCTTGTCCTAGATGCCTTTAGCATTACATCTATCCATCACTTGATGAAGTGATGTGTAAAAGAACTCAGAATGTTAGTGATTCCTCTCAGCTTGTTTTTTAAATGAGTGAATCTCTCAACAATATGGGATAACTCTGTTACTTGGGAGATTGATGTAAATGAGGAAACTTCATTTGATTGCTTAACATTCTTATCATATTTAAACCTGGAATGTGAACTAAAATACACTTGACAATACAACATGGATCCAACTATTTTCTGTTTTCTCTGTATTGTTCTTGCCCCCCCCTTTTTTTTATTTTGCTTCACCAATTACTCACAGATACAAGTTCTACCATTCCTTAATATTCTTAATATTCCCATAATTTTCTTAGAGTGATTTGTCTTCTTGTATGGAGAAGGCAAGGATTAACTCTATTTTCTATCATATTCATACTTTTGTTTACTCCCTCAACAAATATTTAAAGGTTCAATACATTTTCCTGCTAAATTCAGGGTGTTTTATAGTCAGTACCTATGTAATTAAGGGAAGGTCCAGCTTGTACCTATATAATTAAATAATGTCCAGTTTAAGAAGATCACATAGTAATGGGAAGAGAATGCATTGGCTCTTAAAAGCCTGAGAATGAGTCACATAAATTTAGGAGGTTGTTTCTCTTAGCTTTTTCTATCTTAAAAAATAGACACAGAATTTAGAGCAGCTGATTCAACAAGCCTTCCTAGGTATGACACAGATTGTTTAAAAAAAAAAAAAAAAAAAACTGCAAATGTTCTGTAAAAAGGCAGAACACAGCTTACTTGCCTTTGAAAGTCCTGCCATGTAGATGTGGCTGGAAAAAAACAGTGAAAGCAGTGAATATTCTTCTACTTGTCAATGCCTGCATAGATGCACCATACAGGCCAAACTGACCCACGTATCTTAATGTCAAGCCACATGGACATGAACACTGATGTCTCTATAGCCAGCAATTGTTGAGAACAGACTATTAAAATAGTCTCCATCTGAAAACAGCTTCCAGAATTACCTGTGATTATCCACCAAGGTCAAAATGATCTTGCTCATGAAAGCCTAAGAATCATGCTACCTGCACTGAACAGCAGCACTTTCCTTCTCTTCACATTAGTCCCCAAGTCCCATTCCTTGTCTATTCCTTAATATTTGTAACCCATGCATTAAGTGATGGTGTTCTAGGGGTCAATGAATAATATCCTAGGCTTGACAACACAATTCAGAACAGCAGACTGCTAGAGTTTGAACAGCAGGGATAGCATATAATATTTATTATTATAAAGCTCTTTGGGTAATATACCTTAATTATAAATTATCAGCTATAATGGAAAAAATAGAAATAATTATAAAAAAATTGAATGGACTTTCTAATGTCTATCCAGCTTTACTGGGGATGTTCCCACATGAGAGAAAATTTGGGTCTAAAGAAAAAATAAGGAGTTCCTATTGTAGTTCAGTGGAATAAAAACCCAACATTGTCTCTGTGAGGATGTGGGTTTAATCCTTGACCTCACTCAGTGGGTTTAGGATCTGGTGTTGCCAAGGCTGTGGGTGTAGGCCACAGCTGTAGCTCTGATTTGACCCCTATCCCAGGAACTTCCATATGCCACAGGTGCAACCGTAAAAAGAAAAGAAAAAGAAAAAAGAACAAAGACAAAGACTATTCAGAGGGAATTTAGCCTTTTCAGAAAATGTGCTAGAACAATTGAACATCCATATTAAAAATATATATACACCCTGACCTATAATCATACTTCATTTTTTTTAAAGTTCACAACAGATCATAGGTCTAAATATATAAATTAAAAAATATAATATTCTATGAGAAAACATAGAACAATTTCTTTAAGATATTGGGTTGAGCAGACAGATTTTGATAGACACCAAAGCCGCCAAATAAATAATTTTATTTTAGTAAAATTAAAACCATTTATTCTTCGAAAAGCACTTGAAAACAATGACAATTTATGACACATGTTTTACAAATCTAATTTCTGGCAAAGGGTGTATAACAAAGGTATATAAGTTACCCTCAAAATAACTCAAAAAAGTACAAAAGATTTGAACAGACATTTTACCAAATAAGATAGAAAACAAGCTTAAGCAAATATTTTGAATATCATTAATCATTCATGAGATGCAAACTAAAAGCAAATTGAATGATTCTGGTTTCAACTTGAACATCTACGAAGCTCAGGAGCCATTACTCCTATTCTTACAACAACAAAAAAGCTGAACAAACTGGAAATCACAGCCATCTCTTGGGTCCAGAGAACTGGGGTCACAGGGCAAACTGCTATACTGACATTTGGAGAGACAGGCAAACAGAGAATTGCAGCTGAGTTTAGCTTATCTGAAAAAGTAGCCACGGGACCCATAAAATTGCAGGAACACTTAAAAATCAATGATGAATTGTTGATTCTGCATGTAGATGAGCAAACAGTGAGAAACCCTCTGTGGTGCCACAGTTTGAAGGGGCTGCCACACTTTCATAGGTTTTATCTCAAGAAATCCCATCAGGTTTCATGGGGAGGAACCATAAAATTTCTCCATGTATCTCCATTGGGGAAGGTAAGAAGAACCAGTTTGAAGTATATCAGAACATTCTGCATAATTAAAGACCTATGGTCCAGGGGAAATGCTTTATGAGAGCATGATCCCATGAGTGGAGAGGTGACTCTGGCCTATGAAGCCTAGATATTTCACCTAAGGGATGGAGGGTAAGGAACGCTTGTGAATCCATAGCCCAAGAACACAGACTCATTAAATATGAAGAACTAACCATAAGATTATAGATAATGACCTTCCCTCTTAATCCACCAATAATGCTCTAATATAATAAAAGTGTTATGCAGTTGAAATAGCTACAAGATGCCATCCCTCTCTGAGGAGGAATATATAAAGAAGCCCAAAGTCAGGAAGGGAGACTAAATCAAGTAGACTAAACAGTATAAAGAATAGTATCTAAGGTTAAACACATGCCAACTCCTAGTTATATTAACATAAAATCTCACAGTGAATGCCTATCCACCTCAATTCCAGTTATCAAAAATGTCATGTTCAGCCTTGACAAGAAAAAAATACATACAATAAAAAGCAAGAAAAAACAGTCAGAGTAGATAAAATAAGCATCAGAACCACACTCATATGTGATATAGAATTTTGGAATTATCAGATACAGAATTTAAAATAACTGTGTAATATATTAAAAGCTCTAACTGAAAATATAGGAGTTCCTGTCATGGCACAGCAGAAACGAATCTAACTAGGAATCTGAGGTTGCGGGTTCCATCCCTGGCCTTGCTCAGTGGGTTAAGGATCCGGCGTTGCTGTGAGCTGTGGTGTAGGTCACAGATGTGGCTCTGATCCTGCGTTGCTGTGGCTCTGGTGTAGGATGGCAGCTGTAGCTCTGTTTGGACTCCTAGCCTGGGAACCTCCACATGCCACAGGTGTAGCCCGAAAAAAAAGACAAAGGACAGAAAAATAGAAAGAAAATGTAAACAGTCAAGAACAGATTAATAATACAGAGAGAATAAAATTCTAAGATTCAAAAATAAATATTACAAATTAAAAACACGATAATAGAACTGAAGAACGGGCTCATTGACAGAATGGAGTGGCATAGAAAAGAATTAGTGAGCTTGAGAAACTTCTAGCTTGGGAAACTTCACAAACAGAAACAAAAATATTTTTTAAAAAAAGAACAAAGAGGGAGTTCCCTTCATGGCTCAGCAGTTAACAGACCCAACTAGGATCCATGAGTATGAGGGTTTGATCCCTGGCCTCACTCAGTGGGTTAAGGATCTGGCATTGCCATATAGTGTGATGTAGGTCCCAGATGGGGCTTGGATCCTGTTTTGCTGTGGCTGTGGTGTAAGCTGGAAGCTATAGCTCCGAATTGACCCCTACCGTGGGAAGGCTCATATGCCATGGTCGTGACCCTAAAAAGCAAATAAAAAGAACAAAGGAAGAAAGAGCAGTACAGGAACCGTGGAACATTTAAAAAAAAAAAAATCTTTTTAGGGCTGCACCTGCCGCATACAGAGTTTCCCAGGCTAGGGGTTGAATTGGAACTGTAATCACCAGCCTACACCACAGCCAGAGCAGCACAGGATCTGAGCGGCATCTGCAACCTACACCACAGCTCACGGCAATGCCGGATCCTTAACCCACTAAGTGAGGCCAGGGATCAAACCTGCATCCTCATGGATGCTCGTCAGATTCATTTCTGCTGAGCCACTGGTGGGAACTTCTGTCAGATAATTTTTTAAAAGAAATGACATAATGCATGGCTGATATATCAACAGGAAGAGAAAGATGGTGCAGAGCAGAAGAAATACATGAAGTAACAAAGGCTGAGAATTTTTCAAAATAAAAGACAGAGACCAAACCACAGATCTGGAAGCTTAAAGAGCATAAAGCAGGATAATCACCAAAAGATTTCACCTAAGCATATCGTTTGCAGACTGCAAAGTAACTAAGACAAAGAGAAAAATCTTGAAATAAGTTAGAGGAAAAATGAACACTTGTCTATAGAAAAACAAGTATACAAATTTTATTGGCTTTCTTTTCCAAAAGCATGAAGGCAAGAAGACAGTAGTGAAATACCTAAGGTGTTGAAAAATCCATCCACCTAGGATACTGTATCCAGTATAACCATTCTTTATATGTTTCCATGTCTTGGCTATTATGAATAGTGCTGCTATGAAGAGAGTGGTGCATGCATATTTTTGAATTATAGTTTTGTCTGAATATATGCCCAGGAGTGGGATTGCTAGATTGTATTACAACTCTATTTTTAGTTTTTTTAGGAACCTCCATACTGTTCTCCACAGTGGTTGCACCAGCTTACATTCTCACCAATGTCGTGGGAAGGTTTCTTTTCTCTACACCCTCTCCAGCATTTGTTATTTGTAGACTTCTTAATGGCGGCCTTCTGACCAGTGTGAGGTGTGCCTTTTCCTGTGCCTGTTGGCCATCTGTATGTCCATGGACAGATGAATGGATAAAGAAGTTACAGTATGTATAGACTATGGAATACCACTCAGCCATTAAAAAAGAATGTAATAATGTCAGTTGCAGGAAACATCGATGGAGATAGAGATTATCGTACTGAGTAGAGTAAGTCAGAAAGAGAAATACAAACACCATATGATATCACTCATATGTGGAATCTAAAATATAACACAAATGAACTCATCTATGAAACAAACATACTCACAGGCATAGAGAAGACACTTATGGTTGCCAAGGGAGGCAGAGGTGGGGGAGAGTTGGAGTAGTAGTTTGGAGTTAGCATATACAAACTACTATATATAAAATAGATAACAACAAGGTCTTACTGTTTAGTGCAGTGAACTATATTCAATATCCTGTGGCAAACCATAATGGAAGAGAATATTAATAGAATGTATGTGTAAAACTGAATCATTTTGTTGTATAATAGAAATTAACACATTGTACATCAACTATCTTTCAATAAAAAACAAATTTTAGAAAGTGAAAGAATTAGAGATTTTCTCTAAAACTCAAGTTCTACCCTACATAAAATATTAAATAAGTTATTCAGGGAGAAGTAAAATGAGGCAGAAACTCAGATCTGTGTAAATAAATGAAGGGTGTCAGAGAAATAAAAAATGAAGCTAAATGAAATTTTTACTTTTCTTATTCTTAATTGACCTAATAGATTACTGGTTCAAAGTAATACTAGTAACAACATAGTGAATGATCATAACATATAGAGTATGGACATGAATGACAATACTGTCACAAGGGATGGGAGGAAAGAATTGGGAATACGCTTTTAAAAGGCACCTGTACTACCTGTGAAGAGAACAATGCTATTACAGTGGACTTAGTTGCAAATATGTATTTCAAACTCGAGTCAAAACTAAAAAATTTAAAAGATGCATAATTGATAAGCTGAGAAGTGAGAAAATGGACTCATAAAATGCTCAAGTAAAAAACAGAAGGCAGAAAAAAGAAAAATAATTAAAAAAAAACCACACACACAAAAAGTGCAATGAATAGAAAACAGTTAAAAATATGGTAGATATTTTTCCAATTAAATAAACAATCACTTTAAATGTGAATGATTTATAAACATCAATTAAAATACAGAATAAATTTAAAAAAACAGACAAGATGAATTCCCTCATAGAACAGTGGGTTAAGGATCCAGAATTGTTATTGTAGCATCTTGAGCTGCTGCTGTGGCTTGAGTTTGATCTCTTGCCCAAGAACTTTTGCATGCTGAGTTATGGCCAAAGAAAGAACGAAGAGCCAACTGTATATTGCCTACAAGAAATCCCTTTTAAGTATAAAGACATAAATGTAATAAAAGTAAAAGGATGCAGAAATGTGTACCATGTTAACAGTAATCAAAAATACCATCATTGCTTTTAGAAAACTCAGGCTTCACGACAAAGAACAAGGATAGTATGGTCAGTTCTCCAAGAGGACACAATAATCTTTAACATGTATGTACCAAACAACAGAACATCAAAATACATGAGGTAAAATCTGATAGAAATGCAAAGAGAAATAGGAAAAATGGCAAGGAACCACCAATATACAACTATTAGAATGGCTAAAATAACATTTAGAAATGACAATATAATTTGAAGATGGATAGCAAAGTTAAACCTAAAAGGCTACATATTATATGATTGTGATACACCAAAAAGGCTACAGAGATGTAAATAGATCAATGAGTGCCAGGGTTTAGGGGTGGAGGAGTGGATTGGCTACAAATGGGAAAACAAGCAAATCTGCAAGTGTGGAAATGTTCTAAATGAAACTCTTATGGTAGACACACAACTTTGGGTTCATCAACACACATTAAACCAAGACCCCTGGGTGAATTTTATTGTATGGGAATTAAAAATAAATAGGACAAAGGAGGAAAAATGGAATTCAGACTGTGACAAATAAATCTAACTGTATTACAAATGAGTCTTATAACCACCCTAAAGAGAGTGGAGAAGAAAGGAGTGGATTTAAGTGATTGGTAAACTGCATTAACTGCACACTGTAAAAGTAATACAAAACAACTATACATAAACACTGTACTCTAGTTGGTAAATTTGCTCCTTAGAGGAGTATACTTTACTCTCAAATTGTTTGTATACTATGTTTGAATGAATAAGTAAATACACTGTAGATAATTAGAGCCAGATCTCTCACTGTTATAGAGATAAGTTATGAATAAAGATGAAATGCAGAATGAAACTTGCAGAGCTGAAATGGAAATAGAGGTATCACTGTGCTCATTAAATAATAATATATATGAATATATGCAAACAAATGTAGCTCCACTGATGTATGCTAAAATTTGAGGGTGAAAGTTTATGCATAAATAAAATATTGCATAGTTTTTAATATATCTCTCCTCGAATAGTAAATTTAGACTAGACAATCATGTGAGACACCATGTTAACTGATTAATAAAATCATTATCAGTAATATATGTCAACATTATGTACTCCTTGATTGGATGCATGAAAATGGCTTATAACTTCTGTGACATCATTCCAAATAATTCTTGAGATCAACCCAACCAAGAGAAAACATGAGACAGACTCAAATTAATGGCTATTCTATAAAATAAATGAACAATACTCTTCAAAAATATCAAGGTCATGAAAAAGAAGAAAATGAGAAAAATGCCACAAACTGAAGGAAACTAATCATGATGTGCTCTTCGATTAGATCCTGCATCAGAAAACAAACATTAGTGGAAAAACTGGTAAAAATTTGAATAAATTCTGCAGGTTAGTTAATAGTATTACACCAAAGGTAATTTTCTAGTGTTAATAGTTATTTGAAGGTTATGTATAATCTTAACATGGAGGGAGATGAGTGAAGGGTATATGAGAACTCTTTCTACTAGTTTCCTAACTACTGTAAGTCTATAAATATTTCAAAATTAATAAAAAATAAATGTCTAATGCCTCAAAGACAAATGTAAATAGACATAAAGACAAATAGATACAAAAGTAGATAGACTGACTAGAAATGCTTTTATAAGTACTAGAGCCATGTAAAATATAAAATCATATAAACTGTAGAAGTACTGAATATCAAAGGAATCAATTTAAAATAAGCTGTGCTGTGGAGTCCCATTGCAGCTCAGCAGTAAGAAGCAGATTAACATCCACGAGGATGTGGGTTCCATCCCTGGCCTTGCTCAATGGATTAAGTGTCCAGCATTGCTGTGATCTGTGGTGTAGTTCACAAACACAGCTCCAATCTGGTTTTGCTGTGGCTGTGGTATAGGCTGGCAGTTGCAGCTCTGATTTGACCCCTAGCCTAGGAACTTCCATATGCTGCAGGTGAGGCCCTGAAAAATAAAATAAAATAAAATGAAAAATTGTACTGTCAGAGTCCTGGCAACAAATAGAGGCCACACTCAAAAGTGCTTAACTAAATAGAGTATAAGGAAGGGAGTCTTAACATGAGAGTACGAAGGACTAAGAGAATGAACAAAATATCTTTAATAGAACTTGACCTGACAGGTTAAGAAGATGGAACAATATTCCCAGAGCCCAGGTGAGACTGAGGGTTGTAGAAGAGGAATTATGCCCAGATGTGAGTGATGCCAGAATCATGGCAAGACATGGAGGAAATAAGGGGATTAATACCCCCAATCTCTCCTTTTATATACTCCAAACTCCTTCTGATACTTCTCATTGGTCAAACCCAGTTGGAGGAAGATTCTGCCTATAGAGGCTCCTCTTTCTGAGTACAGACCAGGGCAAAGAAGGGCACAATAATGGATCTGGAAGGAGTGAGGATAAGGCAAACAGAAAATCCCGCACACTTGCCATACTTCTGCTCCGTTTGCAATTCCCCCCTCCCCCCGCAAGATCTCAGCAATGTGGGATCTGGGCTGCGTCTGCAAACTACACTACAGATCACAGAAATGCCAGATACTTAACCCACTGAGCGAGGCTAGGGATAGACCCTGTATCCTCAGGGACACTAGTCAGGTTTGTATACTGTTGAGCCACAATAGGAACTCCTCAATTTGCAATTATTTAAAAAAAAAAAAAACACAAGAAAATATTTCATTATGAAAGAAAAGCAAAACAGGAGAAAAAAACTGAAAAAAGTTTTTGAAAATATGAGGGTTTTATGACATAATCATGCCCTTTCTACCTAGTTGATAGGCTGCTTTACTTCCTACACACACATTCTAATTCATGTCAACACTTGCAGCGAAATGAATTTCTCTTTTCCAGTTTTTTAATATCTAAGAAGTGGTTTATTAATTAACAAACTTATATTCAGCATATGTCAAAATGTTAAGTTTCTATTTTTTTCTTTGTAGTAATTAACTTTTTCTCTATAGCTTCTTCATTTATCTGATTCAGAATTCCTTGGTAAAGCTGGAGTAAGGGTTCAAAAAAAAAGTAAGAATTAGCTCAAAGATATTGTTGGGGACCATTTTCCCTGACAGCCAAACATTTTCATATATATGAATTATGAGTAATAGTATAATTTGTCAGCTTTCTTAATAATGTTTCAGGGAAGAACACAGTCTTAGTGGGACAAAGGTAATGAAAAGAGAAAGAACCGGAAGTCATTGATGAGAGTCTAACCCTCTAAAACCTCCAGTTTCTCAATGCCTAGGACACTGTCTGAAAAAAATCGATTAATTTATTAAATAAATAAATACATTAAAGTCACCCATGAGGATCTCTAAGCACCCCTAAAGAGAATTCAGTTTCCATCTGAGGAGAAAGAGAGGATAATATATGCTCCATTATCTTTATGTTCCTTAGATATTTTTTAAGAAAGAACTAGGTTTTTATCCTGGAAAGAGATAGGATTCCTCTACTCCTTAAATCAAATGACTAAGAGAGCCTGATTTGAATTATTAAAATCCGAATGCTTAAGGTTTACCAAGTACTGACCGAGACAGCCTGCATTTCCCCTCGGCTTAACTAGACCTTAGGCAGGTTTCTTTGGGACTCTAGGTTCCTGTCCTTCCTTTACTTAAAGCATTTACTTTAGAAAGCTTCATGGCAAATTCTTCCTAGTCCCTTTAAAGATACAAATCTTCTCCCAGCATCTTGCCAGTTTTCCAAGCTAGAAATGTCTTTTTCAAAAACCTGGGAGTCATCTCTTCAGAATGTAATCATCAAGAAAGCCAGGCCCTAGATCCCAATTTCCGAAGGAGGGTAGGAGCCTAGCTTCCTTAAGTGACGATTAGCAAACACAGATGTCCCGATCACGCTGACCAACCTCCCTTCCTAATGCCTCCCAAATACTTTTCCATTAGCCAACCATTATTTCAAAACCCTCCTGCATTTTGTTTCTATTATTAAATTCAATCTCTCTCCCCTGTTGCAAGTTTTTTTGATATTTTTATATTCTTTTATATAATGATAATGTGATAAAAAAAATGTATACATGTCTATGTGACTAGGTCACCATGCTGTACAGTAGAAAACTGACAGAACACTGCAAACCAGCTATAATGGGAAAAAAATAAAAATCATTATGCAATAGTCTTATTTTTTCTTTATTTTTTTTTAAATTGTAATCAGTTGTTAGGTATTCCTTGACATATCTAGCAAGTGACCAGTACAATGTCCCTTGACAGTGTATATCATGTGCCAGGTGTTCTGCTAAGGTTTTCTGGAGCAATACTTTGTTCATTCTTCACAATTATTCTCAAAGTACGTGTTATAATCATCCCCAGGCAAGAATTACAATTACAGGCAAGAATATTGAATCTATAAGAGTTTAATTAATTTTCTAAGAACCATATGGTTAAGTGGAAGAGCCTGCAGAGTTACTTTTACTCACTATACTTTTACTCACTATATCATACGTATTCTGACAAAATAAGAGGGTCTTCCAACAATGTGTAGCCAATGTTGGTTTTAAAAATACTACTTTTCTTTGGAACCATGATTCTATTTGACCCTTATAATGTAAGGGAATATAAGAAGCTTAAAGGAGACAAACACTCTAAAAAAGCCTTCAAAGGCCCTTCTGGAAGAGATGGATAAGCTTGGAAACTAGCATGTCATATTCAGGTTGCTCTGAAAGCAGCATTAAACCTGACTTTAGCATATCTCTTCTATGTCCTCTCAACTGTTTTGAAACCAGTTGGTTCTCAGTAGACAGAACAAGGGGTGAAAGATCCTGTATTGTTTTAACTTCCCACCACCTATCCCTTTACCTTGATGCAATTGCACTCTCTCCACTTCACTAGTTTGTGCATTTAGACATACATTTAAATAAATAACATATACATATTATATATATATATAGTGTATAGATAATGTGTATGCATGTGCATATATGTTTATGTGTGTGCTTTTAAAAATTGGAGACAAATACCTCATATAAGAATTTAGTCCATTATTTCAATGTCTTTATTCTGTAAAGACTGTTATTTCTTTTTTCTCATGAATTTTGTATAATTTAAATATTTTTCTACTTTGGAGAATTTTAAAATTAATCTAACATTTTTATTCTATGTTTTTATTTTTTAACTTTTTATTCTATCATTTTAATTTTTGTTTAATTTTGCACTAAACTTATACTATTTTTAAACTTTTTGTGTTGTTTCCTCTCTTCTGCTCCCCTTATTACCCTGGGAAAGGAGATTGACTCTTTCTGACTCTGTCTTCCTCCAAGCTGTTTTGCTAGCCATTCCTTTTTAGCCATTCTTCAAACTTTAGCGAGTCATTTACTCTTTAGGAAAGATCCTTAAGACTGCTCTCTTCAGTGTTTACCACATGCGCATCATTCATTTGTTTTATTGGGAAAAAAAATGGTGGTATTGTGAGAGAAAAATGCCATTGAGACCATCAAAAAAGGAACATGAACACAATCATGCTAGAAAAATATCAGAAGTTGAGAATAAATGACTAGAAAATAGAATTGTGGCAACATTCAAATTAAGAATTTAGAAACAATTTGGAAAATTAACAGAAATAATATGGGAGGAATAAACCTGGAGAGAGACGACAGACAAGAAATCCAAATCAGGATAAAAGGAAGTTTTTGCTGAAGGCAGTGAGAGGGGGAATGAAGACACATCTATATTTAGGTCAGTGGTAGTGCTTGTTCTTTCTTCCCGTGGTTTAGTTCTTATAGAGACAGGTTTCTTTTTGGCAAATGTGTTGAAGAGAGTTCGTATATGTCAATGATGGTTCACCCTCTCCACACGCCACATGTTATAGCAGCCTCAGACAAATAATATCTTTGCCTGCTGGCCTTAGGGATGCTCTGTGGGCATTGCTCACATTTTTTGAAGTATATCATTTCACTATAAAGCATTCTGGTCATGTTTATTTCAGGGTTAAGGGCATACTTACTACCATATTCATCGTATCCAATCCTATCTTCAGGCTGGAGCTCTTACTTTAGGAAGATAGGCACAGATTTGACTAATATTATCCCAAAATGAACAAAAAAGTGTTACAGATGTGTTTTTTGGGGGAAAGGATTTCTTTGGACTCAGAGAGCTTTTTAGAAATAGTTCACTTGGTAATAGTTGTCCCAAAATTTCCACAATAGAAATATCTGGGAAACATTTCAAAAACTAGTTTGTCTTCACTTTCCTATGTGAATTAATTAATTGCTTCAGCACTTATTCAAATATATTTGCCTTCCTTTTCTACCAGATATTTCCCCACACATGGAAATAGTCTAGGATATTAGAGTCTTCAGTGTATATAAAGAATATTTTATTCTTAATGTAGATTTTTCAGCATGTAAAATTGAAAATGCTCAAGTCAACTAAGATATCAGTTTGAGAGTTAGTTAAGAAAGTTCAAGATGAATATTTCAATCAAAACCAAGGTTTAACTCTACTCTTTCCATGAGACCTCTTAGAGAATTCCATGATCCAAAAAAAAGTAATAAAAAATGTTTTGGTAAACGTTTCAGCAGTTTACTCAACAATGAGGTAATCCCTGAGAGAGGAAAAAAAAAAAAGAAAACTGACACCAAAAGAAATTTAAATATGTAATGAGGTATATACTTTAATACATTTTGATTTTGAGTTTATAAGATATATCTAAGGGAAACATCATTTTTAAAAGATTTAAATATTATTAAAAACAAAGGAATTGCTAATGAGATGTTCAACCTTTCTAACTTTATAAAGACCACTTGTTAATATCCATGTATTATCTATTCAAAAATATGAATTTATTGAAATTACATTCCTGAAAAGCCACAATAGAATGTTATATCACATTGGTACTTTGAAAGGAGAATGCCATTTCTTATCAAATTTCTCACTAGAACCCACAGTTATTCTTAGGGCTGACTTGATTATAAGGAACTCATATGCCTAATGAATTGCTTAATATCTATGAAAGAATCTCAAAATCACATACAAATCTTTTAAATCTCAAGTCAGGGCTCATTCAAATACATAAAACATTCATCAACAAAAATTTTTCTTTCCATCTCTCTCTCCCTATTTGCCTTTCTTCCTTCCCACCCTCCTTCCTTTCTACCTCGCTTCCTTTAATGTAAAATTAATTTCTATTTTTTACATATATGATATAGTCAAATAATAAGTTATAACCCAGAAATTCAAGATTTCTATGTAATTTATTATATCAAGTATGCTCAGTATTAAAATTATGATGCTGAAGTTCTCGTCGTAGCTCAGGAGAAATGAATCTGACTAGCATCCATGAGGATGCAGGTTCGATTCCTGGCCTCACTCAGTGGATTGAGGATCTGGCATTGCCATAAGCTCTGGTGTAGGTCGCAGATGATGCTTGGATCTGGCATTGCTGTGGCTGTGGTTTAGGCCAGTGGCTACAGCTCCAATTTGACCCCTAGCCTGGGAACCTCCACATGCTGTGGTTGCAGCCCTTAAAATACAAAAATAAAAAAATAAAAAAAGTAAAGAAAAAAATTATGATGTTGATTTTTTTTCCCCTTCTTTTCTGGCTTATCAAAATAGTCTGAGTCCATGTGAAGGAAGAGAGGTTACAAATTTCTTCATTCTGAGATGAACAAATAAGAATGATCAAAGAAGACAAATATATAGGATTCTAGGTTAATGTATCTTTAAGGCCCTAAATAAAGAGGATGGATCCCCAGATATGGAGGAGAAATAATTTCTTTCATTTTCTTGGACCAAAATGGAAGAAAAGGGTCCAGCTGCAAAAAATTAACATCTGCTTTTACATGCTGCAAACAGGGAATTTTCTCATGCTTTTTTTTCTTCCTTGTATATTCTTGTCAGGTACATTTTAGAAGAGAAATTAATTAGTCACCATTTAGAAAGCATTTAAACAGAGGCAGAATCATATATTTGCATACCAATCGGAAAGTATCTTAAACTTTTCTTGCCAAAAGCAAGAGTTAAGAAATAGTTTTAATATCTTAAAACTATTTGTTGCTCATGTTTCCAAAAAAACATTTATGGGTTACATAATATTTTCAAAGCACTAATCTAAATGCTGCAGGGGGGTCAAAAAAACATCAGAATGACCTATAGCTTTAAAATCCTTAGGTTTAGTATATGGGAAACAAGAAAGGTAATTAAATGTTATATGCTATTTCACAAATTGCTAAGTTAAGCATTATAGCTGATTGAAGAAAGAAATTGCCTATTTGGCAGAAAAAACCATGGAAAGCTCCATAAGGATCTGTTCTGTGAGCTGGTCATTGATGGATAGAAGTTGCAACTCTGAAATGGAAGTAAAGGTTATTTCGAGGAGGGGGAATTAAGAACTTTCCATTGAGAAGACTTCTTGACTAACCAGAGAAGTGTGCCTGATTGACTAATGATCTGCCATGGGATGGAAGAGGAGTTCTGGCACACATTATTTGTCAAATTTGGACGAAATTAAACTCTTATAGAAATTAGATAAAGGAGAAATTTTTAGAGGGAAGGATGGGCTACGTGGTAAATCCTGCCTTTCTGATTTTTCTTCTGCGAAGTCCACTTGGAATTAGCTGAAAAGCTATTTTGATGATTTGTGTAAATTCCTATTCAGGTCTTTAATGAATGATGATAACATACAGTTCCTATCCATAATCTCTCATAGAAAAGCTCCAGCTAAAAAAAAATTAAAAAAACTATTTATTTTGAGAACACATGTCCCAGCAGGCATTGACTTTTTCATATGCTGTCCATATTGGTTAAAATTTGCTGCATAGGATACCAACTGATACTGTAACTTAAAGCAGCAATAACTTATAATTTTTTTATTTTTATCGTTATATCTGTGGCATATGGAAGTTCCCAGGCCAGGGGTTGAATCAGGTGCAGCTGCAGGCCTAGGCCAGAACCATGATACTACTCGATCTGAGCCACATGCAAACCATGCTGTAGCTTGCAGCAATGCCAGAATCTTAACCCTGTGAGCAAGGCCAGGGACTGAATCTGCATCCTCACAGAGACTACACTGAGTCTTTAACCCACTGAGCCGCAAGAGGAACTCCCAGTAATAACATTCTTATAGGTCACTCATCTATGCATGGCTTGGGGATCGGCTGGCATAAGCCATTCTCAGCTGGTCTCAGTATGGTTCAGTGGTGCATATGCAGATGGGCTGGGGTCTGGCCTAGGCTGGGCTGGTTGGTGAACCTTACTGTGGCAGCTCCACTACATTGTCTCTCATTTTCCTTTGGGAACTAGTGGGCTGTTCTGGGTGTATCCTCTCCATGATAGCAGTGGCTCAACAAGACAAGCAAATACTAAGGCTCAAAGCAAATGCTCACATCATCAGGTCACATGGTAGTAGACATTAGAACAGGAGGGCTAATATCTGTGCCTTTAACAGAATTTACCAAACTGGTTTTATATCAATAGTATCTAAATATCAGGTAAATTGCTCAAGCACATCATCAATGGTTTCATTTCCTGCTGTCTAAATACATTTATGTCCAAAGGAGGTCAGAGATGTGTTATGGGTAGTGAGTACAATGGAGAATAAAGCAAACATCACACCCTAAGGCAGAACTGGATTCTGCAAAGAGGAAATGGGCAACAATTAGGACAAAAGAATAGGTCAAGGGACAAGGACACGCACAGAGATGAAAAGTCCCAAAAGGGAAGCTGCAATGAAAAGTAAGAGCTTTAAAGATATAAACTGAAGAAATAAGAATAATAGCTGGCCCCACTTCACGTGGTAAGTGGAGATTAGGGCGGAACTACTTGCTCAGCTCAGACTGAAGAGACTATTAATAACTGTGCAGGAAAAATTTTAAAGTAAAATTTTCTGGAGAAACAATAAGCACATTACTAGCAAGAGCTATATATTTGGTCTCAGAATTTGCATACTCCACCATTAGTGAAGCCATTGAGACTTCTCCAACTGACAACCACAACAAATAAGAAAGAATAAGGAGGAAACCAAGTTGTACAGATCTTATCAGAAAATATCCATATTACCACTACATTCATCCCTTGGAAATATATCTATAAGAAGAACTTCAACTATCAGTAAATTGAAATAGTGAAGTTTTATAAAAACTATGTCACTACTTACTATCTACCTTATTGCTTTTCAGGAATGGGGATTTTATGAATGAAGTCTGCCTAAAAAAAAAAATCTTAAATTCAAAATCTAGATAGAAACACTAGATCTTGTACAAATCTGAAAATATTCACAGCTCATTTCATTAAGAAAAATGTTAACATTTCCAAGTACCTGCAACTCACTGATGTGGATCTTTTACAAAACTAAAGAGAGATTAAAGATGTAGCAATTGAAAGGCTGCACTGATAAATTTAAGGGATGCCTTTGAGAAAAAGCAGGATATTTTTGAGCAAACATAGTATACGTTTTTTTCATAGCAAAACTAGCCTAATTTTTATTTTTTAATTTATTTAATTAATTTATTTTTTTTGTCTTTTTAGGGCCGCACCCGTGGCGTATGGAGGTTCCCAGTCTAGGGGTCTAACCAGAGCTGTGGCCATCAGCCTACGCCAGAGCCACAGCAACTCGGGATCTGAGCCATGTCTGCAACCTATCTATACCATAGCTCATGGCAATGCCGGATCCTTAACCCACTGAGCGAGACCAGGGACTGAACCCGAAACCTCACGGTTCCTAGTTGGATTCATTTCCGCTGTGCCACGACGGGAATTCCTGTCTTTTGTTTTTGTTTTTGTTTTGTTTTCTTTTGTTTTTAGGTTTTTTTTTTGTTTTTTTTTTTAGTTTTTAGTACATATGCCTTTTTAATGGAAAAATTACAGACAATTAAAAAAAAAAAAAGTTGAACCATGTTCCCAATGGTGTATTGAACTTTTAGGACACTTAGGAACTTCTGGACACTTCCTACAATCCCAGAGGAGAAAAAGCTATAGAACCAGGTCTGCCAATAAACTGCTCACAGAGTTTCTATTCCATTGTGATTTGTTCCCACTCTCATGATGAGTCCAGCACTGGGCAGAATTTTAATCACCACACTGCCTTGAGGAGCTTAAGGATGGGGCATAGGAATAATAAATAAATTTGATTGTAGAGAAGTCTTCAGAGATAAATTCTCTGGAAGTTACCCTCTCCCTCTTTATAGAACCACATTATGCTTTTTTATTCCATTACAAATTCTTGTTATTTGGTTTCAGTAGGCCTTCAAATATGCCTTATGATACCTTTTCAAAAATCTCTAGTAGTAGAACCCCACATAAACCAACTATAATGTATTTACTTTGTTTCTAATTCTCTTTTCCCTTCACATAATTTTTGGATACTCCCTCTGTTTAATTTACCATCTATGGAAGTACTCATGTTGCTGCTTTAATAGGTAAGACCTATAAAGCTGTATGAGTATTTTTAAAGTGAACTAACAGGTATATCTAATGAGACATCTGGCACATACTTCAAATGCACCAGGTCCACAATAAAACTCATCACTCTCTCCACTTTTTAACTTGTATCATTATTGGTGACATCATCTTCTATAGCAAGGAAGTGATTAATACCTGAGAAATTTTTTTTTCTCTTTTTCCCTTTTGCACCCTAAGCCAAAAGATCATGAAGGCCTATGATTATATAGAATAGTTCTTTGTCCTTTTCTTCCCTTCTGGTCTCACTACCACCACGTTTTATGAGTTGTCTTTCCTTTTTTTTCTTTTTATTATTATTATTTTTTTTGTCTTTTTGTCTTTTTTGTTGTTGTAGTTGTTGTTGTTGTTGCTGTTGCTATTTCTTGGGCCGCTCCCGCGGCATATGGAGGTTCCCAGGCTAGGGGTTGAATTGGAGCTGTAGCCACCAGCCTACGCCAGAGCCACAGCAACGCGGGATCCGAGCCGCGTCTGCAACCTACACCACAGCTCACGGCAATGCCGGATCGTTAACCCACTGAGCAAGGGCAGGGACCGAACCCGCAACCTCATGGTTCCTAGTCGGATTCGTTAACCACCGCACCACGATGGGAACTCCAATTATTATTATTTTTAATAATAGTTATTCCCCCCCTTCTTTTTAAGTTCACACCTGTGGCATATGGAAGTTCCCAGGGTAGGGGTCAAATCAGAGCTGCCGCTGCCAACCTACAGCACAGCCACAGCAACACTAGACCTCAGCTGCATCTGAGACCTATGCCACAGCTTGTGGCAATGCTAGATCTTTAACCCACTGAGCAAGGCCAGGAATCAAACCCACGTTCTCATGGATACTAGATGGGTTCTTAACCTGCTGAGCCACAACAGGAACACCTGTAAAACCTTTTTGACTTCTTCCTAGATGATTTAAAAGTCTCCCAGTAAGCCTTCTTATTCATAGCTTCTCCACTCCTGATACATCCCAACACCAGAACAATCTTTCAAAGCTGATCTTATTATGGCACCTCCCTGAAAACCTTCAATGGTTTTTCATAGCCTCCTCAGTGGTTTTAAAGGCTTTGTTCTTAGCAAAAGCATCATTTCTTAAAATTAAAATAAAAAGCCTGAGCTACTCTATTAGAAGTAGAAGTACCTTCATCACTAGTTGCCCCACCTCAACTAAAGTAATTTCTGAGGTACCACTGTGGAACTCATTGTCTCTATGGTTTAATTTGACCAGAATAACAGAGGCTTCTTTGGCAATTCAGCCACACATTTTCTTTCAAAAGTTCTCTCTCCTTATTGCAATTCATCAATCCTCCGCTGTGTGCTGGAACAGACATTATTACCAAAACCTCCCTGTGGTTTATTTCCCTTCCTGCCTTCCCTGATGCCAGGAATACTACACCAGAGCACACCAACGTAACAACAATCTTCAGTTACGTGGTGGAAAATGTTGATTAATGCACAAAATTTATTTATTTTTTTTCAAATGAGGATAAATGCTTTTCAGCAAAATCTGTTGGATGGGACATCTGGTGCTATTCGGTATAGACAGCTGAGACTAAGAAGTAAAGAAATCACGTCACCACAAGATGACACACTTTCTGGATCATGCCAAGACATTTCCATAGAGAGTCTATTCAGGATAATAAGTTCTACTCAGTAGTGCCAAAGTGCTCATTTGATGAGTGATTCGTGGGTACAATACCTGAGGAGCAGTGTAAACCCCACTACTATGATGGCGAATTTTGAGTATTTGAGAAAATGTTATGAACATAAAAAGGTGGATATAACGGCCTTAAATAGTGCTCCCTTTCTGCATTATACTTTCTCTAAGTATATCCACCCTGTCCCCATTTATTGAAATGTTTATTAAATGCTACCTAACATCTGTCTCCCCTGATTACTCCATCAAAAAATGAACTTTTTCTTCTCTAGAATTTTCTAGACCCTTTAAACTACCTTACTTAAAAGGATCCCCAGTCTCTATTATATTTGTAAACAAGATTGATATCCACAAATAAGCTATAAGTGTCTTGAAAAGCATTATCTTTTGATCAGTCTTATACCTCCCACAGCATTTAGCACTGGGACTAAGACAGAAAATATTATCAAAAATATACAGATAATAAATAATCAAGTAAGAAAGGATGGCCTTATGATAGACAGTTATATGATTAATAACTAAAAATCAAACAGACCTAAGAGAGCAGTCAATAGTTCAATCCCAAACAAATGACTTCATGGCTCTTTTGACCTACCTATTAATTGCTGTATTCATAGCCTAAATAATGTTTGGGGCCAGAGATGTCTAAGAGATATCTAAGATGTCTAAGTATATATTCAAAAGATATACTTCTCAATCTCCAGCATCAGTGTCATGGGAAAGCTATAAAGACACTGTTAAGACCTCACATATTCAATAATTAATATAGATTGCTGATCTAGTTCCCAGGGTTGAAATTGAATATACTAAGATAGTTGGTCAGCTGGTGTACTTGTATGCAGGCTTGTGTTTGGGGTTTTTAATAACATTTTACCTCAGTCAATCTCTCTCTGCCAAAAGGTGTATTTTTGAGAAACTGCAGCTTATTCACTCATACTAAAACAATTCTATGCATATTTTCTTTTCCTTCTTTTCTTTTACAATCAATTTTTGGTATAATAATCAATCCCACTGTGGCTTTTTTTTTTTTTTGTAGTAACTTCTCATCATTCTGCTACTTGGTATCCAAAATTTTGCTTCTTTCCCCTCCCCCTTAGTCCTGGTGTGGTGTATGGTTTATAAATAATCTATTTACTATCATTTTGGAGGTTGGTTCAGAAGGGAAAGCGCTAGAACCATCTTCAACCAAAAAAGTTTATTTCCATTATATCTTTAATTATGACAAAATACATATAAAATATGCCAGTTTAACCATTTTAGGTGTATGATTTAGTGCCTTAATTATATTCACAATTTATACAACCATTACTATCTATTCCCCCAATTTTTTATCATCCCAAACAAACTCTATACCCAGTAAAAGGTAACTCCTCATTCCTCCCTCCCTCTAGTCTCTGGCAACCTCTAATTTACTTTCTGTCTGTATTAATTTGCCTATTCTAGATATTTATATTAAGTAGTATCATTAACTTTCCTTTTATGGCTTAAGTTAATGTTTTCAAGGCTCATCTATATTATAGCATGCATCAAATTATCATTCTTTTTATGGCTCAATAGTACCCCATTGTAAGTGCATTTCACATTTTGTTTATCCATTCATCTTTTCAAGGATACTTAGGTTGTTTCCACTTTCTGGCTATTATGGATAGCGTGGCTCTGAATACTGGTGTATAAATCTCTTTTTTTGTTCTTGTTTTCAATAATTTTAAGTATATTCTTAGAAGTACATTTGCTGGGTCACATGGTAATTCTTCAACTTTTTGGCTATTCACTAAACTATTTTCCACAGAAATTATACCCTTTCCCATTTCCTCTAGAAATGTATAGGGTTTCATTTTCTCCATAGCCTTGAAAACATTTGTTATTTTCTAATTATTATTATTATTGTCATACTAGCAGTTGTGAAGTTTTATCTCATAGTGGTTTTAATTTGCACTTCCCTAATGACTAATGATGTGTAGCATATTTTCATGTGTTTATTGGCCATTAGTATTTCTTCTTTAGAGAATTATCTATTGAAGTTCTTTGCCCATTTTTGGTTAGCATGTTTTGTATTGTTCCTGATATAAGGATAAAAATATCCAGTGTTTCACCATTAATTATGATGTTCACTGTCAGATTTTCATATATATGTGTTATCATGTTAAGGAAGTTTCCTTATATTCTTGGTTTATTGAGTGTTTTATATATTTTTATTATGAAAGAGTATTGAATTTTGTCAACTGCTTTTTCCACATCAATTGAGATTTTTTTTTCATTCAATAATGTAGTATTTTTTACTGATTGATTTTCATATTTTGAATCAGTCTTGCATTCCTGGGATCACTGTGAATTTCTAGCACAATGAAAATATGTTTCAGAAATGTAAAAATAATGAATTTTATAACAAATTATCAAAGAAATAGGATATAGTGCATGAATTTTTGCTATAAATTATCAGAAAGGTTTGAAGTTAAGCTTGTTTTTTCTATTTTTTCCTCTGATGTGCTTTATTTCTCTATGGATGGAAAAATAACTAATTAAATAAGCAGCTGTCCATGAACATTTCTCTACTTTAGCCATATGTGAATGTATCACTAACCTTCAGCTACTAATTATTTCAGTGGCATGATAAATATAATGTTGTACCCAAGAACTTAGATCACTGCCGAAGAGTGAAAGGCTCAGTGCAATTGGCCAGTGGTCAAATACAGTTAGGTAAGAGGAGGTATTCTCCAGGTAAGCTGTCTTCACTGGCGTGGACAGTGCATGGCAGCTAGAAGGTCAATGGTGTGAATGTAGCCTAGAATAATGTATATCCCAAGGATGCAACTTGCCCTGTGTCTCCAACATCATGCAAGGAAGAGAATCTCTGAGACATAAGACTTGATATCATAGCTCAATGACAGTGACTGTTATAAAATTAGCTACCCTTGTTCTGAATCTATGTTTATAAAGTAGCTTTGTAATTATAATTTTGCCAAAATTTACATAGATATATGTATTTTTCATAAATATAATACATGCACATAAATACACACCAATAATTAATGTGTGCTATAGGTAGCTAATACCTGCTTGGGAGGGGCTTTTGATTAGTTTTCAAAAATTTTGGAAGTCACTTGACAAGTTGGTAGCTTGAAATCCGTCCTAATAAAAGTAATATATACATAAAAATAAGTGATAAAAAATGTATACATGTATATGTGACTGGGTCACCATGCTGTACAGTAGAAAAAATAGTAATTAAAAAAAGAAAAATCAGTAATACTGCAGGTAAGTTATCTATTCTCTTCAAAGCCTACTGTTACAGATTTATCAGCATACCACTTCTAAGATAAAATATACTATGTTTTTTAATCCGCTAGATAATTTCTGAAGGAACTCAAATAACTTGAGTTCCTAGGATCTGTAAAGCTGAGACTCTGACACTCATGAATGAAGAGGCTAATAAAGTGGTACAGTAATAACATACGTCACTTTTCCAGTACTACTACTACGTGCCAGGCACTCAAAAACATTCCCCCTTTTTTTTTGGCTGTGCCCACAGCATGTACAGTTTCCTAGGCCAGGGATACAACCGGCAACAGAGCTGTAATCAGAGCCACAGCAGTGACAATGCCAGATCCTTAACCCTCTAAGCTATAAGAGAACTCCAAAACGTATTCTGTTTTAATCAGCACAATCCAGAAGTTCTGTGCTATATTACTTCCATTTTATACATGGCAGAACTAGTAAATATCACAAGCAATGGGCTAGAATTCCCCATGAGAGTTCATACCTGAACTATAAACTGGCCTCCATCCTCAACAAGTCTCTCTTTCAAGTATTCAAGAGTTAGTAATAGTAAACTAGAAGTTCCCATTGTGGCTCAGCAGTTAATGAACTAACTACTATCCATGATAATGCAGGTTCAATCCTTGGCCTTACTCAGTGGGTTAAGGATCCGGTGTTGCTGTGAGCTGTGGTGTAAGTTGCAGACATGGCTCGGATCCCATGTTGCTGCGGCTGTGGTAAAGGCCAGTGGCTACTGCTCCAATTGGACCCCTAGCCTGAGAACCTCTGAATGCTGTGGGTACAGCCCCAAAAAGAAAAAAGAAAAAGAAAGTAAACTACAGCGGATAAAATTTAATCATTTTCATAATACTTACCAAATATTTTGTTTTTGAAGGGTTTCAAGATTAGCATTAGGAATATCATTTATGCCTTCTGGTCCTCATTTTCATCAAATGAATATTTGGGGTAAGATGGGATTTTATCTCTAAGGTAATACAGTTTTGTAATAGTATTGCAGATGTATGGGAATGCCAATTTCAGAAAGAGCCTATTAATGTAAAAGCTTCTATTTTACTCTAGTTACATTGGCTAAAAGAATAAATTGTAAAGTAAGATAGCTTTGGATTTGGAACGTTATATGCTCATTTCTAGCTATATAGCTAGCAGATAAGTTCTTTAGCCCCAAAGATATTCAATTACTTTAGCTATAACAATAATAGTAACACCCAAATCTTATCCTAAGGTTGCTGAAAGGATTTAATGCATTAATGTAGAGTATTGCTCAACAAAATGCCTGGTGAAGAGTAATTATTTTATTAGTTTGATGCTTTGGTGATGCATGTTACAGTTTTCTGACAGTATAATAAAATAATATGACGTACTCATTTGCCTCGTTGTGTAAGTATTTCATAGGTTTCTTTAGTAACGGCATTTGGAAAAAGCAATATGTAATTTTAAAATATTTTTGAACTTAGAGAAAAAAGGCAATTATGTGTTGGTATATGAATGTAAAAATGAGTGTTGATGTTCTATATACTGAAATAATGCTTCAAAAACAAGTATATTTTCATAGTTTTTTTCTGAGTGCTTGAATGCCTCAGTTAAGTGGGTTTCAAGTGAAATGAATTTATTTCAACCAGAAAATAATTAACAAGAGTATCTTAAAATATACTACATAGCAAATGTTGGAGTTCTCAGTTATTCTTTCTTCATTACAATGCAATTGCTTTGGAACACATAGCCTTATTTAATCTATAAAGAAATGCAGACTAAATATCTCAAGAAGAGAGCTCAGAAGCCATATTTACTATGGCTCAAAAGTTTGCCAAATGTACTTAGACATACCTTAAAAGGCCACATTCAACTGAATTCTCTCTTGGAATGACTAAGTAAGCCTGAGAGAGGGTTTTGAAAGCTTTCAGAGAAATATCCCCTATATCCCCTATAGTTTTGAGTATTTAAACACCCACTATACAAACTGAAAGACAGTTTCCACATGGTACTGCTGCCTGAGCAGGACTGTGACTAGAGGAATAATTTGGGTGAATGCTCTTCTGAACCATATGCCCTAAAATTCAGTATGGACTAGTCTGCTGGGAAGGAGTGAAGAGATCACAAGGTAGGCTTCTTCAGTCATACTACATGGATTTCTCTAAAACTGAGTAGATGATCTAGGTCACTCCCAGTCCAAAACATGGGAACTAGTAGAACCTAATGGATAAGCACATAGATTTAGGAATCAGGTGGATTTAGGTTCGAATCCAGGGTCTGCCCCTCACCAGATTTCTGAACGTGAGCCAACTGTTTTAGTGCTAGGCTTCAAGTTCTCCTCTGTAAAATGGATATAAATTATAGTCTACCTCATAGGGCACTTGTGAGGATTAAATGTGACAGATAATGAATAGGGTACATAGCAAAATGCATGGCAGAAAATGGGCTCTTAATAATGGCTATTATTATTTTTTAAATATTCCCTCTCTATCCACAATAAATTGATTTTAACAAATATCATTTTTGACAAATAAGTATCTCTGGGAAGGGTCAATAGTGAAGCCTTTACCACCTAACACTTTTTATCCAGCAAGAAATTAGCAGATGTTGTGACAGCTGAGACTGTGTGGACGGACTGTGCATCTGAGAGACCTAACAAATAGCAGCAGTGAAAATAGATGGAGTAGTGCAAATAATGGTAGGTGCCATTGACAATCTTGACGTATTTCACAATTTGCTTAGAGCTAGCTTGACAAGACTGTAAAAATTTTCCTTATTTATATCTGTGGCTCGCTATAAATGAGTCTTCTTCTGAAGGTCTTATGGTACTGGGCTGTCTGCAGGATCTAAACACTTCCCACATACCTCACCTCTGGGCAGATACAAGTTCACATTCTCATCTACACACATGTAAGCCTAGACAAGGAGAAGAGGAGGTACATAGAAGACTGGCAGACACTAGCCTCCATTTTATGATATTCCAAATGCACCTGGTGTTCTGTTCTGTCAGTGCATCTGATGACACATTAAGATCCATTCCCTTATTTGCATTGGTATCCTCAATATGTTTACTTTGTGTCAATCTCCCTGAAATGTGTATAGATCCTCTAAGGCTGCTCTCCACATTCAGCCTCACTCAAGTTTTCCTAATGGCTTGTGGCCTGGAGCAAAGAAGTGAGAGGTGTGGTGGGGGTATAGGGAGGAAAGGAAGATATTAATATTTTATAAGCTCCTCAGGTAAAGCTAATAACCAGCTTTGAGTCATTAATACTATTCCTTTTACAACCAACCCTGTGTGCATTTGGCTATGCGTATTGTCGTCCTATAACTGCATAGGGAATGGGACCAGATTTCAACTGTTACTTGTCACTATCTTCTTGATTTTCAATGCCAATGTAATATGAGAATCAGTACGAAGAAAATTTTCTTTTTGTAAGTACGCATGCTCATCTAAAAATAACCAGATTAGTTTTTAACAAATGCAATGAAAACTTGTTCTATCTAGGCAACTTGATACACAAATGGATAGATCTCAAATGTACCCTATCCCTTCTATTTAGATGTGGCACAAATCTCTAAAGTACATCAGAGAGTTATACTTTCCCAGTGTGGTTCACAAACACATCATTTCTTTGCTTCTCTATGTTCTCTTCTTTTCTGACAAATGGGGTATAATTCTTAATTTTCCTGTTTCCAGAGAACATAGAGAACGAATTGTGGCTTGGACTGGAATCAAAACCATTTATTGGGAGTTCCCGTCGTGGCGCAGTGGTTAACGAATCCGACTAGGAACCATGAGGTGGCGGGTTCGGTCCCTGCCCTTGCTCAGTGGGTTAATGATCTGGCGTTGCCGTGAGCTGTGGTGTAGGCTGCAGACTCGGCTCGGATCCCTCGTTACTGTGGCTCTGGCGTAGGCCGGTGGCTACAGCTCCGATTCAACCCCTAGCCTGGGAACCTCCATGTGCCGCAGGAGCGGCCCAAGAAATAGCAACAACAACAACAACAAAAAGACAAAAGACAAAAAAAAAACATTTATTTTACATATTATTCATTAAAAAGAAAAGTGAGACTTGAATTTTTGACCCCCAAAAATATACTGGGTTAAAAAGTCTTTTTTTTTTTCACTGAAGACATAAATCCTGAAAGACTCTGACATAATATTAAGAAAATCTCTCTCCAAAGAAAATCTATATCTGAGGAGAAAGAACAATATTTATAGGATATTTCAACTTACTGACAATCAACATAGAGTTGAACAGATGCTAAGCCACATTTTGCTTATTATAATTCACAAGGGGGATGAGGAACAGTGATTTTCATTTGCAGCTAAAAACGTTTTAAGGGTTATGTCAATAAAATATCTGTGTGATCATGGTGGGTGTTTTGAGCACTCAGAGCATCATAGCTCTGTACACAGTCATCACCCAGCAGAAGTTGATGGCTGATGTTACGGCATCATTTTCACCTACTACTCCTGCCCAACTGGGCTTCATCTCTTCTTACATGGCTCAGTTCTTGTCCAGGAGTGTCATCACTTCACCTATTCTCTAAACATGATTCTAACTCAGTGTTCCATCTACAATTACAGGCTCCAAGTGGTTGTTATTCATAGGACCCTGTGAAGGTTTCCCAGAATAGATCCCTACTCATGCCCTCCAACTGCCTTTTGCCTATAGAAAAACTTCAGCCAAAGAATCAATTTTATCAGAGAAGTGTGAAAATAGAGAGAAAAAGGAAAACAGTTAAGCAACACAGAATAATGATCGGTTAGGCATTCAAGAAAATCAAGGAATTTTAGTTCCTCCTCAAGGACTATAGATAATATTCTGAGCCATGTCCTTGGAGCTGTTTTGCAGGTGCTAAAGCTCCCACCGTTGGAAGAAGTTAACTGTATGCTGTACACAAGAATGTGGACCACAGAAAAACCAGACAAGCTGGAACCAAAAGGTTGATAATGCTGACTCCCAATTCTCTCACCACCATCAATCATGAAAATATCCAAGAGCTGATCACACCCTGCTCATTGAACACTGTAAGACTCACACTACCCTTTCTGGGGTGGAAGGCATAGTCCTTGAGGCACTAGCCTACTGTGTTCCTTCTTTGCCTGGCAATTAAAGCTACTTTTTCTGTCTCCTCTAACTCTGTCTCCATATTTTTATTTGGCCTCAGTGTACAGAGGTAGCTGATATTTTGGCAACATTATATGTTCCATAATTCTCCCTTGACTCTTCCTACTTCCCCCCTAGTGGCAAATGGCCATTCTTACTCATACCTCTTTATCCTCAATTATTTTATTTGCCTCATTATTCCATTTACAGATGGTCTTCTGAATGTTAGCTGTTATTTATTTTTATCTCTAACAAAACCTAGTACAATACTAAACATGGTGAAAAATCAATATCTAATTCAGAAATAAAGGTGGATGCAAATTCTGACAAGTCTAGCTCATTGACTCTCTGAGTTAAAGGAAAAGTTCATAGTGTTATAATTTTAAAAATTTTAAGTCTTCTAAATCACACAACTGAAGACAAAAGAAAAAGCACAAGAAGAATGTTGACAAAGAGTTTGGTCTAGTAAGTTTCAAAAGAGATAGAAGTGTTGGAAAATGTTAAGTTTCATTTTAACTTTTCTATTTCATTACCAGTGAAGCATGAGGTGCTATGTAATAGGAAGCTGTAACTATCTCTAGTAACATGCACCTGCATAGAGAGAGGAGCCAAAAAAGAAACACATTGCTCCAGTAAAGAATTTGAAAATGTCACCATATAAAAGTCAAATCATTAAGTCCATAACTTTTCTTGAAATTTACCCAGTGAAGAAAATACAGGATGCTTCCACAACCGTTCCTTCTCTATAAAGCCTCCACCCAATGATAAAAAGCGATGATTTTCCCCTGATTCTGACTGAACATGCAATTCTCTCTTCACTCACTTCTCCCTGATTCCTCACTTCCACTCATAATATAAATACAGCACTACCTTTGGGTAGCTCTTCTAATATTTACCCGTATGTATCACTGCAGTCTACAATTTGGAATTATGCCTAGAGATCACGTCTACTTCATTCAGAATGTATACTTATAACACAGGTGTACACATACATGTGCACACACACACAACCCTAGGCAACAGTGTCAGGGCAGAGTTTCTCTGACGCTATGGAGAAGTTCAATGTTCTAACTATGGAAGTTGATTATAATGTTTAATTCTCTTCTGATGAATATTAAACTGGACCATATGCACATATAGATATTTTCACTGGAAGCTTCTCAATGAAATGATCAAGTACATGTTGATATGACTAGACCTGATTCTCTGAAAAGGTAAGAGGAATATATCTTGAGGAAGCAGAAGTTCCTATTTTTATTATGCGTGGTTTAACTTTAGGGAAAATGAACAATTAAAATGGATTTGCTAGATGCTAAGATAATGTAATATATCACATTATTTTATGATAACAAAATGATTAAAAATTCAAGAACCCATGTGGAATTTACAAATAATAAAATTATGCAATTTTACTCATACACACACCACACACAAGCACAAAGGAGAGGTATCATGATGTTAACTTTACAATATAAACTTCCTCTTGCCTTGTGTATTTCCCTTTGCTTTTTATTATTGTTAATATTCTTTCTGGGTATTTGTTCATAAGATCTGCATTTATACAACTGAGTAACACAAAAACTAAAAGAGTAGATACATACTCACTTCATGTTCAGATAGGAAGTAGTAGCAGAGTGTCTTAGTAGTAGAGACAAACAGGCCTGGTGAAATTTGTAGGTGGTTATAATTCCCTGAGCCAGACATGCCTGTGCCCCAGACACTTGTTACAGGATAGCATGTACCTTTATTTATAACCAAAACTATGGCTGTTTCATTTACTTCCACTCTATTTTCTATCAGTCCTGTGCATTTAACTTAGGCAAATCCCAAAGCATATATGAAAATACATACTGAACTACACATTCATGTCAACAAAATCAGTCTGGGCTTAAGAAAGAGCAGAGAGCATATCTGAAACATTCCTTACCAAGAAGGTATCTCATGGAGAAAGGCATTGACATCTTAGCAAACCTCACTAACCTCAGTTTTTACCTGGTGCGTAGCATTGGACAACTCAGAGCATTTCTCACAAATTCCACTATAGTCACATTATTTTTCACTAGAAAAGTGACAGCCACTGGTATTATCATTTTACTCTACCACACACTCATCTTATTCTAGTCCCTACCCTAGTGAAGTAGATAATATTTTAACTTCTAGTTTTATCTAAGATGAAAATATTTTGAAAGGTTAAAAAAAAAAAAACCCATCACATGACTATAGAGCTATTAAGTAACAAAACTAGGATTCAAAACTGTTTAACCTAGATAAGTCAGAGCCCTTAATCCTTATACTAACTCAGTTTTCTTAGCTCTAAAGTCAAAGTATTAAGAGAACAAATTCACTGGGTTATGAGACACAAAAGGAAAAGCTCATGAAGGTGACTCTAAAATCTAATTTGCTCAATAAAGAGCCATTGTTCATTATTTATTTTCCCTCATGTCCCTGATATTTTGGGGTAATATATTTTGAGTCCCAATTACTTGAAGGTTTATATACATCCTGTGATACCAATGACATAGGGGTCAGTAAAAAAACATAGGGCCAAGGAAGGAGTAGATGGGGTGACATCTGGAACTGTAAACAGGGTCAAAACATTTTACACGCCCATCAACATTTTTGGCAGGCTAATGATTTTTGAAACCTATCTACAAAGCTACCCTGAAACTGGAACTCGTCTAATGACTGTTTTTCTGAAATATAAATAGGAGGTCATGTATTAGAGTGATTTAGGGGCAAAATATAAATGAATATATTAAGGAGCTTCAAACATGGCATTCTGATTATACGTTGCTATTTGATCAGGAACAAAACAAAAGGGCTAGGTGTACACACTATGAAATGATTTTGCTCTCTCTTAGGTTTTCAATCACCTTTTTCATTTCATAGATAATTTATTTCCTCCTTGACCTCTAAAGTAAAATCAGTTTGAAAGGTGCCTATTTCTAAAATATGTATTTGTGGTTATTACACTACAGTTACATGTTAGATGCTAATGGAGTGGTTGAAGGACTTAAAAACTACCTTTGAAAAATTCATGTAAAAGTATAAACACTCAATAGGTAAATGCATCTGTAATTCTCTTTGTGAAACACAGAGAGCATACATGGCTTTAAGGTGTGCTCCATCTCTTGGCTCTCTCTATATAGATGTGTTTCCAACAGATGTACTTTTTCTTTTGTGTAGAGGTTGATAATTGATTTCAATTTCTGTGATATACTCCACCCCCAGAAAGAATAAAAGCATGCCTGCAGAGTAAAAACATAAGGATTTAGGCACCCCTGATGATAATTTGTACCTGGCAACATTCTGTAGCCTTCAGAAGAAATGATTCAAAGAATAAAGCTTTCTTTTTATACCAAAAAATACATAATATATAAAGCATATATATTTATAAATTATATATGATAAAATATATGAAATATAGATAACATTACAAAAATACTATTGAGTGCAAAACTATATATTACCAATTTTTGTATTCATAATTAATTTAAGGTTTATCCCATTCAGTACCACCACCCTTTGCCTGTGCTTGTCCATGTCATTTATCTGCTTTCCCCATATCCACAGAGGATTTTGATTATTGGCTTTTTGTAACCAAAGCAAGTTACTGCCTTGCATCTCATGTCTAGCAGTAAAGAGTGTGGCTTCTGTGATATATCTGGGCTAAGGTTAGCTATAGAATAAATTGTGTCCCCCACAAAAGTGGTATGTTGGAGCTACAACCCCCAAAGTTGACTGTGTTTGGACATAGGGCTTTTGGGAGGAAAAGTGAGGTAAAAAAGATAGGGTCCTAGTCCAATAGGATTGGTGACCTTGTAAGAAGAAAGTTTCTCTCTCTCTCTCTCTCTCTCTCTCTCCCCATGTGCACCCACTGAAGAAAGGCCATGTGAACACAAAGTGAGAAGGCAGCTTTCTGCAAGTTGGGATAGAGGGCTCTCGCCAGAACCCAAACATGCTGAGACTCTGACTTGAACTTCCAGCCTGTAAAACTGTGAGGCAACAAGTATCTGTCCACCCTGTCTATGGTATTTTCTTATGGTGGTACAAACTGATTAATACCTCCACCACCTATTAATAGTATTCTTAAGAAAAATACACAACATTTCCATGCTAGGACTTTTTCACTTTAAAATAAAGAATATCATCATTACCTTCCACAGAAGATAGCTGTGAAGATGATATGGAGCAATATAAGTAAAACACTTGGGAGGATTTTTTTTTTCTCATTCTATATTCAGTTTGTTACAATGAGAATGATTTTCAGATCTTTCTAATCAGCAATTCTTCTCTGAGCTCTAATTTCATATTTCTAACTTCCCAAAGATATCTTCCTCCAAAGGAATTCCAAATATATCAATCTTTCCCCACATCAGAATATTTTTTCTTAGATGCTACAAAAATCCTGTAATTCTTCCTCCCCCCTTTTTTATGACCACACCCACATGGAATTTCCTGGGCTATGGGTTGAATCAGTGCTGCAGCTGAGGCCTAAGCCACAGCCATGGCAACATGGGATCTGAGCAGCATCTGCGAACTACTCCATGGCTTGCAGCAAGGATTGGCGACCTATGCTGTAGCACATTGCAATAGCAGATTCTAAGCCCACTAAGCCAGGTCAGAGATTGAACCTGCATCCTCAGAGAGACAACATCAGGTTCTTAGCCCACTGAGCCACAAAGGGAACTTCTACCTTCCCCTTTTCAATTAATGACATCTTGAATGACCAAAAAAAAAAAAAAATTGAAACAATCTTGAACTTGTATCTTCATCTCCAGTTACATGAAAAGATCATTCAGTATAAATAGGCTTATACCCATATCTCTCTGTCCTGTTAATATTGCTTTAGATCAGACCCTCAACTTTCTCCTGTCCTATTACAGAAAGCCTCTTAACTGCTTCTCTTTTCATAGCCCTATGATTTCATTTTCTTATGTCAGCATACTTCTGCATTTTTATTTCTGAAGGTTATTTCGAAATTTAGATCTAGTATTAGAACTAACAAATAGTTGGCATCAGAAATGTCACTGATACTCAACTTTCCAAACTTAAGAAGACATTCACAAAAAGGTTACAACTCCTTTATCATACTGAAATTAATTATCATCAACAATTTATTTCCAGATATATTGGAAGGATGGGGACAGAAGTAACTAAGTATAAGGTTAAAGAGGGTGAAACAACTTCCAACCCTTGGGGAAAATGGTGTAAAGAAATAGTCTCCCATTATCTGCCACTGAATCAAACTCCTGTTTTCTGTGCTAGGCATAAAGTTATTCCTAGAGTGGTCTTCAAAAACACAAGTAACAGAGAGTTTCATCTTATCTGTCCCAGAGAGACTTTACTTAGTATAGGAATTAAAAGGTCAAATTAAATTGACCCCCGCAGCCCTTATCATCCAACAAGTCTTGGATTCAGATCAATAGCATTTGGCAGGAACTACAAGGGTGCACTTTGGTAAATACACTCATTTCTTGGTAAACTGCCAAGCATTATAATGTACAAAATTAAACTGTCCCATTTCATGTGCTATTTAGAATTTATTTTCTCAAGTAGCAGAGGAGAACTACTTTTATATTCCCTTGAAGAGATGTAATGTATACCCTGTTTCTATGTTAAATTACTTAAATGGACATTTCCATTGGTGGGGATTTTTTACCTCTGATTTATAGTATAGTAACTGTTGGGGTGGCAAATTGATCAAATAAAGGTAAATTCTAATTTGAGAGCCACTTTTTTTCAGATATATATATTCTGTTGGATGAGCAAAATGTGTGTAAAAAATAATTTAAAATGTTCTTTTCTTTCACTATCCAAAGAAAAAGTTAACTGGTGGAGACTGAAATACCATGCAAAGTTTTAAGACAAACGGAATGAGTACAAATACATGGGTACTAGATTACTATTTATTCAAATGCAAATGTGAAATTAGCAAAGTAGGAAGAAGATAGACTTGATGTACAGAGATAGAAATTGAGAGAGCTAAGTATGTGGACAAATATTTATTCATTAATGTGTCCATTCATGCATTCATTTACCATCAGCTGCTCACTATAAGTAGAGATTAAAAGAACAATTTGAAAGAAAACCTGATCTCAGGAATCTAGAGTACCAAAATAAATACATACAATTATTATCAGGGAGAGAAGATGGTGAATGCTCTAAAAGAAATATACCAAATTTGTAGGAGCTCAAATGAAGAATAGTTGTGGCTCTTTGTCACAAAAAATATATTATATAAATCATCTTTGATAATTTCATTTTAATTAATTTTTCTGAAGGACACAGAAATATATTGAAATTTTTTAGGAATTAAAAATAACCTTGAAATAAAGTCCCATTCAAACTGTTACCTGAATTCTATTTTCTCCTGCAACATGGGAATATCATATTTAATGCTCTGTTTATCAACTTGGCTGACTACAGCATTTGCAATATTATTCTCTGAAATCATATATTGACTCAGTAGTACACAATGTATCTTACTTCATTTCCCTATTCAATTCATCAACTCATTACTCCTTCAATATTTACTCTGAGAAAAATTTGCAAAGATTTATAAAAGTGTTAAGAAGAAATCCATTAGTTTTAGAGTCCTTTGGAGAGCTATCAGTGAATATTATTCCTCTTATGGCTGAAAAATTATATTGTTATTGATATCCTCATTCATGTCAAATAGGCCAGATAATTTAAGTAAGAGAGGCAGCAGCTTCAGAATTAAGTTGAATACACAAGATTTTTGTTCTGTTGCAGGCTTCTTCTTTTTTTCTTTTTTTGGCTGCCCTGCAGCATGGAGTTCCTGGACCAGGGATCAGATCTAAGCCACAGTTGCAACCCACACTGCAGCTGCTGTGAAGCCAGATTTTTAACCCACTGTGCTGGATAAGGGATCAAATCTGTGTCCCCGTGATCCACAGATATTACCAATCCCATTGTGCCACAGTGGGAAATCATTTTTTTTTTTCCTGTGGTCTTCAATATTCATTACCAATTTTGTGTTGATTTAAGTTCCAATAATATGGAAAACTCAGTTAAAACTTTTCTGCATACTTTATTCCTTCAAAAAAACTCCGGTTTTCTATTAAATGCATACTTTATATCTTGTAACTTGAGACTTGCAAGCCAATGGTGTTTTCTAGAATCTACCATGTCAAGCATTAGCAGATGTAATCTAGGACATATAATATATAGCCAAGAGAAAAGCAACTGCCTATTTGGTAAATAGAATGCAGGAAAGGATATAATAGTACATCTACAAGACACTGACCTTAATTGTCCAAATATGTCCTAGTTAATAAATGAATAGTTAGGTCTATTAAATGGAACCCTCAGTATTAAAGCAAGACAGATCCATAACAAAAAAAAGAAATGAAGCTAAAATAGTTGGAAAAAATCTCTAATCTTGGATAAAAATAGACATCCAAATAGATGAGGTTCAGAGTTCCACACAGGATTAACCTAAAGAAGAACATACCAAGACACATGGTAAGTAAAATGACAAAAATTAAAAAGAGAGAATATTAAAATCAGCAAAAGAAAAGCAGAAAATAACTCACAAAGTAAGGCTACTAGCTTACTTTCCAGCAGAAATGTCACAGACCAGAAGGGAGTAGTACAATATAGTTTATGTGATGAAAGAGAAAAACTTATAACCGAGAATATTCTATCATCAAGGCTCTTGTTCAGATTTAACAGAGAGATCAAAAGCTTTACAAACAATCAAAAGCTAAAAGAGTTCAGCAACACCAAAATAGCATTTTAAGAAAGATTAAAGAAACTTCTTTAGGTGAAAAAAATATATGGATCACAATTACAAACATAAAAAATTATGAAATAAAAAAGCTCGTCAGTAAAGGCAAATGTACAGTAAAAGCAGTAAATCATCACATACAAAGCCAGTAAGAATGTTAAAAGACAAAAGTAGTAAAAATCATCTGCATTCACAATAAGCAGTTAAGGGATATATAAAACATTTATATGTAAAGAAATATATCTCAAACATTAATAGTGAGGGGAAAAGAGTACAAATGAAGGGTTGTTAAAATGCATTTGAAATTAAGAGACTAGCAATTTAAAACATGTATATACATGTATTGAATATACATCTATTTATAGAAATATATAATTTCTATATAAAAACAGTAAATACACACACAAAAGAAGAAAAAGAAATCTAAACATAACACAAAAGATAGTCATTAAATCACTAGAGAAGAGAATAAAAGAAGAAGAAAGGGGAAAAAAGACCTATAAAATCAACCCCCAAACAGTGAACCAAATGGTAATAAGACTAAACATATCAATAACTACCTTAAATTTGAATGAATTAAATGTTCCAATCAAAAGACGTACAGTGGCTGATTGGATACAGAAACAAGACCCATAAATATGCTGCCTACAAGAGACTCCCTTCAGATCTAAAGACACACACAGACTGAAAATGAGAAGATGGAAAAAGGTATTCCAAACAAATGAAATTAAAAGAAGGTTAAGCAGTGATACTTGTATCAGACAAAATAAAATTTAAAATAAAAACTGTTACAAAAGACAAAGAAGGATGCCACATAATGATCAAGGGATCAATCCAAGAAGCAGATGTAACAACTGTAAATATATATGCACCCAACATAGGATTGCCTCAATATATGAGGAAAATGCTAATAGCCATAAAAGAAGAAATTGGCAGTAGCACATTAACAGTGGCTTTTAACTCCCCACTTACAGCAATGGACAGATTATCCAGAAATAAAAATCAATAAAGAAACAATGGCATTAAATGTCCCATTAGACCATATGGACAATAGGTATACATTGAGCATTCTATCTAAATGCAAAAATATACATATTCTTTTCAAGTGCACATGGGACATTCTCCAGGATAGGTCACATGCTATGCCACCAAATAAACCTTGGTAAACTTAAAAAAAATGAAACCATATCAAGCATCTTTTCCAATGTTCTGTGACTGGAAATCAACTACATGAAAAAAAAAAAAAAAAAAAAACGAAAAAATAGCACAAAACACACAGAGGCTGAACAGTATGTTACAAAAATGACAAAGAGATCACTGAAGAAATCAAAGAAGACCAAAAAAAAAGAGAGAGAGAGAGACTAATGAAAATGAAAAACAATGATCCAAAACCTATGGGACATAGCAAATGCAGCTCTAAGAGAAAGGTTTACAAGCCTACCTCAGAATAAGAAAAATCTCAAATAAACAACCAACCATACACCTAAAGCAACTAGATAAAGAAGAACAAACAAAACCCAAAGTTAGTAGAAGGAAAAAAACATTAAGATCAGAGAATAAATAAATAGAGAATAAAATAACAATAAAAAGGTAAATAAAAAATTTTGATTCTTTGAAAAAAATAGACAAAACTGATAAAGCTTTCCCAGAATCATTAAGGAAAAAAGAGATGGCCCAAATCATAAAATCAGAAATTAAAATGGCCAAGTTACAACAGATACCACAGAAATACTAAGGATCATAAAAGACTACTGTCATCAACTATATGTGAATAAAATAGACAACTTAGAAGGAATAGACAAACTCTCAGCAAAAAGTGCAATCTCCTAAGACTGAAGAAATAAATAGAAATTATGACTAGACAAGTTACCAGTAATGAAATTTAATCAATGATTTAAAAACTTATAATGTACAAAATTCTAGGACCAGATGGTTTCACAGGTGAATTCTATGAAACACTCCAGGAAAAGTTAACATTTATACTTCTCAAATTATCCCAAGACACTGCTGAGGAAGGAACACTCTGTAAATAATTCTACAATGCCAGCATCATCCAGATAACAAAACCAAAATAAGGTATTACAAAAAAAGAAGTTAGAGGCCAACATCATTGATAAATGTAGGTGCAAAAATCCTCAGCAAAATATTATCAGGTTCAAAAATACATTAACAGATGCATACATTGTGAACAAATGGGATCAATTCTAATGAAAGCAAGGATTTTTCAATATCCATAAATCAATCAAAGAGATATGCCACATTAACAAATTAAAGAATAAAAACCATATGATCTCAAAAAACAAAAAATATGCTCATCACAGTAGCAGAAAAAGGTTTTTACAGAATTCAATATCCATTTAGGATTAAAAACTCTCAAGAACATAGGCAGCAAAAGTACCTAAGTCAACATAATAAAGGCCATATATGATAAATCCACATTTAACATCATATTCGATGGTGAAAAACTGAAATCATTTCCTGTAAGATCAGTAAAAAGAATGCCCACACTTTCCACTTTTATTCAACATAGTTGAATAGTTTTCCAAGTCCTAGCCACAGCAATAAGACAAGAAAAGAAATAAAATGAATTCAAATAGGAAAAGAATAAATAAAACTACCACTGTTTGCAGATGACATAATATTATGCAAAGAAAATCCTAAAGATGCCACCAGTAATCTAATAAAGCTCATTAATGAGTTTGGTAAAATTGTAGGATACAAAATTAATATATAGAAATCTGTTGCATTTCTATACACTAAAAACAAACTATCAGAAAGATAAATTAAGGAAATAATCCCATTTACCATTGGATCAAAAAGAATAAGATACCTTAGGAGAAAGACTACTTACAGATGAGAAAGACCTATACTTGGAAAACTATAGGACACTGATGAAGAAAATGAAGATGACCCAACTAGACAGAAAGATTTACCATGTTCTGGGACTATAAATATTAAAATTGTTAAAATGGTCATACCATCTAAGGTAGTCTACAGATTCAATGCAACCCCTATAAAAATAGCAAGGATGTTTTCCACAGAACTAGAAGAAATAATTCGTGCTTCTATCAAAATTTTTAAAAGACCCCAAATAGCCAAAACCATCTTGAAAAAGAAGAATGGAACTGAAGCAATCACATTACCTGAGTTCAGACTATACTACAGAGCTACAGAAATCAAAACATTATGGTACTGGCACAAAAACACACAATTCAATAGAACAGGATAGAGTTCCCAGAAAGAAGCACTCACATTTATGAGGAATTAATGCACAACAAATGAGGCAAAATATACAATGGATAAAAGAAAGTCTCTTCAGTGAATGCTTCTGGGGAAACTGGGCCACTACATATAAAAGAATGAAATTAGAACATTCTCTAATGCTATTTACAAAAGTAAACTCAAAACATTTTAAAGACCCGTATATAAGACCAGAAATGATAAAACTCCTATTACAAAACATAAAATGCTCTTTGGCATCCAATATTTTTTGGATTAGACATGTAAAGCAAAGGAAATAAAAGAAAAAATAAGAAATGGGACCATGAAGAAACATCCTACTGAATGGAAGAAAATATTTGCAAATGAATTGACCAATATGAGGTTAATGTCCAAAATATTTAAATATGTATTACAACTTAACATCAAAAAAACAAATGTGATTTTTAAAAAGTTTTAAGAACTCAAGGAATACTCTTCTCATAAGTATTTCTTGAGTTATCTATGAGAGAATAAGCTTCATCTAACCCAGAAATGATTGGACTCACTTTGGAAAGAAGATGAATACAGAACATTACATAGTTGAACCTTAAAAACATGTGTTTGAACTACCTGGGTCAACTTATACAAAGATTTTTTTTCATTCGTTTAAAAAAAAAAACAGTACTACATCACCTAAATTTGGTTGAATCTGTGGATGTGGAACCATGTATATAGATGAATCCCATATACAAAGAGCTGACTGTAAGTTACATATGAATTTTCAGTTGTGGGGAATGTGGCTACCAGTAATCCCTGTGTTGTTCAAGGGTCAACTTTATATGTTTAATTACAAATTTTAGACTAAACAAAAGGTGAGGTCAAAATTGGAAAAATACTTTATTGTTAAAAGGTTTCCAACTGAGGTTTGGTAAAATAAAACAATTTTTTAAAATGTGAGGAAAAGGGAAAATGAAAGAGGAAATTAGAAAATAGCCCATTTCTAATTCAAAGGAATAAGGTGATAATCAAAAGATACAATTAATAACTGGCAAGAGAGCTGAAAGCTGAAAATGGAAAGAATGGACTAAGGGTATTAAAAATATAAACCTCCTAAACACCAAGGAATTTTATTTTATTTTGTTTTTGCTTTTTTGGGCTATACTCAGGCATATGGAAGTTCCCAGGCTAGGGGTTGAATTGGAGCTGCAGTTGCCAGCCTGTGCCACAGCCACAGCTATAAAGGATCCAAGCTTAGTCTGTGACATACACCACAGCTCACTGGAAATGCTGGATACTTGAGCCACTGAATGAGGCCAGGGATAGAACCTGCATCCTTATGGTCATTATTCGGGTTAGTTACCCCTGAGCCACAAGGGAAAGTCCCCAAAGGAATTTTAACGAGAATGCTACACTTTAATGATAGAGAATAAACCTCTCAAGTAAACATAGCACATCTTTTTAAAAAATTCTCTCTTATCAGGTGACAAAATAACAGAACATCCCTAAAATAGAAACACAAAATCATTCTCTCAATAATCCAATAAAACTAAAAAGTAGTAGCAATATCATGAAAACAAAAAGGCATTCCAATTGAATTTTTAACTTAATATTAAATAATTCATGAGTGAAAAGGGAAATATTCCTCTTTTTACTATAATATCCAAATAAATTTTAAAAAATGTTTTAACCAAACATTACTATGCTCTTACAACTGCAAATAAGTTAATGTTCTTCTCAAAAGATAAAATGAAGCCCCTTTATCTATTTTTGGGTGATACCAGTTCCTCTTTTAACTGAGCCCTCATCTCTTTGAGGCCTTGTAATTTAAATAATAAATTTAAAGTGACATACTATTAATATATCATATATTAAACAGTAGGAGAATGGGAAAGAAAAATAAACAAAGGTTGAAATATAAAAGTTCCCTCACATAGAAATTGAATTAGAAATTTAAAGCCTTGAGCTCATCATTATCTGTCCCCATGTACCTCAAGGAAAACTATCAATTCCACTACACTCCTTACTTTCAGAAAAGTATTTTATGTCAGCAAATACTTGGTCCCCCCAAAGGCTTGCCTGCTACAGGCACTTGAACATGGGTCTCAACTGGTGATAACTGTGTACTATTTCATGCCGTAGATATCAATGCACACTTTACCACTGGAAATAGTTTCATTAAATCTAAGCAGAGCAGATAATCAATTATAAATAGGCTATAAACATTTCATTAAGCATTTCTACCTCTGGAACAATCTCCAGTACTAAATGTTGTATCACTTGATGGTTGATCAGAGAAACAGAATCAGTAGGAATGATAGAAAATGTGGATTAAATTATAGGATATGAGCTCTGAGTGCTCACCTTCCTGCCCTCTTCCTGCAGGTTCAGCTCCCTCCGGCCCCAGCACCTTTGTACATACACAGTCCTCCATTTCCTCCTGGGCTGCCCAGCTCAGAGCTCACCTGTCACCTCCTCTGGAACCCAGCTCCCCAAACCCAAAAAAGGGTCGCCTCCCCCAGCAAAATGGGACAGAGCAGTAAGGATACTGGGGACTCTTCACTCAGTTGTTAACTGACACGGGTTTTCAAGTTTGCATCCCACACTTAACTGTATCCTCCATGCTACCCACCAGAGTGGGATCTCCAAATACTGCCTTAGTCCCAGCTTAGCAATTTAATGATTCAAATCCTTCCCAGGTTTCTGGGTCTTCCTTATAAACTGAGAGACGAGAGCATCTGTGTTCTCAGCAAGCCTTTAGGTGACATGGGAAAAGGCCCACTGAGCGACAGGCAACGCTAATAAATGGCATGTCTTTACAGAAGACAAACTCCAGTCTGGATTCCCTCAGAAGTGGAACCGCAGGCTGGGCCCAGAGCAGAGACTCAGGAAGCCTCTTCTTGCCTCCTCCTGGATCTCCACTAGCCAGATTCTGAGGCTCTGACTTTGTTCAATGGGCTGGGTCCTTAGCCTGCTCTCCCACCAGATTGTGTGGTCTTGGATGTGACTTGGGCAAATATATACCACCAGGAGGGTGGAGTTGTTGGCATCCTGCACCAAAGACTGATGCTCCTCCCCTGGGGGAAGGGCTGGCATGTGGGGCATGGAGGTATGGGGAGGGTGGTTGTTCAGAGGTGCTGCTTAGAGTGAAGGGGAGAGGAAGAGAAGACCCCATCTAGATTAAGTCAGGTAGGGTGGGCAAAAAAAAAAAGGAAAAAAATTTAAAAATAAGTTATAGGATATCAAAAATCTGCCATATCTGATTGCCTCTGGTCCAACAACAGGGCATTTCTCTGCATAGACCAAAGAATGACATATAACACATAAACCCAAAGGCATTATTAATAAGAGAAGGAAATTACAGCACCTAGCTAATATTTACAGTCAGTGATGGGACAACATACATAGAAATGGATCTTGAAGGTGTGGTCTTGAGCTGGGCAAAATAATATAATGCAAGATGGGGTAACTTTTTGACATGGGTTACTTGTCAATGACCTTAGACTTAAGTCCTGACAGGGACTTGAGAAACTAGTTCTAATAATTTTCTAAAGTCTCTTCTCGAATCCTGGATATTATAATGATTTACAGTAAAAGAGGTAGAAATGTTATAATTTTTTTGTTTTTGCCTTTTTCTAGGGCTGTGCCTGTGGCATATGGAGGTTCCCAAGCTAAAGGACTAATCGGAGCTGCAGCTGCTGGCCTACGCCAGAGCCACAGAAACTCAGGATCCAAGCCGCATCTGTGACCTATACCACAGCTCACGGCAATGCCAGATCCTCAACCCACTCAGCAAGGCCAGGGATCGAACCCGCAACCTCGTGGTTCCTAGTCGGATTCATTAACCACTGAGCCACGACGGGAACTCTGAAATGTTATAATTTGTGTTTAATATTATTAAGGAAATATAAGAAGGCTTATGGAGAAGGAAATTTTATAATGGGTTGACCATGTAAAACTAAGGAAGCCACCAACATGATTCTGATTCCCAGGAAGTCCCAGAGGTCATTTCTCCTTAAACCAAGGGGAAAAAATGAACTAAGAGAGATGCTGACAAATTTGAGATTGTTTCACTAACTTACCTGTATTAAATCTTTTCAAAGATTGCATCTGACCATTATCTTAAAGAGAACATGTACTTGCCTCCTTGGATGAAAAATGTTTTAACAGATTGGAAGCCGCATATCATAGGATGCCAGCTCTAATGGGAAGCCAGTTATAATTCAGGTCGAAGTGGTACAACTTGCAGCCCTACCACATGCTGCTCACCTATCTTCCCATGGCTTTCCTGAAGACATAATTTACTAAGAAACTACAGGGCATAGTTGGGAAATCAATGCAGCTAAGAAAGTTCACCCATAGTAGGGCACAGAAGCTGGCAGATACATTTTTCTCTATTCTTTCCCTTTGAGGACAGCCCTGAGATATAGACTGAAAATGGATCTCTATTCTTTCCCTTTGAGGACAGCCCTGAGATATAGACTGAAAATGGATCCATATAATTAAGCAATCGGTTTCCCTGGATATCCAGCTTAATAACACACCACCTTCTATTTGCTCTCCCTCCTGCCCTTTATCACTTTTATACCCACCTTAGTGGGATTCTGAAGTATTAGCAAATAAGCTTTTATCTCATGCTCTTTTATTGGAATCTCAACTAAAAAAGATTGGGGTAAACCAGAAGTATTACAAAGACTAGAATTTTAAACCTCCGAGGAGCTTTTTATGGTGGCGCATAAAAATAGCTACCACAGTCCCTGCCTTTTCTCTCTCACCTAAACATCACACTCGTTGTTTAAGACCAGAAGTTTTCAAAGGTGAGTACCCCAATGAGAATTGTCAGTATCACCCGGGAACTTGTTAGAAATGAACCTTCTCAGGCCTCAATATGGAAGAATTAGATCAGACACTCAGAGAATGGGACGGAACTTTTTTTTTTTTTTTTTTTTTTTTTTTGCTACACCTGCAGCATGAAGAAATTCCAGGGCCAGGGACTGAACCAGCACCATAATAGCAATTCGAGCCACAGCAATGACAATATCAGATCCTTAACCCACTGAGTCACCCAGGGAACTCAGAGCCATCTTTTTGACGTCGCTTCTAGTGACTCCAATGCATGCAAACGTTTGAGAAATACTGCTTTAACAGCTCTGAGTTAACTGTTCCTGCTCTCCAGTGCAGGTGAGAGTGGTGGATTCCACTTCTTCTATCTGCTCCTTGCACTCCATTAAGATGAGAAGCAGTTCCTATAACCAGAAACTACATCCTCCTAAAAACAGTGATGTTTATAAACACACAGAATTTCATCATCATAATTAAGGATCCCTTTCAATAGTAGTGTCTAAGAGGTTTTTTTGATGAACAATGGTGAAATTAGTCAAATGTGTTTCCTAATCTATTAATACGCTATGATGATCTCATGTATCTATGAATGTGATAAATCACAATAATTGATTTTTAATGTGAAACAAAATACAAACTTTGCTTTTCTGAAATGAAGTTTATTTTGCTATAATTAATATATTGCTAGATTATGTCTGTTATTTTGTTAAGGAATTTGGCTCTACATTCACCCATGGGACCGTTTGATAGTATTTGTTCCTCTTACTATTCTTTTTAGCCTTTGTTATCAGGTGACTTTCTTTTCCCATTGTCTAGACAAGTTTTGTATATTGCAACTATTTCTTCATTTAATGATGGTTTTGACCAGGGAAGCCTCTGAGTCTGGTGTTTGCTCTGTGGGGCTTTAGAAGGGGAAATGTGGGGATCATTCCAATATCATTCCAGGATTCTTTCTTTCCCTTACCACATAGGCCAAGAAAGGATACAGTATGGAGGACAGTGATGAAGCAAAGAAAAAGCATGTGTTTTGCAAGCCACATTCTCTATAGCCCTGAAAAATAGGTGATATGAGGGACTGAGAAAATTGGTCACTTCATAAATGAAACTTAGTAGAAAATGTTTGTGTGGCTTGGAATCGCTATCGACATCACTTCTTTAGAATTTCATGCCATATAGGTGTATGAAATACCTACTTTATTTAGAATAATATTGGCATTACTGCTAAATAATTCATTATATATATTATATATATAAAATGAATTCATATATATGAATATATATATAGTGAATAAATCTATATATTTAAAACTCAAGTTCACTATGGCATTAGTGGAGTTCTGCCATCTGGAAAACACCGTTTCTCTTCACTTGTAAAGATAAAAATTAAAAAAAAACAGATTGTGAAAAACATGACTGCCAGTCTGGGTTTTTACACTGATTTTCATCAAGGAAGAAAACTATTACTCATAAGAAACATGGCCAAGAGAGAATAGCCTCATCACTTTATGATCAAGAAAGGCATTATACAAGATTTATATTTTTATTTATTTTCTCAGTCCCTAAACCTTTCAATAAGAACTTAATCAAATGCCATCATTTGGAAATGATGCTACTGTCACTCATTAGCTTAAAAATGTGGTATATCTTTAAACCTCTAAAGAATACATAAAATTTAAAAGTAGTCATTTTTAATTTTAACATGTGAAACATTTGGAGGGATTTAATACACTTGCTCCAGTTCTCTTTCAATCAAAACAGATGTAGGCTCAAATCAACAATTCGCCTTCCAGAAATATGTGAACAGTGGGCAAAGTGATACACTAAAAACACTGACCAATCTGGCATTATTATTTTCCTTTCACCATGTGGCACAATAACAAAATTCGCACACACACACACAAACACACACACATACATGGGTGCACAAACACAGTAAATATTAAGCATGACTTGAAATTTTGCACTCTTAGAAATCCATTCTTATGAAATCCATACTTTTTATATCAAAAGTGATGATAAAGAGACCACTTATTTATGGATTTATGTCCCTGAAACATAGCATAGAGTGCCTAAAGATGCATCCTCTGGTATGAAACCCTTTTATCTTAGAAAAACTAAGATTCTCTGAGATGCCCTAGAATGACATAGATTCTTGAACAGATGCCTGGTTTCCTTGCAAATGGCAATAATATCCCACTGCAAGACTGGTCTCATCTTCCTTAACAAACTAGTTTGGATTGTGTGGTAAATGTTGGTGCTGAAATGCTACCCTAAATGGAAGAAGCACTATCCATCTCTTCTCTAACATTTCTGAGCATCTGACATAAGAGATTATGGCTTCAGCACTTCCAGAAAATATAAGACAGCATAATTTAAGAAATATAATAAGCAAAGTAGTCTAGAATATAAAATTTTAGAATAGTATTATGACCAGAAGTAAATAATAAGCTCTGTTTATATGCCATATATTCCCAGGAAATAATTTAGGCAACACAAAAAGGGGAGGACTTATTTAGAAATTCCAAATCTGTACCATTATTTTGTGCTGCTTCCCATATAGTCAAAGTATCCTCAGATACTTCCAAAATATCTTTAAATGCTCTTCTCTCTAGCAAGATGGACTCGATTATGTGAGGATAGAAATTTCTTTCTCAGTTGTTTAATAGTCTCAAAAATACTGTTATAAAATATACACCCAAGATGGAATGACCCCATTTAGCGTATGTCTAGCAATCATTACCACTAAAAGTTTCAGACAAAATGCAAAAAAACAACAACCAGAAGGCTCTGGAAAAGTAAACAAAAGCAGGCCAACTGGGTTTGGCCTGGAAAAGATGAGAGGTTGCCTGAGACAAAAGACAAAATGGACTGCAAAGGTGCACAGAGACTATCTGGGCTGATTGAAAGGTTTTTCTGTCTTAATTGTAGCTTCAGTAGTTATACAACCTGAAAACATTAAAACATTAAATTGTATACTTTCAATAGATACCTTATAAGAATTTTTAAAATTAAAAGGTATTACTGTCAGTTTAATCCTAGGAAAGAAAAGTTGGTTTAGTTCAATGTTACTATATCTGTAAATGATATTATGGGTACTACACAAACAAAACAAAATGATAGAATATTGAGAGATACAGATCACATAATTAAAGTGTAGGTATATATACATGTAAATTGATATCAAACATACTGATCATAGTAATGAGCATAAATGGGATTACTTACCTTATAAAATTAAGTCAAAAGATTTTCTGACTACCTAGAGAAGCAAATTTAGTCTACAGACTACCTATAGCTACTATTACTACAGGGTCTCAGTTTTTAATAAACCACATACTATTTATGCAGTAAATAAATCTGCATTTTGATATTTCAATGACTCCCCATGCGGCTCTCCTTAGCTTTAGTCAAGAATTTTTATAGTTAAAAATGTAATTACAAAAATAGTCCTACTTGCATGGTCAACATTTTCTTCCCCCTGGGTATCTCTGAATTCTATTTGCTTCTATAACTGACAGTCATATATTATTTCATGCTCCTTTTGGCATGACAGAGCAAGCACACCTGGGGAAGAGCCAGCTGGGTTTCTTTCTGTACCATGTTTCAGTGGAAAAACTGTCAGTTAAAATCTGACTGCTGAATTTTTATAACTGGTTCCACTGTAAGTTACAGACAGGACACAGAATGTTTAAACAAATACCATGACATGTGGGGAAACTTGTAAAAAATAGAATGGAATCTGGGATATTTAACAAGACTCCACCACCCATTATCCTATCAATAAAAAGAATTAACTTGCATGACATAGATGCCATTCTAGTTTTGTGAAAACAGATCTTCATTTGGTCATAAGTCCTTGATAGGACTTATTCTGTTTACAAAAATAAGTTTCTATGAAAATAAAAATGGGTTGTCATTAAAAAATAAGCCATAATGTTATAGAGATTTGCTTATTTCTACCCTCTGATGCATATTATAACTTTTCAGAGATAAAAGTTTGAATTTTTAAACTTTCAAAGAGATTTTACAGATTCAGATAAGTTTTTCTATTAGAATATTTGTTAAGGCTTAGGCATTTCCAGCAAGGTTTTTAGTTCCCACCTTTCAAATAATTAATACAAATGGGTGAAATGAGAAATAATAACAAAAACCAAACAAACAAAAAAGGAAAATGTCTTTTAAAATTGATGGTGAACAAAATTCTGTTGTGTGTTAATATCATAGCATTTTTCACTAAAATGTTGAGAATCCAAAAGTTTATAATATGAGCCATATTTCATGTTGTTTCTATTTCTGTTCTTAAAGTACTTTTATTTGCCTTATGTTGTCCAATTGTTTCCTTAATCTATACAAAGAATTTCTAAAAACCTACATAATTCTGTCTTAGAACGAAATAAAAATAATTAATGTAATCACACTATTTATGACATCTAATTTTAATTCTGTCATAATTTTACCTCATTATAAAAGAATAGCTGTTTTATTCAAAGCATTCAAGTGATGAGGAGTGCCAACTATTTAGAACAAAGTTATTATTTTTAAGGAGTTATAATAATGTGTGAAATAACATAAGGACACAATAACTACAAGGCAAAACTTTATGTAACAAAAATGTATGCATGTTACATAGGCATATTAGAGCCCTAAATTATAAATATTACATAGAATAATAGATCATTTCCTTTTTTTCAAATGGGCTTTCTTTCAAATTATATTAACAGCCATCATAGGGGTTATGCCATTTAAGCTGATTCTTTTCCAGTGCATAGGATTTCAATGAGAAATGTTAGAAATTGAATATATTCCAGGAAATAATGGCATGAGGCAAGACATGGGCATGATATTTCTTATGTACAAAGTACATTTCTTTTTACATTGTTCAGAGTGAATGAGTTATTTGGGAAAACAAGAAAAAAGAAGGTAGCTTAGAACTACAGGAGGAATATGCTGTGAATTGTCTTTCCAACTAGAAAGCTATTTAGATCTTTTTGAAAGCAAATGAAAATTCTTTGAAAAAAAAGCTGATACAAGCCAAAAGGAAAACAGATTACATTTGTCCATTAAAAAAATATCATAAATCTGTTTCATTCTCTGCCTAAGAAAATATAAATATCTCACATATCCTATTTTGGATATATAAAACATACTTATATCTTGGATTAGTCTTGAAAGCCACTGGGATCCTAAAATGTTTTTCAAAAAAGATTTATTATTGACTAAGAAAAATAAGAGTATCAACACAAAAATAATCTCTAAAGAAAGACAGTATACTGGAATTATGTGCAAGGAAAACAAAGATGTTATAAAGATTCACGCTGACAAAAAAGTGAGATATATTGCAATCTGGTTTCTTCTGATTGAAAACAGAATATGGGATGCCTACTTATGACTATAACAGATTAATGTCAGACCAACCCTCCCAACAATACAACTAAAATACATGAGAAACAATGCAAAACAACTGTTTGAAAGAACTGGAAAACCAGAAGGAAGAGAAATGCAGAGAGCTGAAATTAACATTTGATGCAACTTTAAACAAAACTGGTTCTGAAATGGCTCCTGGGATGTTTCAACATTGAACATATATTTTAGCAATCACAAAAAGAGTATGCAAATAAAAACTGGAAATCTAGGTATGTCAAGAAGGAAAGTCTCTCTCAAATGCAGTCATTCCACTGGGATTTCCAAAGAGATATGTGGTAGAAACAAAAGCTGACTGATATACACTGGCTCCCATAAAAGTTAAATCTGATTTGAAATATTTGGATTAGAGTTAAGTGATTTTCCATTCCCCTAAATACCCTCATACAGAAATATAAATCCTCTCTGGGGAATGTAATATTACACAAAGCCTTAAATTTTCTCTAAATTTTTAAATATAAAAGGTCTGGTTTTTATTTAATAACAAAATCAGAAATGCAAAAAGAAGAGAAGGAAACAAACATCAGGAGAAATAAAAAAGGACACAGGAAGACTCAGGAGATTTGGGCAGGTTTTGAAGGTATCAGACTCAGATTTTCAATGAAACAGGAACATGCAGAGATTAGATGAATTTCAGTAGAAAATCTGAACCTACAAAAGAGAATCAAACTGAACTTTTATAACTAAATTATTTAACTAAAATTAAGAATCCATTGTGTTAGCTTAACAGCAGATAAACAGAAGGCTAGTGACATGGAAGTTAGGTCAGAACAAGCCATACAGTAGCAAAAAGAAAAAAGCTTCAGCAAAGATCACTAGTGACAAAAGGTATGTGAGAGGACATCCATAAGGTTTAACTGAAACCTCTGAAGAAGAAAATGGAGAGAAAGGAAGAAATAACAGTTAAGATACTGGAAGAAAATTTTCCAAAGCATAAATTTAAGATAATCATCAATGGATCTCAATCCAAAACCAAATAAACACAGCCACACTTAGACACATCAAAATGAAGTTACTTAAAACTACAACCAAAGGGAAAATCTTAAGGGTAGCTGGAGGTAAATGATATAGTTTTTCCAAAGGCAACTATAAGAATCTGAGCTATCTTCTGAAAAGAAATAATGAAAACCAACTGAGAATGGAAGGATATTTTAAAGTTCTAAAAAAACAAAAAACCTGACAACTTAGAATTCTATAAGCAGCAAGATGCCATTAATTCAAGAGTGAGATATACAAATATCTTGTAAGAGAGAAAAAAATAATTTATCAACAGAAGAACCACACAAAAGCAAATAATAAAAGAAGTTCTATAAAAGAAAGATGAAAGGAATTGAAGAAGGAATTTAGGGGAGGAGAGAGGGAGGGAGATAAAGAACAAGAGAGAGATGAAGAGCGAAAAAAAATTTATATACACAAAAACCCACATACATATGTATACTCTAACCAGGGAGGAGATGAAGAAAATAACAAAAATGTAGTGTGTAAATTTGAATAAATATTGATCATTAAAGCCAAGAATATCTTGACACAAAAGTTTAAAGGGAAATATTAAAATTAACTGTACTAAAGGCCTCACATCAGTGTGGAAATGGTATATTAAACACCAATACATTATGGTTCATGCTGTGACCTCTATTGTGCCAATAAATTAAAAAAAACTAATTACAGGCTAATAGAAAATACTGTAATAAAGTATATTTAATTTAAGTCATTAAAGGAAAGTGAAGAACTACAGAACAAAAATCAACATAGTAGATTTAGACTGAGAAATACCAAAGTTATATTAAATACAGCTAAACATTGCAATTAAAGGCAAATGAAAATTTTGACTAAGTGAAATTATATTTATTAGAAATATTTTAAATATAGAGATAAGATATTAAAAGTGAAAGGAGAGGGAGATGACATTCAAACACTAAACCAAAACGAGTATTAAACTTCAAAGGTCTTAAAGTACAAGGTGGAAATAAGCTTAAAAAAACTAACAATTAGCTAGAAAAATCTCCCAGTGCTTGAAAATAAAATATGTTTCTAAATAGCTTATAAACAAAAAAGAAATCATGGGGAAACTATGCTATACAGCAGAAAATTGGCACAAAACTGCAAATGAAATATAATTTTTAAAAATTTGAAAAGAAAAAACAAGAACAAATAAATGAAAATTGAAATATAATACACAAAAACCCATGGGATGATGCAAAAGCAGTCCCTTTATTTTTGTCTTTTTAGGGGTACACCTACAGCATATGGAGGTTCCCAGGTTGGGGGTCACATCAGAGCTACAGTTGCTGGCCTAAACCACAGCCATAGCAACACAGGATCCGAGCCATGGCTGCAATTTAAACCACAGAGCATGGCAATGTTGGATTCTTAACCCACTGAGCAAGGCCAGGGATCAAAAATGCATCCTTATGGATGCTAGTCAGATTCAGGTCCGCTAGGCCAGGATGGGAACTCCACAAAAGCAATTCTCAGAGCGATGTTAGAGCAATGAATGGATGTATAAGAAAAATAGAAATATCCAACAACCAATCTAAAATTATATCTTATTGAACTAGAAAAAGAACCAACTAAGCCCAAAGTTAACAGAAGGAAGAAAGTAATGATCCAGAATGGGAATAAATAAGAATAGAAAAAAATAATTGAATAGATCAACATAAGAAAGCTGACTTTTTGAAAAGAAACAAATTTGACAAAAGTTTTAGCTAGACTAAGAAAAAAGAGACTCAAGTAATGAAATCAGAAAAGAAAGAGGAAACATTATTACTGACACCACAGGTATGAAGGATCATAAAAGATTACTATATGCAATTATATATCAATTATATAACCTAGCAGAAATGGATAAATTCACATACTCATATTATTTACCTACTCTGAATCATGAAGAAATATAAAATCTAAATAAACTAGTAATAAGTAAGGATTTTGAGTTACTAATCAAAAACTTCTAAGCACAAAAGGCCTAGGGTCAGATGATTTTGCAGGGAAATTTTATCAAACATTTAAAGAATTAATGTCAATCATCTTAATCTCTTCCAAAACAATTGACAAGGAGAGAACATTCCCAAACTAATTTTATTAGGTCAGCATTAACCCAACCTAAAAGACAGATAAGGACTGTAGAAAAACCAAAAACTATATATCAATATCTCTGATGAACAAAGATGCAAAAATTCTCAAAAAAAATAGCCAACCAAATTCAAAAACACATTAACGGTATTATACACCATGGTTAAGTGGGATTTATCTCTGGGTTCAAGGATGGCTCAACATGCAAATAAATAAATGTGGTATATCAGATTAATAGAATGAAAGATAAAAATGATCATATGATCAACCCAATAAGTATAGAAAAAGCATCTGACAAAATACAACATTATTTCATCATAAAATACTCAAAAAATTGTTTACAGAAAGAATGTAACAACATAATAAAGGCCATGTGAAAATCCCATAGCTAACATTAAACTACAATCATGAAAGATTGAAAACTTCCTCTAAGATCAGTGATAAGACATGAATGCCCACTCTCACCACTCTTATTTAATGTAGTACTAGGAATTCTAGCTATAGCAATAAGGCAAGATAAAAATAAAAGGCATACAAATTGCAAAAAATAAAATTACCTTTATTCACTGTTAACATGATTTCGTATACAGAAAATCCTAGACTACCAAAATAAGTTTGAACTAATCAACAAATTCAATAAAGTTGCAGGGTATAAAATGAACATGCTGAAATTAGTTTTCTATACACTAACAAAATATCTGAAAAGCAACTTTAAAAGAACCATCCCATTCAAAATATCATCAAAAACAACAAAATTCTTAGAAATAAATTTAACCAAGGAAGTGAAAGATTAACACAATGAAAACTATGTCTTTGATGAAAAAAGGAATATACAAAAAATTAAAATTAGCTTATGTTCATGGATTGTTAAAATGGACATACTACCCAAAGTCATCTATAAATTCAATGCAACTTCGATTGAAATTCCAATGGAATTTTTCACAGGAAAGGAAAAAAATCTTAAAATTTGTATGGTACTACCAAAAACCCAAATAGCCAAATCAATCCTGAGAAATAAGAACAAAGTTAGAGGTATCACACTTTTTGATTTCAAATTATATTACAAAGCTATAGCAATTAAAACAGTATGACACTGATATAAAAATAGACACAGACCAAAGGAACAGAATTATAACTGCAAAAATAAGACCTGTACATAAGGTCAATTGATATATTTTATAAGGCACAAAAATAGTCTCTTCAACAAATTGTGTTAGAAAAACAGAATAACCACATGCAAAAAAATGAATTGGACCTTTATTTTATACCACTCACAAAAATTAACTCAAAATGGATTAAATATTTAAACATAAGTCCTGAGATTGCATAACTCCAATAAAAAAGGGAAGAATCTCCTTCACATTGGATATGGCAATGTTTTATGGGCTATGACACCTAAAGCAAGCAAATAAACAAAAGCAAAATACAACAAATGAAACTACATAAAATGTATTTTGCACTGTATGCCGAATCTAAAAAGCCAGTAGAATGGTGGTTATCAATAGCTGGGGGTAGGGGGAATTGTGGAAATGTTATTTAAGAGTACAAATTTATAACTAATAAATAATATTTGGAGCCCTAACATATAACTATTGTGTGACATGATAGAGGTGTTAGCTAGCACTATGGAGCTAATCCTATTGTAATATATAAATGTATTAAAACAATACATGTACACCTAAAATATACAAAATATTACATATCAATTATATCTCAGTGATAAATAAAAATTAAAAATTTACTATTTTCCAATAAATATTGGATGAAGTTTTATTTGTTTCTTATCTTTCTGCCAAAGGGAGTTCAAAATGGAATTACTGAGTATTTTTACTCAGATCTCATATTAGCAATTTTAGAGAGAAGTAGATTAGTGACTTGCCAAATAGGAAGAACAAGAATGGAAGGAAGGAAAGGAGGGAGGGAGTCATTGTCTTCAAATACTAGTTGGTTTTTCAAGAATCCAGCAAAATTAAAAGAAATACATAAGTTTAACATAACTACCTTGAAGTGCTAAAAAGCACTTAAATATAAATCTAATCTTTTTGATGAAAAATTTCATCCAATAAATGTAATATACCTTCAAATATCTGATGATTAAAATTTAATTTTAAAATATGAAGAGGTTAGTTCATTAAATCATTACTCTTCTTTATATGCAAAATATTCCTGGAATCATCCTTCCGCTACAATAACCTCCTCTTTATTATTTCTCTAACCTATAAGTTGTTTGTAAAGACAGATACTCTGTTTTTTGGGGTTTGTTTGTGGGGTGGAGGATTGTTGGCTGTACCTGCAGCATGCAGAAGTTCCTGGGCCATAGATTGAACCCATGCCACAGTTGCGACCTATGCCACAACTGTGGGAATGACAGACTTTTAACCAGCTGCATTACAAGGAAACTTCCCAGAGAGCCTGTTTTGCATATAGAGTATTGTATTTAAGAACTTTAAATAAACTCAAAAAAAAAAAAACTGAAGAAATCAATAAGAATTTCTTTTAGTCCCCATTTCCCTTAGATAATTCTACAATGAACATTTTGAATTGTGATTGGTTGAAGAAAGAGTATTCCATGAATTCAACATCCTTCGGTGTTCTTAATAAACTGGGCACAGCAGTATATATTGTTAGGTGAGGAAAATGTCACAAAATCTTTCATAGCAAATATCCTCAAAAATGAAATATTATTATCACTTATATATGTGGATATCAATCATGAAAAAAAAATGAGAATGCTTGCCACCTCAGTTAGGATGGCTCAAATGGCTATAGATTTCTGAAAAAGCTTGACTTGGGTCATATTATCTGGAGACTCCGTTTTCTCTACTTGGTGACTATGGGGTTGGAATGTCCTAGGTGTCCACTTCATTTTCATGTCTAGAAGCTAGAAAGGTTGTAATTGCTAGGAGATATTCGTCATTGCTCTCTTCATGTATCTTCTCCACATGACTAACTTGGGTTTTCCTACATGATGAGAATCTTGGGGTAGTCAACTTATAAACTAAGAGATTAGTTCATATGACATGGCTGCTAATTTCACCTAGAACGAGTGTTTCAAGAGACCAAGACAGAAGATGCAAGATTTCTGAGTGGCCTCAAATATTACGGAGCATCACTTCTGCCAGCCCAGATTCAAGCACCAGGAGGTGTAGCTCCTTTGTGGGCCATCATATAGTGGCTGCAATTTTTTTTTTTTCTCAGAACTTAAAAGTGATAACTTTTTTTTGAGTATCCAGTGACTTTAATAAGAAATCTGACCTTAATAAGAAATCTGATATTAGTTTGATTTCTTCTTTCTTCATAGAATGAATTTTCTTGAAGTCCAAGTGTATTGTCTTTCCAATTGTATCCATGGAATTTAATACAGGCACTGGCATGTGAAAAGTATTCAAATATCTGATGCACAATTACACTTGATTTCAATTCTGCTTTTAATCTTCTTTATTTTAGCCTGATACTTAAAAAATTAATATTGTAATGTTTCAGGGATATTATCACCTAATTTTGCCATTTATTATACTGGGCCACATTTCAAATTAACCTTCTTTCTTCCTTGTTTATCAGAGTTGTCAGTTAGCACCCTAAGAGTCTTTGGAGAAATATCATTTCTTCTGGTTCTTCCTTTGAGGCAATTTCCTTTCTTGGAGTCAAATTTCTCTTTCAAAAAAACACAAAGCAGCATACCAACAAACAACCAACAACCCTCTTTTCTCTTGTTGACATTTATACTGAGGTCTGCTGTTATCATTGCATCAGCTGTTTCAATTAAGTTTCCCAGGCTGTTGCTGTGTAAATGAGCAAACATTTCGCTTTTTTGAAATGGCTTTAAATCTTTTAAACATCAATCAATATGATATAAACAATTTATTGCAACAATTATAGTTTAAGCCGATTTTTTTTACTCTATGTATGCCTTCTTATTTTACCTCACCAAATTCAGGCTAACCTTCTATCAATTACATTTTTAATGTTTGTTATGTTCATCTTATTTCTGTAATAAACAATATTTATGTGTAATTTCGTATGGCATTTTCCATACTAAGACGTCCGTAAATTTGTTACCAACTACAAAACATTTAAGTAAGAAAAATCTTTGAAATAAATTTCCTTTCATTTTGAAATATATTTACTCATTGGGATGCAACATCTCATTTATAGGAGCAGCTTGTTATAAATCATGGTGGGTGTTCAGGGGGTGATAAATTCATTCCAATAATTCCGTGCTCAAAATTAGCATTAAAGAACAATTCCAATCATTTAACAGAATACTTTCTTTTGGGCACAGAAGCAATAGGCGTACTTCTGTATTTGTAGAGTTCAAAAATATCATTTGAAAATAATGGCCCTTAGTCTCTAAGGTCCAAGAAAAATTCAGCCTGCCCAAAGAAATTAAAAATCCTCCAGTGGAGAAAATTAAGCCTACAGATTAAACAGATTTTAAATGGATTTGAACAGAACAGACTACAGAAGCATTAAGATGATTATATTTTTGTTTTTAAATAAAGGGAATTGGAGAATACCCAAAACTATTCAAAATGAATTCCAGTATCTCTGAGATAAAGAGCTATTATTGGCCTTCAAGAAAACACTGGCCATTTGCTGAATTCAGTGCTATTACAAGTAGTGACAATAGAAAAGCATCATCGGCAGAGTGTCTGCCTCCAGGTGGGAAAACACCACATGATCTATGACATCTCTTCTGTTTCTGTAAGCCAATACCAAAGACTAAAGGCTATGCCATGGATTTACGTGCAGTTTCACGGTGAGTAAAGCAGTATCATATTTATACTTTTATAGTTGAATAACAATAACATACAGATAAGAAATCAAAGTTTTGTTGGATTTTTGTGTATTTTTCTCCAGATTTGGAAACAAAGGCCAATATATTATATGCTGAACAGAGTCACAAATATTCTTAAGCAGCAGGATTAGGACATAACCCAGATCTTCTGATTTAACTAAACTAAGCTTTCTTGGTATCTAATAGTTGTATTTTATCCTGAGAAACTCATACCTTCTTGTCAAATGCTACAATGAATACACTGAAACCAGGAAACTGCCTGTGTTTACTTATTGATGCTAAGTGGTGTGCAGATTATGCCTCTTAGGTGCAGAAATTATATACATTTTGATTAATAAGAGGATGATGAGTTCTAATCGACATTCACACTAATCTTTATCCATAGATTGTTAGTTGTGGATAGGCTCCTGGTGGATTGCCTGGCTTTTCATAACATGAAAAATGAGATCCATTCAGGTAAATTACCTGATACCTAATCTGTATCTCCTAATTTCTCCTCATTGCATCACGCTGTTTTCTCACCTTCATTCAGAGCACCTCAGAGAGTGAAACAAAAAGTACAGTCTACCAAATAACTGTTGTCTTAAGCGGAGAAGGCAAGTTTTGTGACATTTTAATCTAGGTAAATGAAAAGATGTCAGTCAGGGAAACTGGTTCCAAATTCTAGGGCTCACCCAAACAAGATGAATCTTGAAGCTTCATGACTACAGAGTCATATGCGGTAGATAACTATCTTCAAAGGATTAACTTCCTACCAACCACTCAGAAATAAGTGAACATTTATTTTAATTGGGTTGGTATAGAAAAAAAATGAAGGAAACAGTCGAAAGATAAAACTATACATTTTAAATCACGGTTTTATAAAGTGTTTTCCAACAGCATAAATGAGATAGGGAAATCTCACTTGAAAAACACTGATGTGACAGAAAATTAATGTTGTGACATTGCTGAGGTATACCTTCTATAGGAAAGAGATCATGAGGGGATAAAATGAGTTGAAAGAGGCAGAAATGGAAATCTGGGGCATAGCCTTACTGCAATAAATGTGTATTCAAACAAACAAATAATGAAAATCATTTTATCTAAAGCCAATCAAAAATAAGAACTTAGAAGGACCATGAGATAAATTCTGGCTCAACCTTTGGTGATTGGATAACCTTATTTTATAGACAAAGCAACGGAGGTTAAAGGATGTTATAACTACAAGCACCTAGGTATTATTTAATATATACTTATTACCCTATTACACTGTTGGTAGGATTGTAACTGGGCGCGACCACTGTGGAAGACAATATGGAAATTCCTCAGAAAACTAAAAATAGAACTACCATTTGATCCAGCAATCCCACTCCTGGGCATTTATCCAGAGAAAACAATGACTCTCAAAAAGACACATGTACTCTGATGTTTATTGCAGCACTCTTTTCAATAGCCAAGACATGGAAACAACCTAAATGTCCTTCGACAGAGGAGTGGATCAAGAAGATGTGGTACATATATTCAATGGAATATTACGCAGCCATTAAAAGAAACGAAATACCAGCATTTTTAGCAACATGGATGGGCCTAGAAATTATCATGCTAAATGAAGTCAGCCATACAATGAGACACCAACATCAAATGCTTTCACTGACATGTGGAATCTGAAAAAAAGGACAGACTGAACTTCTTTGTAGAACAGATGCTGACTCACAGACTTTAAAAAACTTATGTTCTCCAGAGGAGAAAGTTTGGAGGTTGGGGTATGTGCTTGGGTTGTGAGATGGAAATCCTGTGAAACTGGATTGTGATGATCATTGTACAACTACAGGCGTGATAAATTCATTGAGTAATACAAAAAATAAATAAAAAATAATATATACTTATTAATGAGTAAATGCCAACATTTAATGAAATCCATTAAGGTATTGGCCTACTTGGAGGAACTTAATTACAAGAACAAAAGTCTCTCCTATGTTTCAGGTACAGCTCAAACTAGATTACCAGATTGATCTATTTTTGAGCCCAACTTCTTTGTGTCAGCTTCAGTTTTGGGCAGAATAGCAGAATCCTGATGTAGGATACTGTAATCACCTGAAGCCCCAGAAACATAAGATCATGAGGTCTAGAGGAAGGAAGTCTCTTCTTACTGCTCCAATGGGATCCAAAGAAGCCTATGTTCACATAAACTCCAGCAAGTTTCTGCAAATCTCATTGCATCTCATTGCACTTGGGTTTTATGCTCAGTCCTTCACAGTGGACAAGGGGACGGGATATGTTGATTAATCTAATGAGGATCATTGACTGGTAATGGAGGTAGGGTCACTACTAGGCAACCATATGACCAAAAATGAGAAATAGGTAAATTATTGTGGGAATATGAGAATATTATTGAAAGCAGATGGGGAGAACAGATGTTGGGAAAATATATTAGGGTAATGATGGTGAATTAAATAAACAAAAATGAAAAATGGTTCAAACCTTCTATATAGTTTAAGTGAACAGAGAGGAGAAGGAGGCTGGTGAAGACTCTGTTGTCTTCAACACCTGCTTTTCCAGCTGGCCCTGAGTATCCTTTTAATCTGTCCTCCAAAAGGGGAAAAACATGGGAAAAGCCACAAAAGGGTATTTTTAATTGTTTTCATTGACATATAATAATATAAAGACAGATACATTTATAAGGCATCCATGAATTATCATCCATATAACCACAATTTGGTTCAAAGAAAATTGTTAAAATCTCCTTCTTGTCTCCTCTTTATCACTAACTCTTCCCTCTAACCCTAAGGCAACCCCATTCTTGATTTCTAAAGATTAGTTTTGCCTTTTTATGGACCTTGTATCAGTGGACATGAGAGCATTTTATGGCCAGGCCTAAAGTGGTGTTTGGTGCTCTTGTTTAAATTCCATTAACTAGAAGTCAGTCATCTGGATGTTCTTGCCTGTAAGGAAGCTATGTGCCCACTCAAACTGGGGTGATCAGCTAGCTGTAGAAGACAGCCAGCGAAAATATCCACTGAAGTTTTCCTAAGTGTCTTCTCATCATATCCTCCTCTGGTTCTGGGGGCTAAACTCTAAGAACACATCATATTTCTTAAAAAGTTAGAGATAGGAGTTCCTATCATGGTGCAGCAGAAACAAATCCGACTAGGAACCATGAGATTGCGGGTTCAATCCCTGGCCTCGCTCAGTAGGTTAAAGATCTGGTGTTGTTGTGAGCTGTGGTGTAGGTCTCATATGTGGCTCAGATCTGGAGTTGCTGTGGCTCTGGTATAGGCCAGCAGCTACAACTCCCATTAGACCCCTAGCCTGGGAACCTCCATTTGCCACAGGTGCAGCCCTAAAAAACAAACAAACAAACAAAAAGTTAGGGATAACTAATTATTAATGTTTTAGTATTTTGTCCCTGTTAAAAAATGAGTTTCTTTTAAATAAGTCCAAACAGAATCAAGATTATCTCTACAAGATCACTCTCCTAAATATTTTTGAAGGGAAAGATGAACAGAAAAGGAGAAGGGGTGGGAAGCCAGCCAGTCTGCCCTGAATCATCCATCAGTGAGAGTCACATACATCAATATCACTGGTTATGGATGTTTAATCAGGAAACAGTGGATGGGAAATATTGCCTTGGCAATTTCTTTGACAATCTTGCCTAATTGAATTTTCAAGTGTTATATTCACCTTTACAGTTTTATTGAACTGAATTTTGTTCTTCCTCCCTCCAAATTCCTATGTTGACATCCTCACTCTCAATATTACTATATTTGGACAGAGGGCCTTTGAAGGAAGTAATTAGGATTAAATTGAGGTCACAAGAGAGGGACCCTAATCTAAATATTATGTTGTTTTTAAAAGAAGAGGAAGAGACACTAGAGTGCTCAGTCATGAAGGAAAGACCATTTGAGGACTCAGCAGGAAGAAAGATGTCATCAAAATCTAATCCTGGTGGCACCTTGATTTGGAGCAGAATGAAGATGGCAGAGGATAAAGATGTGGCACTCACCTTCTCACACAAACACATCAAAAAAAATCTAGATGTAGAATCATTCATGCAGAACATCTACTGAATGCTGGTAAAAGACCCTAAACCTCCAAAAAAGTAAGAGATCCTCCACATAACTGGGTAGAACAAAAGAAAAAAAAAAGAGAGAGAAGATTAAAAAACAAAAAGGAAATCAGGATGGATTTTTCAGCATCTGGAACTGTAAAAAAAAAAAAAAACTATTTCTGTTGTTTAAGCCATACTCAGTCTGTACTTTTCTGTTACTGCAGCCTAACAGACTAATGCAACAGTCCTGAGGCAGGATAAGTGAAATTATTGTTTAATACATTTTAAATCACTTTTACCCCTTTTGCACCCCTTATCTGTAATCCTCTTCATTTTTCTCTTTGCTAAGAGACATCTTTCCCCATCTTTCCTCCTAAGATCTGTCTATCTGTAAAGCTTCCTCGAACATGGCAGTTCCCCATGACCTTACTTGACATCCGTGCTGTTTTATCATCTATGCTAAACTGGCTATAATCTCCTATTTCCACATGTATACTTTTGCATATGAGCCTACTCTCTCTAACCAGCCTAAGCTCTGAGTTCATATTACTAAAGTAAATGAACTGAGTTCAGTTCACTAAAGAATATTTGTTCATCATTACACGTAAAAAAGACCCAGAGAAATTCCAGTTTAGTAGAGGAAAAAAGGGCATTTGACCTTGAAGGAGGTGAACTTTCATTTACAGAGGATTTTGGTAACAATAACTGACAGTCCTATTGTTCTTTTGTCTTGTTTAAGACCCCAAAACAATGTTATAAAATATACTAATTCAGTTTGGCAGCCTTCTTTCACATACCACACCACATATTTTGAAATGTTTGCCAGAAAAATAGAGAATATAGGCCTATTGTTTATTTGTTTTACCTTTATTGTCACTAGATAGATTTCATAAGATTCCCTAATAATGGATTTACCTATTTGGATATCAGCATTCTAAAAAAACTTACCAAAAGGAATTTAAAATAGTGGATAAGGCATGAATGAGCTTATCCCTTAAAACATTTTTCCCCTTCGCTGGCTTAAAGTGTTTCATTATTTCACTGAATTACCTAAAATATCTTTGTAACCATGAATTTTCAAGGTTCAAAAAACCTAGTTCTTAACTACAGATGCCCTAGGGAGATGGTCACATGGTGGAATGGCTTTGATTAACACAGCTTAAAGCCTTTATAACTATACTATAGCAAAACATGCACAATGGATTTTCAGTTAAGTTCTTTTAACTGAAGAAAAGTATTCTACTTTTCTTTAGAAAAAAAAATAATCCTAGGCTTAACTGAAGTCATATTGTATGTTTTTGTTTCAGGTCCAGTGAGCTCTGATTTAGCTCATTTTAAGCAGAGACCTGTGAGCTGCTATGCCCTTCAGCCTAATTTTGATGATGTGGGCTATCATTCTGGGGTGCTATTTACCACTGGTGCTAGGATAAAGGGAAAGTTTGAGGAATCACATCTTATTTCTCACTTCCCAAGCCCTGTATCTACAAATCTGCCTTTGATAGAAGAGACTCAAAGGCCCTGGATTGCAAATAATAATACCCAATGATGAACAGAGTAATTGTGAAGGTCTAGCCTAAACGATTTGCAGCTAAATAGCTGCTAGATTGTATGTTCCTGCACTTTTAGTTGGGTGGAAAATGAAAGGAGGCCAATAATTGTCCTTTTCCTTAAAACTACACTGCAACTTTAATAGTCCTCTGGTTCATTTGAAATTTTCCTATAAAAATATTTTCTGAATCAGAATACCACTTGGAAACAATTCTGAAGTCACAGAGAGCTTCAGGGGCCTATTTGTTCAGAACCACGCTATTTCTATCATGGCTAGTACTTCTGACTTTCAAAATCTGGTGACTTCATTTTCTTCCCACACCAACCCTCCCAATCCATTAAAGACTTCCTTTGCATTTTTTTTTTTCCTGCTACCAATACCAGTCATTGTCAGAGAGTTGTTGATCTGCTCTCCTGGGCTCCAGACACTGATAGTCATTTATAAGAAACACAGTACTTATTAATAAGATATTTGGAGTTCCCATCGTGGCTCAATGGAAATGAATCTGACTAGTGTCCATGAAGATGCAGGTTCGATCCCTGGCCTTGCTCAGTGGGTTAAGGATCCGGCATTGCAGTGAGCTGTAGTATAGGTCAAAGAAATGGATCAGATCTGGCATTGCTGTGGCTGTGGGGTAGGCTGGCAGCTACAGCTCTGATTTGACCTCTAATTGGGAACCTCCATATGCCACACATGTATTCCTAAAAAAATAAAATAAAAATAAAAATAAATAAAGACAAGAAAAGACGCACACACAAAAAGAAACTTGCTATTCCTTGTATATCACCCTGAGTTTTACAGTAATTCCAAGTAGACCCAAACCTTCACCTTTACCTGGTTGCTACACTCATGTTCTTACAAGTTGCTTCAGAACTTTGCCTATTTTACCCACATACTTGCAACTTATTCTGAAATGTTAAATAGATAAATCAATACCTATCATTTCTAGTTTAGCACTTTTCAGAGTAATAATTAACTCTGCTATAGTCACTTCGAAGGAATTTTTTCCAGGGCAATTAGTTTATATAATACTCTAGGAGCTAATGCCTCCTCTGAAACACACCTTGGCAACTTAGTTTGGCCCTTGGTTACAACCAAGCAGCTCTGTTCCTTCATAACAAATGAGAACCTTTATGCCTTAGCTGTTCCCAATTAGGTTACTCTATACCTTTCCAAGTGACTGATTAAACATGACTCAGCTTTTTCAAAACTGATTCTGTTTTTTAAAGAAAGGACAAGACCATTTTGTCAAAGCCCTAAAATTACCCTGAACAGTTTCAGGAACAGATATGTGTAGGATAACTAAATAGATGTAATCAAAATATGTTAATAATTTTGAATAACTCAATTTATTGAAATATAGACACAAAACATTTTTATTTTTCTATCACTACCAATGGTGCTTTGAGAATTTTCCTGTTTTTCATGGTAAGCTTTATTAACAAAGTCTTAGAAACTTTCCATTACTTATGGGGTACTCTCAGTTATTAAAACAATTTAGTACAGGTATTTTAATTTTGCGTTGGATGCAAAGCCCTCTTTATCCTACCTACCAATACTAGTTCATTGCTAACCTTCTTATTCATAAAACTTATGCTGAGATAAAGGTAAATATGATAGGATTTTTCTCCTCCTTCTTTCCTGGACTTGCCTTTGAAACTGTAGCAGAGGAGGACTAGTCCTTGTTAAGTTGCCTGTCCATTCTTGCATTTGTAATTGCTTCATCACTCCTACATGGAGGTAAGGTGGTTTTTCCCTTTCCACTGGTTATCAACTCTTACTGAGTTTATTGTTAGCATGGTACTATATCCCAAGCAGCTCTCGAATGCATTTTTCATCCCATGTGAAATTCAACTTCATCTCTAGTATGAGACATAACACTGCAATCTCAGATGCAAATAATTTTTGGCCATATTTTGGCAATTTCCAGGAGTCTCCAAGCTCATATATTTCCACAGCCTAATTTTGGGCCTAAGAAAAAATGGGCAGAATTTCTTAGCAACCCAGAAATTGCAGAAGTAGTTCTTTTCCCCCCACTATATGACCATATCATTCTGCCACCTGTCTTTAGAACTTTCTCTAGAATGAGATTTTGGAGAATATCAACAAGCCCTATGGCTGAGGTAACTTCCTTGGCATTATGAAATGTCTATCAACCCTTTATTATAGCCTCCTGAAAAACTCACACATATTTTCTCCACATCTATTGCTACATAAAAAATCATTCCCAACTCTTCTGTAAACAATAGTTGTTCATCATCACTCATACAAAACTTTGGTTTGAGCATGCTGCTATTTCCATTATAATTTCTGTCTGATTTTCTAACTTCTAGTAACAAAAATGGTCTCAAACAGTATTTTACAACATCCTATTGCAAATCACAATGGAGATTCTTCTAATTAGAACTTTTTTGTCTACTGAAATGATTTCTAATAAAAGGGTCCAAGATTACTAGTGACATAGCTAAACAATAAGACAGTGTTTTTCAAAAGAAAATACTTTCATCGTATACCATAAAGGTGCCTGTAGTCAAATACCTCTGGAATAAAGTTGGTATTTCTCCTGTTGAAGGTTAATAAACCATTAATGTGCATTTATGTCTCAGAAAAGTCTTCTAGTGAAGACAGAGGGTTATATGAACTCTTGGCTCTACCATTCAGTACCTAGGAAGTGACAAGTGCCTCAGGGTTCTTCATCTATAAGATAAGGGCAATAAAAACATTTGCTTCAAAGGAAAATTGAGACAAAAAATGATGTAATATAAATAAAACTCTAAACCTTACCTACACTTAAGTAGACATATTAGCTACACAATAAATTTTAAATATGAGTATTATAAGTACTTTTGAAACTTATTTGACCATGGGTATCTATTCGGAAAAGTTTTTCATTAGGGATTCATTTAATGAGAAATAATTGTGTTCAGTTTTCTTAGGCCTGTTTGATGTTGGGCCTTGAATATGTCATTTTCTATCCCTTGCCTCGAATTTAGGGGCATTGAGATTACTGAGACACAAAACCCAATCTTCCTCATTGAAAAGCAATTTCTTTTTATACATAAATGAAAACAGAAGTTTCTAACTTCACACTCTCAGATGACCAACAGTTTTATTAAGTAAGACCAGCAGAATGATAAAGTAAACACTCATGACCTCAGAGAAGAATTAAGGCATAGCCACATGAAAATTGGATCAGAGAATCTAGGAATCATATTCATGAAAAGAGGGCTCCCTGAAATAGCTCAAGAGGAATAGGGAAAAAAATTTTGAGATTTCACTAATAAGTTAATTCCCTGGTAATTAACAGGTGAATGTAGGCTTCTTTTCTCCCTTCCGTATATCTTACCCTATGGTAAACAAAAGGAAGATGAGACATCTAGGAGGAACGAGACAGTTGTATCTATTTATTTCAGGATGAATATAACAGAACCATTGTTGGAATGAACCCTACAAGTGACAAATTCAAATTCTCCCCTTTCAACATCTCTAGCAGATTGTTACTTATACTCTAAAGTATTTTCAATAATTGAAACCCATTGCTTGTCCAGGCTACCTCTAATTTTATATATATGTCTGTCTCTGTGTGTGTGTGTGTGTGTGTGTGTGTGTGTGTGTGTGTGTGTGTATGAACTCAGCATCCAATAACTTGCCATAGTTGGCTGTGGTCCTATCTGCTAAATAAAAATAAAATAAATCTAACATTTCTTTAAGTGGATAATCCTTCATTCATTTGAAAACAAGTATTATGGCTTTCAAGTCTGTTTTGTTAGATCTAATGTATCCAGTTTATACAGAGTCCACAGGAGACTGACCTTCTGGATAATTACTAACCTGAATTTCATCTAGTGGCTGCACTGTCATTTTTAATTATCTCACTTAAACTTTTACTTGAGGATCTTCTTTCTTGCTTTGCACTCTGTAATGAATTCTAAGTTCAGATATTGATAACAGAAATTCATAAACGAGGATTTCATCACTGGACCTGAGTCGGTAAAGAATCTCGACACAATCCTCAGAATTCATATCAGGTAATGCCAATCTGCTGAATTTCAGGTAAATATCAGTGGGTTATACAGTGGGGAAATTAGGTTGTTTCTGTCTGGTTACTTAGAGTGCATGATAAGCACTGGTTTGCACATGGCACCAACATCATGGGAAGTTCTCTAATTTGCATTATTAAGATTGCTGAACTTCGACTTGTTTGGAAAAATAAAATAATCTGAAGGACAAGACAATTTAAAAATCAAATTAGGCAAATACAGTTGATTACTAGGCAAAAACAAACAAAGCAATGGTTTCAGTTTCAAGGCTAAACAGTTCTTGATTCAAGGAAATAAAGGAAGAGGTAAGTTATTTTGCCTTAATCCTTCTTCCATTTACTTTGAGAACATGACTCCTTATGCTCCAACAAATAAATATCTAAATAAATGAAAAAAAAGTGTCTTTAGAATTGCAAGAGCAAATGCTCATCAACTCTACCTTGACCACCCTCTTGAAATCTTTTTTCCATTGGATAGGGTAAAAAGACAACAAAAAAAACCTCTTTTTAATTCAAGAAATCTATTGATAGCATGTTTAGTAATTCCAAGATGACTATTATGGATTTCAGAACTTTCCAGAGAAAGTATTTTTCTGGATTTTTAAATTCACATTTCAAAAATAAACATATTTACACATACAATAATACTTTCGTTCAACAGTTCACAATTAGTACACAGAAACATTCACTGATTACATGGGATAAAAGTAAGAGCACTGACATTTTTGTGTATTAAAATACATTTGTATGTTTTAGCCAGAATGAATCTACCATGATTGCATTGAATTTTTATGTTGAAGAAAAATACTAAAACTATCACTAAAATCAGGCTCAGTCTAGGGTGCCATCATAACTGCAACACTTGAAAAAACACTGAATTTCATATATACTTTAGTCCTCAGGCTGCATTCAAGCTAAGCACATTTCAAAGCCCTGCAAAGTACCTCACTGTAGTGGGAAAAAACATAAAAATATATTAATAAAATGACCTTACTTAACTGGAATGTCTTCATTTTATTCTACCATCAAAAGCAAAGGAAATTAAATTTTAAGAACACATTTGAAAATGACCTGAAGGTTCAGTGTTGAATCTTGACTAAGGAAATTACAGTGAGACTACAGTTCACAAAATGTACTATCTTAGCCACTTAGTTTATTGGCAGGCTAAGGTTTCTCACATGATTACAAAATTAATAAAAACTAAAGGCAACCCAAAAAACTAAAAGCTAAAATTCTAAATAAGCATGAGTTCAAAGTGGAGAGCACAAAAGATTATATTTTACTTAAAAAGTTAAAGTGAGATTTAGAGGAAGGAAGGTAACTTATAGCATAAAAATGGAGGTCAGAAACATAACAGTGATCAAAAAATGGGTGCTTGTCTACTTGGGAAAGACTTAAGGTTACCGGTTTTCAATAAACGTAGCATTTCCAAAACTCTTACATGTATATCTAGAACTGCTACTGAGTAAATTGTTAAATTTACTCTTGGTTTAAACCTGTAGAGTTAGGGTTTTCAAGGCCCTGAAAAGCTAAAAGCAGAGGAATTATTCAGAGACCTTTGAGCATCAGTGTTGCTTCCTCCCTTTGAATAAGCTTATTGCTTTATTAGTGTATATATTTTTTAATGTAAGGGTTTTTTATTGCTGCTGCTGTTGTTGTTTTTCCCTGTGATATAAGTCTGTGTCTTTCTTGCATTGGGCAAGAATCTCTCTGAGTCAACAGTCATGTGCCCCCATAAGGAAGCCAAAGTTATGGCAAAATCTTCCAGGAATGTGCCACTGGCTCCTACTCAGAGTTGCTACTCTTGTGTTTATCATCTTTGACCAAATGAATTTGGAATTTATAGCAGATTTGTGTGTATTTCCCCTCATCCTTTACTTGTCTACAAAGCTGAATAAATTTACAATGGATTGTCTTTTCCTGTGAAGAAGTTCGTACCAATCATTACTGATATATTTGCTTAAGTATTGATTGGAAAAAAATATTAGAGAACTTTGTATATTTCCCTAACTACAAGAAGACACATCTAAGAAATATAGGAACTGTATGTCATTCAGTATGAGACCAAGAGGATTAAAGGAAAAAAACTCTGAAACATAAGTAGTGATTGGTCTGATAAGAATTGAAGATATTCATTTACCTGTCTCAGTGTAAAAACTATTTAGAAAATATGGAAGATTCTTAGAAAAGAAAGTCTTCCCACTCAAGAAGGCAGAAAGTTTTAAATTCAGGTTCCTGGGAGTTCCCATTGTGGTATAGCAGAAACAAATCTGACTAGTGTCCATGAGGATGCAGGTTCAATCCCTGCCCTCACTCAGTGGGTCTGCGATCCGGCTATGCCATGAGCAGTAGTATAGATCCACAGCTTGGATCCCATGTTACTGTGGCTGTGCTGAAGGCAAGCAGCTGTGGTTCCAATTTGACATTTAACATGGGAACTTCCATATATTGTGGGTATGCCCTAAGAAGAAAAAAAATTAGGTTCCGTGAACTGAAATACAAGTAAGTTCAGAAGAATAGGATTTTAGATATCTTACAGAAACTATATCTTAAAAAATGTCTACTCAAATCTTCGAGTCATCCATGTAGTGTTCTCATTGTTATTTTAATTTGCATTGCCTTGGTGATTCATAATGTTAAGAATTTTCTCATATCAATACACACACATGCTATGTTTGAGTGTATTGCCTTATAGTACAATGGTCAGTAGAAGTCATTAGATTGCAGGGTCACATATGCTTTAGTCCTGGTCTTAGCATGAAAACACTCAATGTTACCATTCGGTTTGATATTAGCAATGAGATTTTATAGTGATTGATTGTCAAATGTTAAACCAACCTTGCATTCTTTAGATCAACTCCACTGGTTCTGATGAATTCAACTTTTTCTATATTCCTGAATTCAGTTCCAAATATGTTGATATGATTTATTTTGTCTCTAAGTTCAAGAGAGATATTAGACTATAAATTTATCTTTACAATGTCTTCATAAGGCTTTAGGATCTGTGTCACATTGGTTTTATGAAAAAAATTGGGAAGAATTCTCTTTGTTATATTAAAAGAGTTTAAATACGATTGAGAAGTGTTTAATCCAGTTTTTAAAACATAGGATTCTAACTTTTAGCTATACCTCATTGTATTATCTTTAAAAGTTTCCTTTAGAGATTAGGATAATATCCCTAATTTATCACAATATATTTTGAATTATCACATGTATTATACAAAAATCTTACAATATAATTAGATGTATCCTTCTTTATATTGTATTTATACCACTACAGTTCTTTGCACCACATATTTTACTTCAGTATATATTATAAAATCCATGAAACATTATTTTTTGCTTTAAATTTTCAGAAATTTTAAAATAATTTAAGAAAAACCTTTTTATATTTACTTATGTAGTTATTTTTTATATTTATTCCTTTCTACAGATAGCAATTTCCTTCTGATATAATTTCCCTTCTTTCTACATATTCATTTCCATCTGATATAATTTTATTTCTTCCTAAAGAATTTCCTTTATCATTACCATGTTTCCCAGAATGGATCTGATGGCAACATATATTTGCAGCTTTCATCTATGTAAGATTGTTTGGTTTCACCTTCATTTATTAAGGCTATTTTCACTGAATACAGTATTATAGGTATATAGTTTTCTCCCCAGGGTTTTGAATATGTGATCTCATAATATCTATCTTCCATCATTTCTGTTGAGAAGGAAGCTATTCTCATGGCTGGTTTGCTGTGGCTTTTTTCTCTGGCTACTTCTAAGATTTTCTCTTTGTCTTTAGAATCCAGAAATTTTACTTTACTGATGTTTAATTTTCTTTGGATTTAACATTCTTGGGGTTCACTGAGTTTTCTGCAACTGAGGTATTTTTATAATCAAATTTGGGAAAATTATGTCTATTATTTCTTGAGATACTTTTTTCTGTCCCATTTCCTCCCTTTAATCTTTATGAGATAAAATGTTATTCCTCTTGATATCTCCCATGGGTCACTGAGGCTATCAATATTATCAATATTTTATTCTACATGCTTCAATTTAGGTAATTTATCTTGATCATTTTTCAAGTGCATTGATTTTCTATTGTGTTCAAAATACTAGTAATACCAAACCAAATTTCTTGATTTCAGGTATTGTATATTTCAGTTCCAGAATAAATTTTTCAAAAAAAATTTTTTATGATTTTTATTTTTTCCATTATAGCTGGTATACAGTGTTCTGTCAATTTTCTACTGTACAACAAAGTGACCCAATCACACATACATATATCTATACACACATATATATACACATTTTTTTTCTCGGAAAAAAAAATATATATACACACATTCTTTTTCTCATATTACCCTCCACCATGCTCCATCACAAGTGACTAGTTCCCAGTGCTTACAGCAGGACCTCATTGCTTACCCATTCCAAATAAAATAGTTTTCATCTATTAATCCCATGTTCCCAATCCATCCCACTCCTTCCCCCCTCAGCAACCACAAGTCTGTTCTGCAAGTCCATGAGTTCCTTTTCTGTGGAAATGTTCATTTGTACCATATATTAGATTCCAGATATAAGTGATATCATATGGTGTTTATCTTTCTCTTCCTGATGTACTTCACTTAGTATGAGAGTGTTTAGTTCCATCCATGTTGCTGCAAATGGCATCATTTTGTTCTTCCTTTTTTATGGCTGAGTAGTATTCCATTGTGTATATATACCACATCTTCTTAATCCATTCATCCATCAATAGACATTTAGGTTGTTTCCACATCTTAGCTATTGTGAATACTGCTGCAGTGAATATACAAGTCCATATGTCTTTTTCAAGGAATTTTGTCCAGATATATGCCCAAGAGTGGGATTGCTTGGTCATATGGTAGTTCTATATTTACTTCTTTCAGATAACTACATGCTGTTTTCCATAGTGGTTGAACCAATTTACATTCCCAAAAACAGTGCAGGAGGGTTCCCCTTTCTCCAGCATTTGTTATTTGTAGACTTATTAATGATGGCCATTCTGAAATGTGAGAGGTGGCCATTCTGACAGGTGTGAAGTGGTACCTCATAGTAGCTTTGATTTACATGTATATAATAATCAGTGATGTTGAGGATTTTTTTCATATGCTTGGTGGCCATCTGTATGTCTTCTTTGGAGAAATGTCTATTCAGGCCTTTTGCCCATTTTTCCATTGGGTTGTTGGTTTTTTTGCTGTTGAGTTGTAAGTTATTTTTATATTTTAGAGATTAAGCCCTCGTTAGTTGCATCATTTAAATCTTCTCCCATTCTGTAAGTTTCTTTTTTGTCCCCTTTATGGTTTCCTTTGCTGCACAAAGCCTTGTTAATTTGATTAGGTCCCATTGGTTTATTTTTGCTTTTATTTCTCTTACCTTGAGAGACCCACCTAAGAAAACTTTTGTATGGTTGATGTCAGAGAATATTTTGCCTATGTTCTCTTCTAGGAGTTTGATGGTAACTTGCCTCACTTTTAAGTCTTTAAGCCATTTTGAGTTTAATTTTGTGCATGGTGTGAGGGTATGTTCCAATTTCACTGATTTACATGTGGCTGTCCAGTTTCCCCAGCACCACTTGCTGCAAAGTCTGTCTTTTTCTCATTTTATATTGTCTCCTTTGTTGAAGATTGATTGACCAGAAATGTCTGGATTTATTTCTGGGTTCTCTATTCTCTTCCATAGAATTTCTATTTTACTGTTTATAAGAGTTTTCATGTCCTTTTTAAAATTTCTGATTTCTTGATCCTTTATATCCATTTGGTGCTGTGATTTATGTTCAACATTTTACATACCAGTCATCATTGGGTATCTTTCTCCTGACATTTTATCATGAAAGTACATGTACAGTGAATTTTAATTCTACTAGATATTAAAGATAATGTGTTACAGTCTACTTTCTAATACCATGTGCAATTAAATCACTGGTAGTGTCATTTCATCTTCTGGTGCTCCATTTTAGGTTTTACTTTGGTGGGTCTATTATTTCTGTTTGCCTTTAGTCATGAAGTATAGCTACAGTAATTGGAGGTAACTCTTCCTCTAAAGTTATATAGTCCTTCCATCACTTCAGTGCAAAGCCTAAAGTATTTTATAAACCCTTCTAACTTAGGATTCAAACCTTGCCTTTTGAGTACCAGGTAGTAGCTGCAAACTCTTAGCAGTTCTTTCAGTTTTTTTTCCTGTGTTCCTTGTATTCCTGCCCTACACTTCTACAACTGAAATAGCTGTCAAAGAGTTTTCTTTAAAATATATTTAGTATAACTTACTATTTTAAATAGGAGAATTAGTTTGACAAGACTACTATGACATCTTTGAAAACTGGTGGTATGTTTTAGAAAGTGTGGAAAATATAGACATGTATAAATAAAACATAATTTAAAAATCACCTACTCATTGCATAAAAACCAAGGAAATCTAAAGTAGGGACTTATTCATAATTCCTCAATATTGGTTCATTAATTATAACAAATGTTCCATACTATTTTAAGATTTAAGTAAGGGAAACTGGGAGGGTGTATATGGTAACTCTGGTATTTTCAACTTATCTGTAAATCTGTCTAAAAGTAAAGTGTTTTTTCCTAAATCACCATACTCTTCAAAAAAGAAAACTACATATTTAACACATAATTATGTATAATTATAAGTATATACAATTGATATCATCATATATAGCTTGGAAACTGCTTATTTCCATGTTAAACATACCTTAAGTAATTCCATGTGTACTTAAATATTCTCCATCTATGCACTTTAAAGGATACACATTATTTCATCACATGGGTATATAATAACTCAACTATTATCTTTTTGTTGGATATTATGGTTGTTTCCAATGTTTTGAGCTTATAATATTACAGTAACTATTATAGGGAAAATCTGTAGAATTACAATTACATAGTCTAACCTACAAACATTCTTAGGCTATCAATACAGAATTGCCAAATTGTACTTCATATCATTTTGCAGTATATTTTTCTCTTTTGTCAAAAACAGTTTTCTGTGTCAATTTGTCCTTATCATTGTTATTTAAGTGTAACTTTTTGGTTATGCTCAAATTATTTGTTGAGATTGACTCAAAGGGGATGATAATGTCAGTTTTTCTCTAAAACCTTGATATAATTTAGTTTTTCAATTTTTGGCTTTGCCAATATGATGTATATATGTACAAATTAAAGAGAAACATTTTATTCAAGTCGTTTGATCTTTCCTTGTTATATGTCATGAGTTATTTGTATCTCTATCTTTGATTGGTTTTTAAGCATGTATTTGTTTAACACTTACTATGTCCCAGACACTGGCTGGTGCTGTGGATGTAATAGTCAAGAGATACACCCCATAGCACTATCCATCTATTAGGAGAGATACATGTTAAAGTGTTTGCACAAGGTGTTTAGTTACAGCTGTGAGACAAAGTGCTGTGAAAATATATACAAGGAAATGCCAAAAAAAAGCGACTTTGGAATTGTTTAGTTGTGTCTTCTGCCTATACTTCTATTGGAGTATTGTTTTTTTAAATCACTTGTTTATCATTCATGTTCATTTTTTACACTTCTATGTCATTATTCATTTTATAGGAAAAGTAAATGTGACACAGAAAATCAACATGCATAACTGTATACCAGAAATTATTGAACTGCTTCAACCACTGTAGCCTTTCCATCAAGTATTGAGAGTGTTGATAATGAACTATAATTCTGGCTATTCTTTATTCCACTGACTTCTGCCACATTCACTTGAGCTAAAAATATAGTCTTTATGATTATTCAACAGCTGTCCCAGTATTCTGGATATTCTGCCTGTAAGCCTTAAATAACCTGTTGAGAAAGTCTGAGTATTTATAACAAGAATCACTGACCAGTTCCACTGCAAAAAGGGTAAGGCAATATTTGAAATTCCCCCAATATGCCAGACTATCTCGTCAGCAGTAACTGACACCCTTAAAATAACCCAAACGTCACTGTCTTCTCCATCTGTATATTGTCTAGAGAAAGTAAGTATCATAGGATTGAGTTTTGCCACTTAGGTCATGTCACAATCTAGGCAAAACCTCTTACTTTACATATTTTCTAGGACTAAAATTTAGTTCTATGCATAACTCATTGCCAGAAAAGAAACATAAAAATGAAGAATGAACGATGAGCTAAAACTCAATTAACATTGCTTGATAGAGGCATCAAACAGTAACACAGCTACTAAGAATAATTAGAATCATAACAGCCTAAAGGGACAACACATGTAGTTGGATGAGGACAGAACTGCCATTTTTCATAAATGTAAACACACTGTGCAAATTAAAGGAAGCCTAGAATGTCAAACTTGTGATAGAAACAGCTTGGTCCAATAGGTTCTACCCTATTAAAGCCATTAATCCTTTGTGTTAATGTCTACTATGACATTTAATAACCATTCCATGAAAAAAGATTTGCTGAAGTACAAAATAGGCCACTTTGAGGGAAGATTATACAATTTATGTAATGTAATGAACATTGCTCTGTCTGTATCCTTTCTTCCTAAAGTGTCGAGACATTGTGCCAAGGTGACTGTTGACCAAAGACTCTCAACTCTTGAGGCAACCCCAGGCATTACCCCCTCATTTCATTCCTGTGACCAGTAGAGTTCTAGGGTACCTCTCAAGATTTCCCACCCCTTGGGTACACATTCCATATAACCCATGGGATTGTGAATGGGATGGATTCTACTCCTGTGACTATATCATAAAGCTGAACTTGAAAAAAGCGATTATTTAAATAGTACTGCTGTAATCACACCAACCTGTTAAACCAGTTTTATCTGGTTGATAATAGAAGGAGTTAGAACTTTGAAGCCTGAGAAGGATTTAGTATGCTGTCCATGGCTTCAAGAAGGAGAAAAGTAAATAGCAGATGATGTAGACAGCTTCTAGGAGCTGAGAGCAGCCCCTGGATGACAGCCAGCAAAATTATATATATATATATATATATATATATATATATATATATATATATATATATATATATCAGACAAACAAACAAAAATCAAGGGGAACCTTAGCCTTACAAATTCAAGGAACTGAATTCCTTGAATTTTATTCCAACTATGAATGAGCTTAGAAGTGTATCTTTTTTCTCAAGCTTCCAGAACAAACGCAGCCCAGCTAACATACTGATTTCAGATTTTAAGGCTTCAAGCAAAGAACCAAGTCAAACAGTGCCCAGACTTTTAACCTACAGAACTGTAAGCTAATAAAAAGACATTGTTTTAAGCCACTAAGTTTGTGGCCATTTATTACATAGAATAGGAAATGAATACAGTTCTTAAGATCTGTTAGGATCTGTGGGGTCCTCCATGGAGAACAAGATCAAGGGATTATAAATGATTTGTGACAAAATCAACCTTATTTCTTTTCATAACTTGTTTTCCCCCTGACATTAAAACGCTAAATTGAGAATACTATATACTGGAGACAGAAAGGTTAAGAGTGGGTTCTTTATATTGCCTGTAAACCAGAGGTCTTAAACTAAAGGAATAAAAGATACCTGTTGAGGCTTGCAAGTGCTCTGGCTTGATCCAATGGGTAGGAAATGAAACAGTCATTTGGGATGACAGGTTGAGTGAGCACAATACAATGTACATTTCACTAGAGGGGCCTTTGCTCTAGTTCAATTCGTACACACTAGGATTCACAGCTAAAAACATCTGATATTGAATCCAGCTGTGAATGCTCCCTATTAAATAAGGCACTTCAAGTATTGAGAGATGGATCAGCTTTTAATGGCTAATGAAATACTGCAGTCTTTCCAAGGCATCCTAGAATCAATTGCTGATTATCTCTTATCACTAAAAAATTACATTACAAAAATCTAATTCTTTTTTTAAAAGTAAGTCCTCAGAAAATCTTCATTTCTTCAGTTAATTTGACTTCTAAAAGCCTTGCCTCTGTTGACCCTCCTGCTGATATCTAGCTTGGGAACGCTGAATTTCAGCCAACATAGCTTAATGGCTGCTGACCTGGCTGTCCTTAGAGGCCCAACTCTGGTGGTGTTTCTGTCAACTGGATAGAAAATCATGTGTAATGGTCATGGCATCAGTAGGAGAAGTTCTCTGGCTATTTCCTGTAAGACCTCATTACTTGATAACTCACTGCATTTAGGATCTTGGCACTATGGCTTCCAGGCTCAGGAAGCCAATGTTTATGGTGCCTTGAAAGTTCAGCCATTATTCAAGAACAAATCCACATTAAGTAAGCACAGAGACAGACTTGTATCTCTAAAAGCAAAAAGTACAGCTGCCATATGCCAAAAATCTCAGCTTGATCTGACTAGCTCATTTTCTATCTATGGATATGTCTAAAGTTACAGGTGGTATTAATCAGAAAATTGCTGTGTATTGGAGCTAAAAGCATTAAGTCTAAGAGACAATGATAAACGGCTTCAAGCCCAAGTGGTATAATGCTAATAAGCATGGACTCTGAAACCAGAACAATGCTGTTTTAATCCTAACTTTTCCACTAATTAGTTTTATGAACTTGATTTTATTACTTAAGCCACATCTTAGTTTACTCCTATGTAACATGTGTATGATAATAAAAAAAAAATCTACCTCCTAAAGTAGTCTTAGGTAGGGAGGGAGTACGTTGCGTTAACACTTTTTTTCTCTTTTCTGTTTCATGCATTTACAATATTTTAATCACTTATAATTACACCTGTTATAAAGTAAGCTCTCTATAAATACACTATCAGACTAGACATGGTGTGTCAGCTTACTTTCTTCCTGGGCAATGTTTCAATTGACATGATAACCCCTCTACTCTGACTGAGACATATATTCTTTATTTAAATGGGCTAATAGGGTAGAGGAGATACTTCACATCATTCAATAATAAAAGTAGTAACCACTAGCTTATATGCATTGGGTAACCACCATGTCCTTTGGCACTATTCTAAATCTTTACAAGTATAATTTACATCTCAAACAATGCTTTGAGGTTTATACCATTATTATTACTATTTTATCTCCATTTTAAAACAAAGTGACAAAGGCACAAAGAGGTTGGAATTTGTATAAAATCCTATGGCTAGCAAGAGAAAAGGCCAGGATTTATTTTAACCTCCTTGCCACTCGAAATGTGGTCTGTGGGGCAGCAGTTTCAACACCATCTGGGAGTTTATTAGAAATGCAAAACTGCAGGCCCCACCTCAGATCTACTGGATCAGGATCTTCATGGGCACAAAATCCCCGGGGATGTGTATACACACTAACGTTTCAGAAGCAAAGATCTAAATATCTGTGTCATCCTGCTTCTCATGTATTAACTTATGAAAACTTCACAACAAAATAATGATGTAAGATCCCAATATGTCCATACTATATATGAGAAAAATTAGGCTGAAGTAAATTGCCCAATATCTCATGACCAGTAATGGGCGGGGCAGTGGTTCACACTCAGGCTACCTGAGTCCAGAGCTCTTGCTAAGGCTGAGCTGCTATCCTGACACATCTTTTGAGTTGCTGATTTACAGCAGAGAACAAATTACAACATGATGCTTGATCTTTTGCTTCACTTTGGGAGCACAGGCAACTCCAGAAGGCAGGAGTAACTGCCTCAAGATATTTAGATAATATTCACACTCTAGTAGAAAAATGTCTCAATATATGAAATCATGGCCAATCCCCACACAAACATCTTGAGTTTCTAGCTTCTATACTAAATTGTATCATGTGGGGAAAGGTGCTTTCCTCACATTGTGCTTGCTCTCAGTTTGATAAAAACAAAAACAATTCACCTGAAAGCAAAAACCATACAAAATTCCACTCTGAGACTAGTCCAGTGGCCCCTTCTCACATGCAATTCCCTCACATGCAACTTCTGAATTCGAAAGAGAAAGCTTAGGTAAGTGGGAGAACATTGTGCCAGAGTTATTTATCCACTTATGGATAAAGAAAAAAACATGTTGAGATATATGAGCTGAGTTCAAGTTAAGCATGTGTGTCTTCTTTCCATGGTTTATTTCCACAAAGGAAACAATTTACTACACTTGGCACAGTACTTTATGTCCATTATCCAATTTAATCCTTAATCAGGATGCTAGGAAACAGGTTCTATTATCATTTAAAGTAGCCAGTAAGTGGCAAAATCAGCATTGAAACGTGCTCCTATTAGGAACCCACAGGATCAACCTCAACACTAGATTCCAGCTGTGAGTTCGTTACCTTCACATCTCTGTTAATGTGAATCAGACCACATTTGTTTAGCTAAATTTTGGTTTGATTGCTCTAGGAGAGACAAGCTGATTCCAACACCGACGAATGTGGTTTCATTTCTTAGCTAGTTCACCCATGTAAGTCACAGCTGTTTTGTTCAGTGTCCTAATCAACAATTATTGCATTTTAATAACTTCTGTATTCATAGTCCCACTTAGAGTGAAAAATTTTATCTAAAAAAAACTTTAACCATACATCTTTGTCTTTTAACATGAACCGTACTAACTTAAAAAATAAAAATTTGTAATAAGTTGAACATTAAATATAGACATGCTACTTTCTGGAACTAGGGCCTCTGTTTCACTTCAAACGAACTGTGTATCATGTCATGTTACATGTACATTATTTAGAAATTCTGCCACCAAATTTAATTTTTAGTTTATGCTTTTAGCTCATAATATAGTTATCCATGCTATATGTTATCAATACTACATTGTACCTTTGAAAGTTGCTGAAAGTAAATCATAAAAATTCTCATCATGATAAAAAATTTTAACTGTGAGGTGATAGATGTTAGTTAACGTATTGTGGTGATTATTTCCAATATGTGTATATATATTAAATCATTATGTTGTACATAAGCTTATACAATGTTATATGCCAATTATATCTCAACAGAACTGGAAAAAACAAACTCATGCTTTTAAATGAAAAAAACAAATCATATATAAGCATCCTATCTACTCAGAATTATAAGACTTCTTAGAAACTACATGGCTCTCTGTCTAAATCTCACTTAGTCAAATCTTTAGTCACCGTGAAAATAAATTGATAAAATAATGAAAACAAATAATAAAGATTTATCTGATTAAAGTAATATAAGCATTTATTTGAAAAAATGCAACAGAACAATAGGCACTATAACAAAAGGTATCTTTCTTGTCCCACTTCTCCCCAGACACAAATCCACATTCAAGGAGAAAACATGTATTAAAATTACAAATACTTCAAGCTAAAAGTGATAGAACAGATAACCATCCACCACTCAAACCTTAGGTTTTACCAGATATTAAAATTTTGCCGTACTTTTTTTTTTTTTGTCTTTTTAGGGCCGCAGCCTCAGCAGTATGGAAGTCCCCAGGCTAGGAATCAAATCAGAGCTGTATGGCCTACAGCACAGCCACAGCGACACCAAATCCTTAATCCCCTGAACAAGACTGGGGATTGAATCTGTGTCCTCATAGATACTAGTTAGGTTCGTTACTGTTAAGCCACAACAGGAACTCCCCAAATTTTGCTGTATTCTAGAAACAATGATATAATAAACATTATTAGAGATTTCTCCTTGGGCTCCTAGGGGAGAATTGAAGTAGAATTTCTGTATTTGGGAGTACATACATCTTTAACTTTACAAAAATACTACAACCGTCTCTATAAAATAATCGTATAAAATTAAACTCATTCTCCCTGAAACATCTATTCCTACACCAAAGCCACACTTTGTAGATGTCTCAATACCTAGTAACATCTCTCTCACCTCTCACTTTATCCTTGCTAATTATCTGGGCTATCTTGCTAATTTACTCCTCCAAATGACCAAGACCTGTGAAAAAGTCCTATGTACTTTCAATTGTAACTGCATTGCATTATATATTAATTAGGAAGAACATACATATTTACAAGATTCTGTTTATTTATTTATTATTTATTTATTTTGTCTTCTTGCCATTTCTTGGGCCACCCCCACGGCATATGGAGGTTCCCAGGCTAGGGGTCTAATCAGAGCTGTAGCTGCCAGCCTATGCCAGAGCCACAGCAACATAGGATCCGAGCCGCGTCTGTGACCTACACCACAGCTCACGGCAGCACTGGATCCTTAACCCACTGAGCTGGTCCAGGGATCCTGCAACCTCATGGTTCCTAGTCGGATTCATTAAGCACTGCGCCACGACGGGAACTCCACAAGATTATGTTTATTAATGAACAAGGATTGCCTTTCAATTTATTTATATCTTCTAATATCCTTCTCTGTAAATGACCTAAACATCTTTTGTTGTTTATTTCTGGTTACCTTTATTTGTCAAGGATCTTATTTGCAGAAAACAAAATCCATTCTCGCTAAACTTCATCAGAAAATGAAACTTCCTCAAAAGTTATCAGTTAACTTGTAGAATTTGCATTGGCCTCAAGGGTATAGGAACCATACAGACTGAGTAGCAAGAGAACATAGCTGGAAGAAAATTCAGACCCCAGGGCTCCTATAGAGGAATTTTCTTGCTCCTGATACTTGCTATAGCTACTCTCTACAAGGAAGATATGTCATTAGGGAATGACCATAGAACCTTGCTCACAACTCACCTCCAAAGAGCCCAATGTCTCCAGCCTTACCATAGGAGCTGATCTTGAGTACAGACATTCTACATTTGATCACTCACACTCCCAAGCCTCTCAGACATCTGCTTCATTGGACTAAAAATTATGAGGCAACTTGGCTGGACAGGAGACAGGGAAATGTACTTCCAGACTCGAAAGGAAAGAACTCAGCTAAAGGAAGTATTTTTTAATATATTTTTAAAATTATATATTATAGATGACTGTTACTAAAATACAGGAATATAATTTTTTTAAAAAATTGACTTTTCTTCCAGAATTTTACAGAACTTTTTATTAGTGATAATTATAGATAATCTTGAATTTTCCAAGTAAAAAATCATATCAACCAAATTAAAGGAATTTTTCCCATCTATTCTAATGTTTATATCTTTAAAAAAAATTTCTGGCCTCAATTTTAGCAAGAGATGCCAGCTCAATGTGCAGCAGAAGTAGTGCTAGTATTGTTTTGCTTCAGAAATTAAAGACAACCAGTCTGTTTCTCTATTCCAGACAGTACTGTAGGAATGTCTACTCTTTGCAAACAGTTTTAACTAGGAATGACTGTTAAAACTCACAAAAGTGCTTTTATACAACAATTTACATAATCCACTTTTTTTTTAGGGTGAACATTGATTTTATGACTCAAACCAAGTAAGTTTTGACAATGAGAGAAGCCACTATTTGTAATTATGTCAGAAGAGCATGAACAAACCTTGATTTTCCCTGGCAAACTGAAACTAATGTCCACCATAGCTTTTTCTCTTCATACTTAATTTTATCAAACATATTAATAGATTTTTATTATAAAATATCCTTGGAATAAACTCCACATAGCCACAGCATTTTTAAAATTTGAATTGCTTTATTTTGTTAACCATTATTAGGATTTTTGTATCTAAGTTTATTATTACTATTTTTTTTAAGGGTTCTCATGGCATATGGAAGTTCCCAGGCTAGTTGCTGAATTAGAGCTACAGCTGCTGACCTATATATACCACAGCCGAAGCCATGCAGGATCTGAGCTGTGTCTGCAAACTACATCACAGCTCACAGCAACGCCAGACACTTAACCCACTGAGCAGGGCCAGGGATCAAACCATATCCTCATGAATACTAGCCAGGTTCATTACCACTGAGCCACCATGGGAACTCCTGCATCTAAGTTTATAAGTGGAAAGCTGTAACTAATTTTTTCCCCTTATTCTAAACTGGCCCTGACCTCAGGCGTACGGGAACCAAACAAATTGAATGGGGAAGTTTATTTTTCTGTTTCTGGCATCTATTACATAAATTATTGATTTACTTGAAGGTTTGGGGACAACTTATACAAATGGATGTGAAATTTTGTAGGGGTATATATTACATTTTTCATTTCTGCTTTAATTTTTAAATGAGGTTAAGTCTGTTAAAGTTTCCTACTACTTAATGAGATTTGCTTTTCCGTGATAAACATTTTCAATTTTTTTTAAAGGGCCACACCCACAGCATGTGGAAGTTCCCAGGCTAGAAACTAGGGGTTGAATAGGAGCTGCAGTTGCCAGCCTATACCACCACGCAGCCATGCCAGATGCAAGCCACATCTGTGAACTACACCACAGCTCACTGCAATGCCAGATCACCAACCCACTGAGAAAGGCCAGGGATAGAACCTGCATCTTCATGGATACTAGTCAGATTCTTTTCCGCTGTGCTATAATGGGAACTCCCTGTTTTTGATTTGAATGCTTGTGATTGCTACTTTTATTTATCATCTTCAGCAATAAATTTGTATCATTAATTTTTTTCCAATCTTAGGCACTACCAATGATTCTTTGTGACAACTTTGCTTGCATCTAACACCCTCACACCTCCTTCATCATTCTTTTGCCATGCACTTTCAGATTTAGTCAATGCCTTAAAGGAAAAAAATAAAATCAGTACATCTTGGAAGTCTCAAGAAGTCTCTGATTTATGAATCTGGATTTGCAGATTCTTGCCCAATGTGAGTAAATGTTCCCTGAGAAAAGGCAGCTACAGAATTTCAGGTCATGTCTTAGCAGTTCCCCTGTAGAATTTTTGGTTCTCTGGGGAGCAGGCTTGAAAGGTGTTTAATAGTTCACACAGCAGTCATGGTTGAGCTGATTTTCTTCAAATCCCAAACTAGATTAAGTCTCTAGGTATTTTCTTCCCCATTCTCATATACATTATCTGAACATGAGAAAATGTCCTAATTCCTATATAATTCCTAATAATTTTTCCTATCAAATTTCCTGAAATATGCATGTAGTTATTTTATCATCTACCTCCACAAATGCTCTATGAAAATAGGAACTCTATATGTTTTTCATTTGCTGCTATATCCTTGGTGCCTTGCAATGATCCTGGAACATAAGTGGTATTCAATAAATACCTTAATATTGATAATAGGAAGGAAGATATAAGGACAACTCTCATTGCATTGGCTTGAGACACTATTACAGTTTAAGACAGCATTGATGAGATGGGGAACAACTAAACAAGGAAAAATTTGTGAGAGATATAGTACATCCAGCTCAGTTTTGGACATTTTGAATTTGAGATGTCTGGAAAATATCCCCAAAAAACAATCTAGCCAAAATTTTGCATTTCAGTCAGCTTTATTCTATGATCACAAACCCCCAAAATCTCAATGGCTCACAACAACAAATGTTCAGTTATCAACCATATTATAAGATGTGCCAAGGCTCTTTTCAGAACCTAGTCCAAAGGAGCAGCCCCTTCTGAGACATGCTAGTTCTGTGGCAGAAAGTGCAAGTGTGAGAAGCCAAGCCAAACCACAGTAGCTAATGTAAAGTCTCTGCTCACAGTGTGTATCACATCAATTCGCATTTCTTTGGCCAAAACAAGTCATGGAGCTAAGCCCAAAGTCAGCACAACAGGGGTGCATGACCTTATTGGGAGGCAGGGCAGGGGAACAGTAGTATAACAAAGTATCATAATTAGATTATAAACAGAGTCAGCAACAATATATGCAACAGACAACACTATCAGAGGGTATGATATCACACAGGTAGAATGTGTAGATCGAGGAAAAGAAATGAACTAGGACTAAGCCTGAGGCATATAGGGAGAAGTAAAAAAGCCAGGAAGAAGATTAGATAAAGATGTAAAAGATGCAGGACAAAAACAAGGAGGTACACAAGTCTTTGAAGCCAAGGTAGACTTTATCTGTACAAAAGCTGATGGCATTTAAGTCTGCATGGATGCTAAAATATAAACTTGATGGCAAGAACAGGAGGTTCAAAGAGTGCTGCTGATGTCGAGAAACAAAAGAACAGGTGCTGGCGTCTTCTCAGCTTTATGCCTGCTCCTAAACTCTTCCCCAATGGCTCATCCATTTTCCCAACATTCCCTCACTTTTGTCTACCTCCCTCCTAGAAATCTCAACTGTCAAAAGTCCATCTGTGCCATGTTCCCTTCCTTTTCTCATTGCTCATCCCATTTTGCTAAACTTTCTTTTTACTATTCATCCTGGATAACTTGTTGGCCTGGCTAGCTGAGGATCTCATGATGGGTTCAGCAAACACGTTTTTTGTTAAGGGCCAGATAGTAAATGCCTCAGGTTTGGGAGGCCAGGCAGCCTCTTACACAGCTACTCTATTCTGTCTTGGTAGCACCAAAGCAGCCATAAGCAATAAGCAAATAAATGAGACACCTGGCCAGATTTGACCTGTGGTCTGAAAATTACCAACTTATGCTCTGAAGATTCATTTCTGACCATCTCTTGATGTTTTACATTATTTTAACTTGACATCCTATTTCTTCAAAACGTAAGGATTGGAGATAGGCTAATTGTAGGCATGGTTTCTAATAAATATCACCACATACATATTTATTCAGGTCTTAAGAATCTGTATTTTACAAGTTTATCCACAATAAATAGAGGAAAATACATTTCAGTGTCCACTTTGAAACATGGCATTAAAAGTTTTCATATCAGAAATAAGGCTCCTTGAGAAATGAACAAAATCACCTCGAACAGACCTATTTTCTATTACAAAGCAAAACATCTTCTTAAAATAGTATTAAACTGATTGTACTCCATAACCCTACATCAAGTCAATTTCATTATTTTGAGTGAAGCAAGGTTAAATCACAGTCATCCTTTTTTCCAGCCATTAGATTCTTAAATATTTAAGAGCTTTTTTAAGAGAAAAAAAAATACATTTGACCTTAAAAGTTTCAATTTAACATCAGAAATATAAATACTTCCAAAGGACACAGCATGTTACCCAGAACCTGATTGCTTTGGAAAAAAAAAAAAAAAAACTACAACCATGCCATTGAGCACCTCTGTGTGTGGGCGGGGGAGGGGTGGCACATTTCACAAATTTCTATGAAAAGCAAATTTCACTGAAATACAATGTCAGTTTCCTAATTACAAAACTCAGAAAAACTTAACCTGAAATCTTCTTGCTAATTGTTAAGTACTCATCACTCAGTACAAATCAAAAGAGGAACAAATTGTCTCCAAATGATAAATACCATATTTGGGTATGTATTTTTTTCCACTTGTTTTTGCCTTCTTCCCTAATTTATTTTGAAGAAAAAAAATGTTTTCCTTATGTATTTATCCCTACATATTTCCCTTGCTTCAAAAAGCAAGCACAAAAGCCAGAAAATAACTTTGGCAAGGAAATTGTTTATATCACATCTAGATTTACCACTTGTTACGAATAAGGACAGCTTAAAAAAATAAAGGCTTTTTTTTTCCCCTTTTCTAGGGCTGCACCAGCAGCATATGGAGGTACCCAGGCTAGGGGTCTAATCGGAGCTGTAGCTGCCAGCCTACGCCAGAGCCACAGCAGTGTGGGATACAAGTCACATCTGCAAACTACACCACAGCTCACAGCAACACCGGATCCTTAATCCAGTGAGCGAGGTCAGGGACTGAACCCACAACCTCATGGTTTCTAGTCGGATTCATTAACCATTGAGCCATGACAGGAACTCCAATGTGCGGACACTTGTGCCACAGAAGTAATCCTAACAATTCTGCATATGTGGTCACATATGATCTTTTCTTCTAAAGAGGGAGAAATGAAAAGTAAGAGAAGTTAAGTAACTTAATAAGAGCAATCAGCTCGAAAATGGCAAAGCCAAGATTTGCCTTCTCTAGCATTTAAATTACCTCCCAGAGAAACCAAGTGACCATCCTTTCTCCCAGGCTGTGGAGATGAGACTCTAAGTCACTCTGTCCTTATCTCTAAGCCATTCTGCATGAGGCCTTTCTTTTTTTGTCTCTTTAGGGCCATGTCTGCAGCATTTGGAGGTCCCCAGGCTAGGGGTCGAATCAGAGCTGTAGCTGTTGGCCTACACTGCAGCCACAAGAATGCCAGATCTGAGCTGCGTCTGTGATCTACACCACAGCTTTTGGCAATGCCAGATCCTTAACCCACTGAATGAGGCCAGGGGTTGAACCTGCATCCTCAAGGCAAGGATTCGCTTCCACTGAGCCAAGACAGGAACTCCTCACTGATAGTTTTCTATCTCCTAACAAGTAAGCTCTGTCAAGAAATGGGGACTTTTTTGGAGTTCTTTGCCCTCTCACTTCTGAAAACTGCAGGGATAAAATGGGTTCCAAGTTGGAACTGCAGCAGCTTCTGGTAATTTTTTTTCCCCCTAAAGATTAAGTCATGTGAGTCTTAAATAAGAAACTTGAAATCCCAAAAAAAGCAAAGGAAATCCAAAGCACAGTTGTCTCTCAGTAACCATGAGGGACTGGTTCCAAGAAGGACTTCCCATAGATAGCACAATCCAAGTGCTTAATATTAAATGATGAGTACAGGTGGACCTCCACATCTTCACATTTGGAAACTGTGGATATGGAGGGCAGATTGTATAAGCATAACATAAGCATCACCTTTGCTTATGTCTTTGTTTATTCAACTTGTGAATATCCTGTACTCAAGAACATTAAAGTCCCCCATTTTTATTATCTGTTTCTTCCATGAGAACAGAGGCTTTGTCTTTTGTTTTTTGTTGTACCCTTAGTTCTTAGCACAGTGACTATCACGTGAGAGGCACTCAATAAAACACCTCCAGAATGAATAAACTCAACACATGTTTATCAGCATTAACCTCCAGTGATTTCTCTATAGTGTGGTTCCCATTCTTCATTTATTTTTGGCTCCCTTTTTCATTTGGTCATGTTTGTAAGAATGTTTTCATAGGAAGGAAGCATCAGGTATAGTATTCTAGTAGGGGTGGAGGTAGGTATTTGGAAACTTAAAACCACAGTTGCAAAACAAGCATTTTTTTTTTTACAAATTTTTGTCTTTATTTGTGTGGTTGGCAACTGATTGGAGATTACTAGGGTGGTGGATGGCTAAACATCTCCAAGGCCTCCCTCGGTGCCACCACTTGACATTGGAGGTAATTTTTTTTCTTCCATCTAAACACTTGTAGATTACATACATATTTTTCTGTTTATTCCATCATAGGAAAATTACCATCTACTATGTATGATTATTTTTTGTTTCTTTTGTACTGGGCTCCCTTCAGAATCACAAGCCATAAGAAAATTGAGTCTTCATTCTCTTCCATATCTGTGATCTTCTCTCTCGTTTTTTTCATCTAAATGACATTCTCCTCTGGGATAGTGGGGACATTTTCCCCCTCACATTTATCATTTAGTTTTCTTCAGAGGCATGTCTACTCTTCACTGCCCTGAAAGTCAACTTTAATTATGTGCAATTACAATTACCAAATTTCCCAGAGGTTACAGGTGATTATATTCAGAAGAATGTTTACTCTTTGGGTCTTCAAAATGCTGCTCACTTTCTCTTATTACGAAGTAACTTTTTAATAATACTCCTTTTTAAAAATTATTCTCAGTATATTCAGATTACTTTTGGTCCTGCTATCAGTCTGCTTTGTATTACATAATTTTCTTTTCTGATCATTAAGCAGATTAATGTGTTTAAATCCTGGTACAACTTTTTGTTTTCATAAGGCTTTACTTATGTTACCTCTTCTATGTGGGGGCATCATTTCCTTCCTAGCCTCCTAGCTAGTTCTCTGTTAATTGCAATGATGCTCTGTTTCCAGGGTTCCATTTGTATATATATATACAAATCAATTACCACTGGAACTAAAGAAAAATCCTCTACGTCACCATAAGTCTATGTCTACCACCTACTTACCACCATTTTATCCCTGAAATTAAAATTTTGGACTGCATTTTTAAAAATGGAGAGAGAAAAACATAGAAACAGCATTCTGTCTACCTAGCAGATTAGAGCTCAAGAGCCAAGTAGAAGGAACCCTAGCCTTTTTACTTAATATACACCTTGGGTCTTAGTCAAAAGGTACTGTGTCTATCTGTTGCTCACTTTAAATGTTTTGTTTTTCTCATTGAGGTATGGCCTACATGAAAATGTGAAAAATCATAAAATAATTGACCCTTGGAAACTAAGTGTGAAGAAAGCAGAGTATAAGTTGAGGTTAATAAAGCAGGCAAAACCCTCTTGGAAAGTTTAATTAATCTGTAAGAGCTTATTAAAAGGAAATATAAAATTTGCATGTTGAGACATCACTCTGGTTACAACATAGAAAAGAATTACTGGAGTGAATGAGAGTAGTTTGTTACCAGAATGTGAATATGGAAGAATTTTTCAACTAAAGGAAGAGGCAAATATGTTGGAAAGAAAGACAGATGAAAGATTCTAGGAGGTAGAGTTTTCTGGGATTAGAAACCTATGGTCATGGGCTAATGAGGGAAAAAGAGGAGAAAAGCGTACTCCCAAGTATCTGCCTTGCCAATGACAAGAGAAGAAATTCAAAAGAAAGTGCAGCCTTGGGACAGGTAGAAGTGCATACGAGTGCACAGTTTTTAGAAATAGATTTTTTAAGTCTATTTGGGTTTTGGAATTGAAGCTGAAAATGCGTAGTCACAAAATTGAGAAGCACAAGAGAGGAATATGAATCTTTACTATCAAAGTAAATATCTATATGTCATCAGCTTTTATGCTGTAACTAAAGGGACGAATGTAATTTATTAGGGAGAATTTTAAGAGTAAAAGATGAGAAAGCCAAGAAAAATTTCGAGAGGAAAAGTGGACCTCAGCCTACTTATTATTTCATATTCCTCAAGACTCCTCATATCCTCTTGAACATACTTAGAGCATAAGATTCAGCATTTAGTCCCATGACCACCACCACAACACTACCCCAACAACTGTTCCAAAATATCAGCTTATGCTATGGTGCACCGAACCAACAAATCAGGCTTTGAGTTGTAACAGCATCTTCTTCACACCATGCACAAAAATAAACTCAAAATGGCTGAAAGACTTAAATATAAGACAAGACACCATCAAACTCCTGGAAGAGAACACAGGCAAAACATTCTCTGACATCCACCTTACAAATGTTTTCTAGGTCCATCTCCCAAAGCAACAGAAATAAGAGCAAAAATAAACCAATGGGACCTAATCAAACTGACAAGCTTTTGCACAGCAAAGGAAACCAAAAAGAAAACAAAAAGACAACTTGCTGAATGGGAGAAAATAGTATCAACTGATGCAACTGACAAGGGTCTAATCTCTAAAACATACAATCAGCTTACCCAACTCAACAGCAAAAAGCCAACAACCCAATTGAAAAATGGGCAAAGGACCTGAATAGACATTTCTCCAAGGAAGATATACAGATGGCCAACAAGCACTGAAACAATGCTCAACATCCCTGATTATTAGAGAAATGCAAATCAAAACTACCACGAGATACCACCTCACACCAGTCAGAATGGACATCATTAATAAATCCACAGATAACAAGTGCTGGAGGGGGTGTGGAAAAAAGGGAACTCTCTCTCCTGCACTGTTGCTGGGAATGTAAGCTGGTACAACCACTATGGAGAACAGTATGGAGGTACCTTAGAAAATTATACATAGAACTACCATATGACCCAGCAGTCCCACTCTTGGACATATATCCAGACAAAGGATCCCCCCCAAGGCAATCAGCTGATTTAGCTGCAGAAACTTTGCAGGCCAGGAGGTGAGTGTCATGATATAGTTAAATCATAGAAATGGGAAAAATATACACATAGCAGACCCTACCCAGCAAGATTCAGAGTTGAAAGTGAGGTTTTAAAAATCCAAAGAGGAAAAAAAACAAAAAACAAAAAACTTTTAAGACAAGAAGAAACTAAGAGCCCGTCAATACTAAATTGGCCCTAAAGGAAATGTTAAAGGGTCTTCTTTAAGTGGAAAATAAAAGTCTATAAGAAGTAAGAAATTATAGTAAAGGGAAAATCCCACTAGTAAAGGCAAATATATAGTAAAGACTGTAGATCACATTAACAAAACAAATGATAAAAAAATCATATGATCATCACAACAGATACAGAAAAGTATTTGACAAAATAGAATCCAATATCCATTTATGATAAAAAGTCTTATCAAAGTGGATATAGAGGGAAAATATGTCAACATAGTAAATGATATTTATGACAGATCCATACTAAGACCATATTCAATGGTAAAAAGCTGAAAACTTTTCCTCTCAAGTCAGTAACAACACAATGATGCCCATTCTCAACACTTATATTTAACAGACTATTTGAAGTACTAGACATAGTAATTAGACCAAAAAAGCATAAATAAAAGGCATACAAGTTGGAGGGGAAATAGTGAAATTGTCACTATCTGCAGATGACTTGATACTATAAACAGAAAACCCTAAAGACTCCACACAAAACTATTAGAGCTAATAAATGAACTCAGTAAATTTGTACAATAGAAGAGTAATATGCAGAAATCTGCTGCTCTTCTGTATCTCAATAATGAGCTATCGGAAGGAGAAACAAAGAAAAAATTCCCCTTTAACATTGGATCAAAAAAGACTAAAATACCTGGGAATAAACTTAACCAAGGAGGGAAAAGACCTATACTCTGAAAACCATGATACGCTGAAGAAGAAAACTGAAGATGATACAAAGGAAGGGAAGGATATCATATACTCTTGGATTGGAAGAAATGATACTATTAAAATGGCCATATTAATGAAAACAATCTACACATTTAATATAATCCTTATCAAAATACTTGTGACATTTTTCAAAGAACTATAAAAATAGATTTAAAATTAAAATGGAAGCACAAAAACCCGGAAAAAGCAAAGCAGTGCTGAGAGAAAAGAACAAAACTGAGGTATCATGTTCACCGACTTCAGACTATGCTAAAGCTACAGTCATCAATAACAGTACAGTACAGGCTCCCCAGTGGACATGTGCATCAAGAGAAGAGAACCAAGAGCCCAGAAGTAAACCCACGCACTTACGGTCAATTAATGTATAACAAATGAGGCAAGAATATACCATAGAGAATAGATACACACAAAATGGTGCTGGGAAAAGCTGACAACTACATGTACAATATTTAATTAGATTATTTCCTCACACCATAAAAACTAAACTTGTTATGGACTAAAGACTAAAATGTAAGGCTAGAAACCATGAGACTGCTAAAAGGAAAACAGAACACTTTTTGACATAAACCTTAGCAATTATTTTTTTTTGGTGATCTTTCTCCTCAGGCAAAGGAAACAAAGCAAATAGACAAATGGGGCCAAATTTAACTTAAAAGTTTTACACAGCAAAGGAAACCATCAACAAAAAGACAACCTACTGAATGGGATAAAATATTTGTAAATGATATGACCAATAAAGGATTAATATCAAATAGATATGAACAGTTTATACAATTCAACATGAAAAAAACCTCTATTTTAAAAATTGGGTAGAAGACCTAAATAGGTATTTTTCCCAAGACATATGGGTGGCCCATGGGCATGTGAAAAGATGTTCAACTTCATTACTTATCAAGGAGATGCAAATCAAAACCACTATGAGATATTATCTCATTCCTGTCAGAAAGGCTAGCCTCAAAAAGACCACAGATGGCAAGCGTTGGAGAGGATGTAAAGAAAATGAGATCCTTGTACACTGTTGAAAAGAATATAATTTGGTACAGCCACTATGGAACTCAGTATAGAGGTTCCTCAGAAAACTAAAAACAGAATTACCATATGATCAAGCAATCCCACTCCTGGGTATAGATCCAAAGAAAATGAAAACACTAATTCAAAAAGCACCCTAGTGTTTCTAATAGCATTACTTACAATTACCAAGAAATGGAAGCAACCTAAGTGTCTACCAACAGATGAGTGGATAAAGATGCAGCACATACATATAATAGAATACTACACATATATAAAAAAGGTGACATTTTGCCTCTTGCAACAACATGGATGAATGTGGAGTATTACATTTAGTGAGTTATGTCACTAAAAAAGAAAGACAAATACTGTATGTTATCACTTATATGTGAAATCTAAAAAATAAAATAAAATAAATAAATCCATGTAGCAAAACAGAAACTGACTCATTGATATAAATGGTTAGCAGTGGGGAGGAGGAAAAAAGGAAAGGTAATATAGGGGGAGGAGACTGGAGGATGCAAATTACTAAGTACAAAATACATAAGCTACAAGAATACATTGTACAGCATAGGGAATATAGAAAATATTTCATAATGACTTAAATAGAATGTAATCTATAAAATATAGAATCACTATGCTGTACGCTTGAAACTAAATATTATAAAACAACTGTACTTCAATAAAAAAGTAAATTCATAGGATTAGGAAGATGATGCAATTTATGGATTAATTTATAAAGTAAGATATCAGAGCTCAAGATATTAAACTAGTTAGTAATTTAGGTAAGTTTAGGAAATATGTTGTTAGAATAGTGGCAAAGGCCACTGAAATTAAAGAAACACATTACTTGGAATGTTAATAGGACATCCATGTGGCAGCCGAAGTCCCTCAGGGGGATGGCAGAGAAGAGGACTATGAAATACGTAACCAATGTTAACAGAATGATAGTCGATGGGTCAGAGCAAGGTCAAGCTTCAAAGGTGCAGACATTTTTTAGCATCATTAAAGAAATATGCATCTAAAAGTCATAGAAGGGTGGCGAGAGTGACGGTGAAGTGTCTGACACAAATGGATAGTTAATGAAATGTCTACGGAATGAATTTATGGGTCCTGTTCACAGTTCCTTGAGTATGATGTAATAAAACTCCAATGGGATATGTGGCAGGAGAGCAAAGGGTATGGTAGACCCATCTCATTGCCATTTTGCCAGCCCTAATTACAATTTTTTTAGAAATTATAAGAACTGTTTGTTAAACATAATGATTACCAAAAATTAGACTATATGACCTCACAACTAAGGTACTGATATTAAAACTATAGTAAATACTCAAAACCTTGGTTTTCTAATAAAGATACTACATTTTATTATCCATACTCAAGGTTGTCTCCACCCACTGTGTAATATGGTAGAAATATTATACAATGGAGCGCTACTACATATCCCTTCCCAAGTTCACATTCAGAAACTGGTAAATACTAACAGATCAAGGTTTGATTTACTGTTTTATCAACTGAATAGAAAATGTACTGCTCAGTTTTTGCCTTTTTTTGGTAAATAAATTCTTACTAGAATACTGCCAATACACAGTGGCAATGTCTATGGTTCCACTATAACAAGAGTTGAGTCATTACCACAGAAACTATCTGACCCTAAATCTGAAATATTTAATACCTGCCTCTTTAAGACAAAGTTTGCCAAACCCTGGTTTAGACCTAAGGAAATAATGGAGAAAATAATATCAGTTCAACCACCGGAAGTGTGTCATGTCTGCTAAAACTTTATTATGACTAGCCCAGAGTAAAATTTGAGAAAATATTCTCATAGTATTTGAAACCACTATCCAATTCAGCAAAGAGGTGACTCAAGTCACTGAAAAATGAGCATGATTCTCAAAAAGGCCTTAATTTTTTCCCTGTCACCTTACTCATTAATCCAAATGAAAATATCCACCACCTTTCATGTCAGAACTACATCCATTCGCAAACATTGGTTAGTTATTGATATAAGAGTTCAGCCAAGAAAAAAAAGCAACGAATGTTCTGTCCAAATGAATTGGCTACATAGAATTTATAATAAAGGGTATCACGTATTATTTTTAAACAGTATGCTATATGTTCTTTACATTAGTGAAATACATTAAAACTTACATGCATACATACACAGGTCTTTTTTTCAGATAGCATATTGTTAAATATCTACCAGCATGCCATTGAGTTATATGAAGATGTTAAAGATACAGGAAGTCAACCTTTAATTAAACAGGGTTCCCCAAGAGCACCATGATTTTATTGCAGTGGATGTTCAGCAATGCAGTAATGAAGTTTGCTAAGAGAACAGCATAGGAATTAAAGAGGTGTACTCAAAAATCAGAACTTTTGGTTTCTGGAAGTTTCTGTGTTGGGAGGCATAGATGACTTTGATCAGTCCTGACTCTCTAAGGGAAATTTGGGCATAGACAGTTTTTGTGTCAGAAAAAACCATGGTCTTTAGGGAATGGACATTGAGAGACTTAAATACCCATAGTTGCCCTGCAGTAGCAGGCAATCTGAGCTCAGGAATTCCAAGCTAAATTTTACTGAATGACCGAAATAATCTTCACATATTTGAGCCCAAGAGACCCTCAGTGTGTACTAACTAGAACCAAGGGAAGGCCTTGGTGTATAGAAAATATTCCAGTCCGTTATTCCATATGGTGTAAGAATCCTAGCTTCTATTACCATCTCTCCCAGATTGTTTTGCAAGGTTTCAAATTCTTTGTATTCCAAGTCTTTATCTACAAAGGATGGTTGTTACTCTACTCCTTCTATATCCTAAGGCAGTTATGTGTCTAAGTGAGAAAATACAGTGAGAACACTGTCAAACACTCAGTTGAAAGGCACAAGGTTATTTCAAAGCACTTCAGCCAAAGTACTCAGCACCTTTGCCTGAAAATAAAATACAGAAAGCTTTTTAACTCAAGCATAACTTCCTGTAGCTAACAGTAGAAAGTTACCCCACCTTTTTGTGGCCAAATATTAAGATTTAGTCAAATAAAAATTTAGATGATACATGAAAAAATTAGTATGTGTATCTAAAAGGAACATAGATATTTTTTTCAGATATTCAGTACTGTGTGATAGACTAATTCTAATTTTTTTAATTGCATGACCACGCCCATGGCATATGGAAGTTCTCAGTCCTCAGGGACTGAATCCAAGCCATAGCCAGGATCTATGCCACAGCTGCAGTAATGCTGGATCCTTTCACTCAGTGCTCTGGACTGGGGATGGAACCTGCACCTCCGCAGTGAACAAAGCCACTGCAGTCTGATTCTTAACCCACTGCACCATGGTGGGAAATCTAACTGTAATTTTTAAACAAAGGCAAGGGACAAGGCAATACATATACTCATATTTGCCCAGAGATTTTAGAGTTTATTAGCTATCATTGACCTCTAAGACATGGCAAAAGCCTTATTGATTCTTGCACTCTGTGATTATTACGATTTTTCTGTGAACTTTAGGGCATGAGCTTATGCAAAAGGCATAATGTTCTAATCACATATGTGACCACTCCCATGCCTACCACATTCTACAAATGTCCCAATTGCCAGTTATTTCCAGTGGCTGTGGAAGAAAACTTAGTAATAATGTTGTTTCACAGCAGATGAAAGAAAGACCTCTCTCAAAGGGGTGAAAAAACTGGAAAAATCATAAAAAGGGCATCAATAGGTTTTTATTAAAAGGGAAATTCAGATGATAATCACAAAGACATCTAGAGGGGGCTTCAAGAAAATGAGACACAAGAGACAAAATATCAACCTCACAGAGAGGTGTCAAAATTAATAGAAGATGCTACAAGGGAGTAAGTAAAATTTTTGAAAACTTAGCAAAATTCTCTAATATGAGAGCCTTGAAATAGTTTCACCCCTTTGAAAGCATTTGATATATTAACTGAAATCATGAACCACCAGAGGGAACTCTTCATTCCAAGAACAACATTATTCCCTTTTAAGCTTCAGATTCAGCCACATCAGTGCACAGGTGTGTATATTAGAGGAGGATTAAACTAAATGGTAAAAGCTCTGAATCATGAGGCAAAGAGTCCTGATATTTTTGTATCAAGCTGTCTCTCTCTAGGGCTGGAGTTAACGTTTGCTTTCTCTTGTGACAGACAAAGATTGAGTACTTTGATTAGACGAACAATGTCAGAAGAAATCACTGCAATAGGAGGATAAGGTAGGCAGAAAAAAGCATGTTTTCCAGTGTCTCAAAGATAAAAGATCTGAAAATAAGTAAAATGTTCTGTTGCTGACACTTCAAATTTTCAAAGTCAAGACTTCAGTGGTCATACTCTTGACTTGTAAATAAGCATTTGAGTTCATAAATCTTCTATTTAGCTGAAAGTCATTTTCCCATCAGGGGAAGTTATGAACAGAGTCAGCACACAAGATCCCCTACTTGCCTCCCATGTTATCAGACAACTTTCCTCCCCAAAGCAGCTAAGGCAGCTGTCTTCTTTCTACGGCCTTCAAGAAGAACAAACGAAACAAGCAAGTAGAAACCCAGCCTAATTAAAGCCAACAGCTATGCACAAAATAAATTTTGGAACAAAACTTTTATTTATTTTCAGTACCCCTGAACTTGAACCTCTCTCCTCAGAGCCTTAGCTATCCCCCTTCAATATGATATGCTAAGGGTATTACCAATGGTCTCAGGAAGTGTTTGTAGGAGCCATCTTTCAAGTTACCTCCAAAGTCATTATCACACCATCCTTGCAAATCACCTGGGCAGGAAGCAGCCCTCTGTGGTCTCAAGCCACAGCAGCATGCTCATCAGGCACAGGACCTGGGCTTCCTGTCAGCAGTCTGTTATTCCTGACAAAGCTGTCTGCAGCCTCTGCAAAGACGGGAGGATCTCTCTCACTATGGATCTTTTTCATGAATATCACATTCGGCAGCCAGTCTTTCAAACTACCCCATGGCAGCCATCTGTCAGTCCTCAGTAGAATAAAAAGGATGAATCTGAAGATGAGCACTTCAATGGGAATTTTCCCCCACATATCAAAGACATGATTTCCTTATAAAAGTCTTTGCAGACATAGAGTCCACATGGGCAGAACTGACTCTATTGTTTATCCTGCAGATCCTGATTTTTATTTGGGAATGTTTTTTTAAATAGACACAATAGGCTTCTGGTGTTCTAGAGTAATCTGCCTATGGAAAAATTACTGCAAGAAAATTAAGATATTATATATACTGGCCCCAAATCAACCTGTACCTCCATGAGCACCTCCTTTCTGAGACACACCTGAGAGTGTGTCTCAAATACCCTAAATACAATCACCTGTGAATTAAAGATTATAAGCACATGACCTTTCTCTAGGAACTTTACTAGTTTGTTCTAAACTCTGATCAATATGCCCTTTTTGCAAGTATTATTATTCTAGAAAAAGTCAAGATGCAATAACCCAGAATACCACCATCTGGATCACACTGAGATCTCCTGACACCAGCTTCAGTGACTAAGATTCCCCCAAAGAAAGAAGAATGCATGTCTTCCTCAAACCTGATCTTCTCTGGCATCCCATTTTTCTCCTTTTAGACTATAAAACTCCCTGAAGTTCTTCCCCAAGGGAGGGCAGAGTCTTTAAGGCATTAGCCTGCTATGGCCTCTTTACCTGGCAAAGAAATAAAGCTATTTTTTTCTCCATCTCCCAAAACTCTGTCTCTGGGTTTCTATTTGGCACCAGTGGACAGAGGCCACGTTTCAGCAACACTGACCTTTTGTTTAGGTTCTTACAGAAGAGCCCTCCTTTTTTCTCTTACAGGTAAGCCCTTAGCTGACAGCAATATAGTAGGGAAAGGAGATAGGCAAGTTGAATTCTACAGATGTTTACATATTTTTTCCATTCCATTCCATCTACAGATGTTTACATATTTTTTTCCATTTCCATTCCATTCCATACCCTCTACTTCAGCCCTTGGATTTAACAGATGTAGTGTTTCTGGTTCCCAAGTGAAGTTATTATCATAAAGAACTGAGTTTGAGGGTAGATGAAAAGTTAGCCCTTCCAAACCAGTTACATTTTACCAGGATAGTCTTGAATAATCTTTTCATCAAAGGATGCTTGAGATGATGAGGCCTCTCCTTTAAACCTCTAGTGTCCTCACAGATGATAGCATGATAATTTTTCCAGGGTTAGGTCATGTCAGGAGGTGGGAAGTTCTCAGACCTTCCAACAAACATATCATCCAGAAATGCCAGCATCATGATTTATATGGTTCCAAAATACCTTAGCAAGTCCTATCACCTAGATCTCACAGGTGTGTTCCAGGTACAATTTATTACTATGTCTCTAAAATGATCTCGCTATATGGAGCTGTCTTGTTGCTTATGTGTAATGATGGCCAGATAGTCATTTGCCTCCAGCCTTATAAGCTGTGGGAGGAGTTGAGTGGGAGTCCTGGCCAGGCTGCCTCACAAGCCAGCAGGTCCTCCTTGGCTGTACCCTCCCCATGCATATTTTAGACTGCTCTTTCCTCCATTCCTCAGTCACCACTCCTGCTGCCTTCCATCTTCTAGGCCTACATGGGAAGCTATAATGTGCTGGGGACTAATCTCTCCCTTCCCTTCCCTTCAATATCTAACTTGCCTTTTACCTGTTCATCTCATTTAAATTGTTCTTGGGAGATAGCTGTAATGTGGCTGTCTACATCTATTAGAATTTAAGTTCCGTGTAGATGGAAATCTTGTCTATTTTGTTAGATATATCTCCAGAGCCTGTAACAGTCCCAACACATAGAGCTGTTTTAAGTACATGAATTTCCAAAATACTAGCAAGAATATCAATTTTCCTACCCTCATAAACCATATGATGATAAACACACCACTTCAAACACTTTCCTATCCCATTCTTACTCCACACACCCATGTCCCAACCCCATGTGACTCCTGATAGCCAAGAGAAAAAAAAAAGGCTAGACTGTATTTTTAAATTTATCTGTAGCATCAATAATTGTGCCAGGTGTTTTATATATATTTCGTCTATTCCTTACAAAATGTCTCATGGTCCTTACTATTATCACAAATGTAAGGTTGAGGACATATGATGAAAGGGATAAATAGGAATCACTTGCCCAGAAACCAGAGATGGAAAGTCTCGAAGCCTCAATTCCAAACCAGAGCTATGCCTCATACTAGTAATAAGTATATATATTTAGAAAACATTTTTATAGAAAACACAATCTGGAGGTAGGATAATCTGTAAGATTTAGAACAAACAGGGTTTATGTGCAGGTGTTAACAGCCACATCTGCTTGAGTATCAACTAATGCAAAACACTGTTACAGCCTGGGTGGCTATAGCAACCTCTTTACAATGATTAAGCCAGGGTGAGGTAAGAGGAGAGGGAAAGGAGAAGGTAGATTAATCTGAACTGTTACTGGTATAGAGTTACTAAAAATGAAAGAGGATAAAAGGAAACTTGAAAAAATCTGTCAAATAATAAAATTCATTATTTGCTTGGAGAAGAGGGATCCATTTTTCCTTATCATCTGTTCACTCCAAGAAAGTATTTAATAAACATCACCATCAGGACTGCAGACAAATAGAGCTTTGTTTAAAATGAGTAAACAAAAGCTTCTCGCTGAGATGATTTATGATGTTTCCAAGAGGAAAAGGACCAAGGGTCTCTAGCCTATAACATTTTTGCCATAGTTCTTTGTCCTATTATGTAAATACTACTAGCAGCCAAGAATGACCCTGAAGATCTCACACTGTAATAAAATACAGTACACACCTTGGTGTTGTGAGTTAATACTGAGTTTAGTTCAGACCTACATTTCTTATTTGGCTTCAAAAATGAGATCAAAATAAGGTAACCATTTTGCAAACTGTAGGCTAAGCTGTATTATTACTATTTAAAAAATAATTTCTTTGTTAAAGAAGGAACAAATTGTCCATCTAAAATAAACATGGCATGAACATGGCTTTTTTTTAAATATTGGAAACAGCACAATTAATATAGAGGATAGTTACGCACAGTTAATATATTTTGCCTGAAATATATGGAGGGAAAAAAGAAAAAAGTCCTCTCATAAACTAGATTCAAAATCTTGCACCAAGATTCATAAATGCATTCTATGTGATTTTCTTATTTAATCATCCTTAAACAACAAACTGGGGCGCTAACTAGTAACTTCCCAGTTTTTACAAAGAGAACTTGACAAAGAGAACTTAGCATTAGAAAGTAAAAACGTTCAGAATTTCCTAAGTGGTAAGGTCAACACTCAAACCCAAGATTTGATCCCAAGTCATATATTACTCACCAAACGGTACACCTACTGTCTTAGAAATTCTTTGCTATTCTATAAACATTAAAATATCTGAGGTTTCTTGAAGCAACTGTCTTTGTTAGTTCAGTGCTCATACGTGGATTTAAGAGAACACCATGTTTCCCATGAAGGTCTGTTACGTACTGCACAAAACTGGAGGGGTTCTGATACTGCCTACCTTTATTCTCTTTGCCAATTTATTATCTTTTGAAAGATGAAGGAAACCATGAAGACTCATCCAACTTCTGATGGAATTTTCAGGAGCACTCCATATTTAATGGGGTATAACTGGCTAGCCTCAGAGCAGCTAGGCTCTTCCCTAGCCTAGGTATGACCACCATTTTATCTTGTCCTGTTGATTAGAATGTAACATCAAGTATTAAAGGAAATAAATAGCTTAATTATATCATATGGTAGGATTTATTTCAGGTAAATCAAATTTTATGTATTTATTCATTTTTTTCTTTGTTTGAAGTGTAGTCAATTTAGAACTATAAGGAAGCTTAGCTTAACAGAAGCAAGGGACCCAGGTTAGGTCCTAAAAATGACATTACTACCCATTGTGGTGGTTCCTGGAGCCCAGAAATATTTGCTCATGAGTTTTCTGGTCAGAACCTGTTTAAACTGTTTTTCTGGTAGCAAGTTCTCTGTGGCATACTTCATTATTTGGACCTAAAACTTCATATCCCATTACCCCAGTAACTAATTCATGTAAACCATATATTAGCGTTTTTAAAGACAAATCTGATGGGTACTTGAACAAATCCTCTGATCCAGGATTCAACATTCAATGATTTAATTTAATTAGCATATACTGGGACTAGGGTAATTGGTTCAGAGAGGGATAACTGCCCCAACTCCAGCTAACTAGGCACTGACCCAGAACTTCTGCTTGACTGTTACAGGAAAGGTAGACCCATAATCCCATTTAAACATGAACGTGAAAGAATGTGATACCTAAAGCTGCTATGGACATCCCTGTGACTACAAGAGAGGGTCTAGTGAATAACAAGGTCAACACAAGTAAGATGGAGAGTTGAGATTGATAGAACTAGGTTCTGGTGACAGGATTTGAGCCTCTATCTTAGCTGAGTCTTGCTCTGAATTTCCCAAATCTTTAAGCCAATTAAGAACATTTTGATCAAGTCAGCTGAGATTAGATTTTCTGTTAGTTGCCATCAGTATCTTTCTTATATTTAAAAAAACCTTAAGAAGGAAAGAAAGTCAGAAGGCACAAGGAGGAGGCTATGGACATTTCAATTGAAATATATGTTATTCTGATAAATTAGCAGGGTAGACCATCTACTCAAAGTAAAATAAAAGCGGTGGGGAAAACGTTTGAATATTCAATATCCACTTATATATAACTAGGCAGATTGTTGCAGGACTGGAATTTTGCAGAGGGAAATATTTAAAAGAAAACTCAAAAGAGCAACTAAATTGAAGGACCGGAAGATCTAGGTTAGATAGTAAAGAAAAGGAAACTGGAAAAGGATCGATACATCGGCAGATAAGTAACTTGAGATTTGGAGTTGTTTTACGTAATTGATGATGAGGACCAATGAGGTCTGCTCCTCCTCCCATCTGCCCAATGTAGAATATGAGAATGAACAGCTTTCCTTGAGAAGTCTGAATGCAGGTCACCCTAAGGAGGAAGCTGCTTCCTGGGTGGCAGATAGGAGACGGAGTTGAGAGACAATCTTTTGACCTTAAACAGTAATAGCCAAGATCTTTTGCATTTTGACCTAGAGTACAACCCAGCTGAAGGGCATTACACTTCTCAAAGCTACCATTTAGAAAGAATGTTAACTTTCAAAGATAGATCCTAGGGAGAGAAAAGAAAAGGTACATAAAATTCCTAAGAGTCTATGTTGGGACAGATGCTAAAATCCAAACAATGATTTACAATGTTTGAAGGATTTTCTTTTCAAAATATCTATATAGGAGTTCTGGCTCTGGTACAGTGGGTTGAGGATCTGGTGTTGACACAGCTGCAGCATAGATTATAGCTGTGGCTTGGCTTTGGTTTTGATCCCTGGCCTGAGAAGGTCCATTATGCCATGAGTATGGCCAAGAAAGAAATATATATATATATCTCCAGATAAATGAATATGGAAGGCAATCTATGGCAACTCTTTCCCATTGCTATGCCAAGTCAAGAGGGAAAAGTTTCAATACTGATTTTCTCAGCAAAGTGCTCGGCATAACCCCCTGCTTTCTAAGGCATTTATAGTAGAGGGTTCCCCAAACCAATAAAAATACGGAAAGAGTATCACAATGCAGTAGGTCACAAGGCCATATAAGCAGTGTGGACTTCTCATTTCCCTTATATGCTACAAAATGCAGTAATTATATTTTCTATCTTCTTGCTAATACTTAAAGGATAGTGTTTTCTTTATCCCCCAAACAAAACTATCATATGGTTGGCATATAGTTGATGATTAGTAAATAAATGATTTGAATCAGATGAGGGAGTTCGTCATGAACAGGAGGAAGCCTTAGCATGAAATCCTGAGACCTCTGTAATCTAGTTTCCTCATAACTATCACTATTGTCTTCCACTGGCTTTAAGATAAAAAAACCTATTTTCTCTACTAGAGGTAATACAAGGTTATGCCAAATGAGCAGTACATAGAAATTTGAGATTCTGATTCCTATCTATCTCCCCAGCCTTCTCTCTCTACTTCTTCCTTTTTTGCTGAATTACTTGCAATTTTCCAGACAGCTCCCATATGTCATGTCATTGTGCTTTATCTTTCTCTTTGTCTGGGATATTTTTCTCCATCTCCATTAATATGGATGTAAACAAATTTCCAGGCTCAAGCATTTTTTCTACCTAGCCTTTCCTGAAGTCCTACCAAATCCACTCACTGGGTCCTCTACTTGCTCCACTACTGTACTATTTCTATTTTAATGATTTACAAGTCTGTAAAACACTAGGGGACTCCAGACTCCTTTAAGGAATAGTCTTATTCATCTTGCATCTCCAGTGATTAGTGAAATACATATCAATGCTTACTATAAGCTGGTGAATGAATAAATGATCAAAATTTCATGCCTCAAAGACACCTATTCATGGAACACAATGACAATGAACTTTTCTTCCTATGGAAAGCAGAATAATGTACCCCACCTCTGAAGACATCCAGGTCTTAGTCCCAAAGCCTGTTAATATGTTAGGCTTCAAGGCAAGTGAGGTTACGGTTTTAAAATAATGAGTTTATCCTGGATGAGACCAATATAATCACATCAGGAGGCGTAAAAGTAGAGTCAAAGAAAAATATGTGATGATAAAAAGCAGGGTCAAGGAGATACTACATTGCTGACTTCCAAGATGGAAGAAGGCCATTAGCCAAGGATGTGGGCAGCTCTTAAAGCTTGACCCAGCAAGGAAATGAATCTTCACTAAAGTCTCCAAAATGAATACAGCCCTGTCAATACCTGGCTTTTAAGCCCAATAAGACTTGCATCAAACTTCTAGCCTACAGAACTATAATATAATAAATATATGTTTATAATTTATAACATAGTAATAGCTAATATACTCCTTAAAGCTGTTTTTGTGTTTGACTTCTCATATGGCACTAGCCTCTTACTACTTAAATAGCTACGCCTATTAAGGATATTATGGACCAAGCAATGTACTAAGCATTTTAAACTGTTTATTTAATATCCACGAATGCCATTCTCAGAGGAATGTAATCTGCATATTCTTAGATGAGAAAGCAGGCACTTAAAGAAATTAAATGATTTTCCCAAGAAGAAACAGTTAATAAACGCCAGTTTAAGATCCTTAAGTACAGAATCCTGACTCACCTTTGTGTGATCTAGTGATGTCCAAATCCTCTGTTCTACTGGAATCACATATACTCCCATCACAGAAAGAGGGAAGAGTCCAGTGGTCCTCAAAATGTCTTGTAGGCTTCTTGCGAAGGGATATTCTTCTGTTATCCTCCCACAACAAATTCCTCAAGAAGCCAAATTTAAATCACTGCTCTTAACTTTTTACTTTCTCTACTCCTTTACTAACTCTACTCCTTGAAATGGCAACAAACGCTTAGGAAAAGGCAAAATTTGAGCACATGTTTTGGCTTCTTGGCCCATCCTTTTTATTTGCTCCCCCACTAGGAAGAAAGGTAACCTTCCTGACAGGCAAAATTGACTGAATCTGATATCCCCTGGGTCACATGTTCTGAAAGGCCGGAAGTGGGGCAGGATATTGCTTGCGAAAAGTAATTCAAACCTTTCTCACTTGGGCCACTGTAATTGAAGGTGGTTGATCAACTATACACTTCTATTTTCCACAAAGTATATCAGCTGTTTTCAGAGTATGGCCACCAGAGCAGCAGCATTAACATCATCTGAGAACTTGTTAGACATGCAAATTCTCCATTCTGGCCCCAGGCCTACTGGACCAAAAACTCTGGGGGTGGAGCCCAGCAATGTAGTCGAATGAGCTCTCCAGGTGATTCTAATGTGCACTTAAACTTGAAAACCACTAGAGCAAATAGATCTTGCAGCCCCACACCTCCACCCCAGCAGACCCAGTTAGAGCTCTCTTTAGCTTCATAGCTACAAGAGAAGAAAGCACCACGTTTTAAATCAAGCAAGTTTTCAGTTCCGTTGACTCTATAGCTCTTTATTTTGAGGTTTGAGGATCCTAATCATTAATAATGCCAATATTTTGCACCCTATATGCTAGCATTATGTTTATATTCCACTAGATAGAAGCAGCCTGATGGGCAGGATAAATGTGTCATATTACCTAATCTTTGTCACATGGAGCATTGAACAGAAAAATTAATACAAACAAAAACCACCAACTACTAATTGACATCAAGGATCACAATGAAATATGGGAACTTTTTGAGCTGTGGAGGTTACAGCAGCTTGACTGCAGCTGCTAGTGCAAGCACATCTGTGGTGAGCTCGATTAAAAGTGTCCCAAATACCATGTAGACACAAAAATAAGCAAGTTTAAGCACACAGAGGTCAAGGTATTAGGAAGTAGGCTTTTATTGAATTTCAATCCAGACTTTAGGTCTCAAGAGTGAGGAGATAGCCCAAGTCACTAAAGGATGAAATTTAGGACTAAATATGGATTTGTACAACATATACAAAAATACAGTTTTTTCAAAAAACAAAACAGGAGTTCCCTTCATGGCTCAGTAGTTAACAAACCCGACTAGTATCCATGAGGACATGGGTTTGATCCCTGGCCTTGCTCAGTGGGTTAAGGATCTGGCATTGCCGTGAGCTGTGATGTAGGTCACAGACACAGCTTGGATCCCATCTTGCAGATCGCGAGGCTCAGATATGGCATTGCTGTGCCTCTGGTGTAGGCCGGCAGCTGTGGCTCTGATTCAACCCCTAGCCTGGGAACCTCTATATGCCTTGAGTGTGGCCCTAAAAAAAAAAAGACAAAAAAAACCCCAAAACCCTCCACTTCCCCCGAACAGTCACCACTTGTTCTCTAAATTATCTTGACTGTTTTTCATGAGAATGATGCACTTCAAGACTTCAGACTGAGTTCAACCTATGATTAGTATATTTTTATCAATTAATTTTATCAGTAAACATGTAACATGAGGGTACCATCATCTAAGGTGCAGTAAACCTCATGGAAACATTTTAGTTCCAGAGGTTAAGAAAGTTTAGAAAGATTTCCCTGGAACACCTTCTATAGGAATTGGGATTTGTCAGAGACAGAAAAAAAGAAAAGACTTACATTAAAAATATGCTTTCGTCTTATAATCAAGTCAGAATTAGTAGAAAGGTAGAAAAAAAAAATAAACTAGCTAATGACCTAGAAGAATCTCCTCAGAAAGAAAGAAAGTTAATTCATTACTGGCTAGTAGGATATGACATGTAAAGGAAGATAAATTGTTACAAGGGATTATGCATTATGGTGTTTGACAGGAAGAAGAAAACTAAGAAGAAAGGAAGTTTCTTAGAGGGCAAACCACCTTAACTGCCCCCAGTGGAATCCAGATACAGGAAAATGGTACCCAATGCTGCTAGAAAGGAGGATGCAGAACAGTGGTGGTATTGCCTCACAGTAGCTCTAGTTATTTCTTGGGCCTGAGAAATTCCAAAACGGAATAAAGAGAAGGTTTAACGGAGAGGCATATGGCAGAAAGTGTTGGTCCTGACTAAGCCTCTGGGGGCTCCAGCTGTGAAACAGCAAATTGTTTTCATTTATTTCAAGAGTTTGTTGAGGGTGAGATATTTACATAAATATAGGTATTATCAAGAAGAAATTTTGTGAGAGAAGGAATCCATGGGTCTTCCAAAAAAAGAGAATAGAAAGAGCTTGAAAGAGCTTGAAAATTTCTTAAGTGCTTGATGGAGAAGGAAAACTACAGAGAGAGAAACAGAAAATCATTCTGTTTTTCAGAGGAATCCTGTTACCCTTGAATGATGGGCTGAAACTTGGAATCACTTTATATTTAATATATTTCTCTTTCCATGTCCCACTGTACTGATATCATGCTTTACCTTGGTTTCAGTACATGGATAGAGGAAAGTATTCATAGAAGAGACTAGTGAGAGAAAGAAAGGACAAGATGTTACACAACTGATAGTAGCCAGAAAGGATAAGAAGCCCTAGCCTCTCAATCACTCTCAGCCTCTGTCTTACCTTCTATAGAGCAGATGAAGGGACATGTTTTTAACTTGGAAGAGAGGTGCTTGAAAAGGGAAAAATGACAACAATTTTGGAGGAATCCAAATCACAACGGCTGTGAAACAGAAGTTTACCAGGCAGAACAGTCTGATGAATCATCTCCTAAAGCTTTGCGTGGTCGATCCCTAGCATAAATCCTTCAAATTAACTAAAGCTTAATGTATCTCTGTTTTCGTTCTCTACAACAATATCCTCAGTTATGTATTGTTTTGATCAGCTGTTTTCAATTCTCAGAGTTAATTTTTATTCTGGTCCTAATGAGATGTCTCATTGTTTAGAGTCATAAAGAGGTTTATGACATTGCTGTATCACTTTAAAAGATGTGGAGGGTATTTATTCTAATTTTATTATGTTCACTCATTTCTCCCCTTACTGGGTATTCATCTTATACAGCCAATCTTGCACATGTGCGAATACATAAAACACAAACTTTGGAAAGACAGTTTTAGACTAGTTTATGATAGTCAAAACATTTTAAAAAACTGGAATCCTTAAAACAAATTATAAGAAAAACTATTATCATCATAAATCAAGAAAAGAAAAAAAGATCACAAACATCTCCACTGAAGTCAACAAAAATGCCAATCAGAAATGCAAATTGCTCTCTTTTCCTACTAATCTGGAGCAAAAAAATAAAGTTTGGATACATCCCTTAAATGACTCATTTTCCACAGTTGTTCTTAACTTTAGCAGAGTATTAGAATCACCAGGAAGCCCTCTAAAGTATTAGAGGATGGGCTTTTTAAAATATTGAGGCTGTTCCTTTTCTTCTAAATGTGATTTTATTGTAGCATCTATCACACTTTATGTTCTTATCTATTTAATGTCTTTGTCCTCCAATTCTTAAGTCCATTGAGGTCTGGGACTTTTAACTGTCTTTTTATGTTCAATGCCTGCTCTATATAGAAAACTTACTATATTTTTATTACATGGATGGATAACATTCATAATAGTTTTAGAGATGATTTTCTGTTCCTAGTTCAAAGTTATTCACCTTCTGGTTTTCAGAATTGTTCTGATTTGGCCCACCTCCCAACAAGTAAGGTATCTTTCTCCTTTATCTACTTAGTAAGCACAATCAAACTATGGTTTCCACCTTAATGTCATATTGTCCTTTTTCTTAGGAGCTCCATGGGATCACAAAGAATTCAATGGAGCAGGAGTTCCCGTCGTGGCGCAGTGATTAACGAATCCAACTAGGAACCATGAGGTTGTGGGTTCGGTCCCTGCTCTTGCTCAGTGGGTTAAGGATCCAGCGTTGCCGTGAGCTGTGGTGTAGGTTGCAGATGTGGCTTGGATCCCGCGTTGCTGTGGCTCTGGCGTAGGCCAGGGGCTACAGCTCCGATTCGACCCCTAGACTGGGAACCTTCATATGCCACGGGAGTGGCCCAAAGAAATAGCAAAAAGACAAAAAAAAAAAGAATTCAATGGAGCAAAATAATGTTTCTCAATCTTCCTTGAATACTAGAACTTGTGATTGTCAGTGACTTGAGAGTTAGTATTCATGGTATTCCTCAAATTTTAGAAATTGCTTCTCAAATTTGATTGATTTGCAAAAATTACAAGTTCTTATGCTTTTATTAAGATCACTAAAAATAAATTCAACTTTTTTTAACCAAGAGAAGCAATACGATTTCCAGAAAAGCTGAACTTATCTATATCTAAATGAGTTCCTTTCATAATATTAAAATGATATATTTTAATTTTTATGACAATATAGTTGATTTACAGTGTTGTGCCAATTTCTGCTCTAGAGCAAAGTGACTCAGTCATACATATATATACATTCCCTCTCTTATATTATATTCCATCATGGTCTATCTCAAGAGACTGGATATAGTTCCCTGAGCTATACAGGAGGACCTCATTGCTTCCAAGTGTAATTTTAAATGTTATAGTTTGCATCTACTAATCCCAAACTCCCCTTCAATCTTACTTCCTCCATCTCCACGTTGGCAACAACTCCCAGTCCATCCCACTCTCTTCCCACTCCCCCAAACACAAGTCTGCTGCTCAGGTCTGAGTCTTTTTATGTTTTGTAGATAGGCCTATTTGTGCCAAATTTTAGATTCCACATGTAAGAGATATCATATAGTATTTGTCTTTCTCTTTCATACTTACTTCATTCAGTATGATAATCTCTAGTTACATCAATGGTGCTGCGATGGCATTATTTTGTTCTTTTTTATGGCTGAGTGATATTCCACTGGATGTACGTACCGTATCTTTTAATCCATTGATCTGTTGATGGACATTTAGGTTGTTTTCATGTCTTGGTTATCATGTATAGTGCTACTATGACCACTGGGGTGCATGTATCTTTTGGAATTATACCTTGGTCCAGATATATGCCCAAGAGTGAGATCACTGGATCCTATGCTAGTTCTATATTTAGTTTTCTGAGGAATTTCCATACTCTTTTCCATAGTGGTTGTACCAATTTATATTCCCACCACCAGTGTAGGAGGGTTCCCTTTTCTCCACACACTCTCCAGCATTTGTTATTTGTTGAATTGTTAATTGTCACCATTGTGAGGTGGTACCAAATCGTAGTTTTGATTTGCATTTTTCTAATGATTAGTGATGTTGAGCATTTATTCAAATGCCTACACATCATCTGTATGTCTTCTTGGGAGAAATGTTTATTTAGGTCCTCTGCCTGTTTTTTGATGGGGTTGTTTGTTTTTTTACTGTTGAGTTGTATGTGTTGTTTGTGTGTTTTGGAGATTAAGCCCTTGTCATTTGAATCATTTGTAAAGATTTTCTCCCATTCTATGTGTTGTCTTTTGGGGTTTTCTTTATTTTTTTAATGGTTTCCTTGCTGTGTAAATGCTTTGTAGTTGAATTAAGTCCCATTGGTTTATTTTTGTTAAATAAATGCAAATAGGTTAGAATAGAGGAATTAGATCACGACCTATTACAGTCTTCATTCAGATTCTAAAACAGCATAGCAGCAGGGTTAGTATGGAGATGAAAGAAAAGGTCCCACCTTCTCTTGTGATCACTATCAACTGCAGTAGCCCATTGCTCAGGTGATGCTACATTCTGGGGGAGTTTAAATTTTATCTTCAGGCCAGCTCCACCAGCCTCATACTTTCTCTCCAGCTCTTTCCGCATTTACTCAGGGAGCTAGATGCCCAGGTCACATAGAATAGGAAGTAGAGAAGGGAGGACAGTAATCTCAGCTTTTTCCCCTGAAGTGAACACTAAATACTAGAATGCACTGGAAACAAAAGTACCAGCAGTGTTCCTCAAATGTAGAAAGGGCCTCCTGCATGGGAATCACCTGAGGAACTCAGCAAAATTGGGGGTTTTGTGCTTATTAGCTATCTTCTGAATCAGAATCTCTGAAACATTAGACCCAAAAGTTTACCTTATTAATGAGTTACGAGGTAATTCTTACACATCCTGCAGTTTGAGAACCACAGGATATAAAATTTGATGAGGGATTTTTAATGAATGTTATTGCAGAAAGATGCACAGATTGTGTGTACATCTTGATGAATTTTCAGAAAGTGAACACATCCAGGAAACCAGCATTCATACCCAGAAACAAAAAGTGGGTTTTCACTGAACAATTTTGTCACAAGATAAGTAGTCTCTGCATGAAAATCAAAAGGAATTTTCAGATATGGATCATTATTTAGAGAAATCCAAGAAAATGCAAATGAAGTTTTAAAATATATTCCACTTGAGTAAAAAAAAAATATTAAAATGCTTTAGTACAAAGTTTATGTCCAGATATTAATAGTTTAATTGTCTAGTAACAACTAAACCAAAGCTACAACAAAACAAAAGGTAAAACAAAAACTCATTCAAATAGCAACTAAGAATATGATACCTGATAATAACATAAATAAGGATATTATAGCCCTCTGTAAAAAAATAATATAACTTCACCTAGATAAATAAAAAAACTTGACCAAACATAAACTTTTAAACTCCTAAAGTGCATAAATATTTTAAAAATAACAATTCTTGCACTATTTAAGTTGAACTAAATTCCTATGAAAATGCTAGTAAAACTTTCCTTTGAGTATAAAGAAATTATTTTAAAATTCATCTGGAAGGCAAAGGAACATTTTGAAACTATAAATAAAATTAAAATAAAACTTATTCTACTAGACGAATAAATGTATAAAAATGACATGAATTAAAACAATGACAAATTAACAAAAATAATATTTCATCAGTGGGACAATTTATCTCTTAAATGCAGACCCTACCTAGTGGTTCTCACACTTAAGCTGTCATAAGAACTACCTGGGGAACTAGGAAACAGCTACTTAGATGCCCCCCCGCCCCACACACATTTTTAAATCTAGTTTTCTAGATGGTCCCAGTCCAATATCTCTGAATGAGCCAACATCCTGAATAATGATATTGGCAGAGAAAATAAACTGTTGACTGTCCTGAGGTCTCTAATTCCACAGTAACTCATAAAAGGAAATGTACAAGGAGAGATGCTACCTTTTACAAGAATAGGGACTATTGGAACAGAGAGGAGGTGGATAAGCAAGTACATGGTTCATAAACTACACTAACCTAAGGGGGTCTACAGGCCTACATGGTTATAGAGGAATTCTTTAAAGGGTATAGCTGTACATATCCATGAACTTCTGTCTAGTTTCTCTCTCTTTGTACTTATTGGGACATTAAAAGGACGTATTTTGGGTTCCCTTTTATAAATCCAAGATTTCATATTTATTCCCATTTATACAGTCTTCCTATCCAATAAAACACTATGGCACTTTTATGATTCTACCAACTATAGTAATAGAGTTTCAAGAAATTTTTATTATCTTATCATTCAAGGGATTGAATTACCATCATGGGCTAAAATAACAAGCTCTTACATATTCCTTTCTTTGCCACAATTCAAATTCCATTTGGCTTTTTGTTAGATATATGCAAGCCACATTAGGCACTGTCGCCATAATTATGCACTGAAACAGAGTGCTCTCTGCTTTATTATAAAGACGATTTAAAGAGACAAATCTGTGTTTTTAAATATTTCTAATTAGAATAATTATCTGTTTGGAAATTTTAAAACAAATCATGTTATCATGCCCCTTCATACCATATGGGGATAAATATTCTCGATAAATAAAAGAGCCAATAGGAAATATGAAGTAAATATGGGGATAAAAAACTCTTAAGAGTACATGTAAAACTTTTGCAGTTCTAAAAACAGTGGAAGATATTGCCAAAGAACAAGTGAAAGATTGGACCTCAATAAAATCTGGAAAAAAAATCCAACATTTTAAAAGACAGAAAATAAACTAGGTAAAATTTGCTTGAAAAACATTGTCAGATAAAATTTTATTATGAATAATATAGAGTGCATACTAATTAACAAGATAAGTAATTTGGCAATATGTATCAAGAGACATAAAAAACAATCAATACTACCTCATTTGCAGCCCATAATTGTACTTTCAGGAATCAGAAGGAAGAAGGCAGAATGCACAAAATGGATAGAACTCAAGACATACCAGAGACTCGAGCCACAGCACTGACAATTCCAGATACTTGACCCTAACTCACAAAACACCCATTTTAAGCACGTTGAATCCTGTGACCTTACAGAGTTCCAAGAGTCTAAAATTATCCTGGTAGTTAACAGGCTATGAAGCCAAGAGGGAAGAGGGAGGGTCTGAGCCCACAGGACAATGATGCAGGGTAAGTTGAAATCAAGAACCAAGAAGACAGTCTAACAGAAGCACTCAACAAAAGGTATGATCTGCATCAACTGGCAGGCACCCAGTTCTACACTAAGAGGCAAAGAGAGTTTGTTTGATCTGCCTGACACTGTTACCAGTCATAGATTACTTCCCTGTTGTCAGAAAGATAATAAGGAGGTAGAAAGAAAGGAGATGGAAAATAGGAGGCACTGGGTTGATGCCAGCTGTTTCAAGAGATTTCTAAAAGGGCCCTGTGCAGAGTTCCCAGTGGGGCTCAGAGATTTAAGAACCCACCATAGCGTCCATGTGGATGAGGGTTCGATCCCTGGCCCCTTCAGTGTTCTCCAAGGGGCATGTAGGTAACAGATGCTGCTCAGATCTGGTGTTGCTGTGGCTGTGGCACAGGCCAGCAGCTGAAGCTCCAACTCAACTCCTAGCCTGAGAACTTTCATTTACAGCAGGGGCAGCCCTAAAAAAAGAAAAAGGAAATAAAAACAAAAGGGCCCTGTAGCTTTTCAAGGGATTGGGAGTGGGGAGATACCAGGAGACACTGAGCTGCTTAAAAGGAAAGAAAAGCTTATAGGTATTAACCTGGTTAATGGCACTATAGGGATTTGTATTTTCTTCTCTATACCTTTCATCCCTTCCAAGGTTAAAACAAATACAGCAATGTCCATTTTTTATAATCAGAAAAACTCATAAATCTTTAAAACATTCTTCCACATTTAGCTTGAAATTTTGATTCTGCCTTGGTATTCCTTAGGAGAAAAGAATAATCTAAAATAATGCTTTGTAAGAGATTAAGCATTTATATTGTGAAAGGGCAATAACTACAGAAGAATGTATTCTCTTTTTATCAATAGTCTGTGCTACTAAAGTCCTATGAGAACGCTAGACACCAGGGAATAAACACAATTTCTTTTCTATCTCAGTCCCATTCATACAAGCACGTTTTGTTACATTTTCCAAGGACAACATTTGGGAAAGAAATAATAAAGAGATAATAGAGCAAATGCATATTTTTAAATAAGATTATGAGAAACGCTTTTGCAGTAAACAAAAGCAAAAGAAAATCCCCAAGACACTGAAGCAATTTGTTGGAGAAAATGAATGAATGATCCATAATATATTCTGTAGCCTTTAGGAGATAATATTTAAAATACTTTCTATATATCTATTGACTAATTGTAAATATTGAGAATTCTGTCAATTTAACAGGGTAAAAGCAAGCTGAAATAAGCTACATCTTTCATTGGGAGAAAATTGATGAAGAAACAATTTAACAAAACAATGGAGGAGATTTTTATATATGATAGTACAAAACAGCAGAGAAGCCTTATTTAAAACATAGTGGCTATAAATTATTTTATAAGCATCTTTAGAGAGGACCTAGGTGCAACACTCACATCTTTCTCACTGTTAAATGGACTGTCATAATTAGTTTACATCTTGTAGACTCAATTTCCAAATCTGCGGTCACATCACAAAATTTGGATAAGAATCAAATAAGAAAATGGAGTTCCCATCGTGACTCAGTGGTTAACGAATCTGATTAGGAACCATGAGGTTGTGGCTTTGATCCCTGGCCTCACTCAGTGGGTTAAGGATCCAGTGTTGCCTTGAGCTGTGGTGTAGGTTGCAGATGCAGCTCAGATCCCACGTTGCTGTGGCTCTGGCGTAGGCCTGCAGCTATAGCTCTGTTTAGACCCCTAGCCTGGGAACCTCCATATGCTGCGGGTGTGGCCCTAGATAAAAAAGACAAAAAAAAAAAAAGAATCAAATAAGAAAATACGTATGAATATTCTGTGTCCTGTGTAAAGCATTCTATGTAATAATATGGTTTATAACTATTCGCAAGTAAAGGCAAAATATTTAATGTAAAATGACAAAATTCATTAAAACAGTAGTTTCAGAAGAAAATGAAAAGCTATATTTTTCTCCTCCCTATTTGAAATAGATTGAATCATTCCTCAGAATGATAAATTTAACCAGCATTTAAACAGAGCCCTAAACTAGCCTGTATGTTATGATGATTTATAATAAGAATTATATAACTTTCATTCCATTTCTCATACAAAGCTCCAAAAATTTTCTAAGTGACAAGAATAGAAAATGTATCTTTTTATATTCATAACAAGTCCCTTTCAACTACACCTGAGTTTATATTAATGACATGAATTTTGGAAAGCACCTATGGATGGGGCCTGGTTTCTAGGAGAGCCAAGCAGTGATTAAAGAGTTGGAAATTTTAGCCCCACTTCCAAACCTCTAAGACAGAACACAGGCTGGAGATCAAGTTCAAATAATGAGAGAAAGAGAGTGGGAGATAACATCATCATGATGGAGGCATATTTCCCATCCTAAGAACATGGACTAGCAAGTATCCGTAGATAAGACACCAGTGTAAAAATCTCAGAACATGGTGGTGAGGCTGAAGCTTCTCTCGGGACCACAGAGACTGAAAAGACTGCATTAGAAAAACAAGAACCACTACATTCTAACTGCGCTGCCCATGGGGCAGGCACAGTGCTGCAGGGAAAACACACTCTACCCCAGGGCCAATTATTTCTCCAGCAGGAAAAAGGGATTCTAAGGCAGACTTCCCTGAGAGGCCCATTTGGATCTTGCTCCATGAGAATTAGGAGGGAACCTGTGGTACTCGCCTACTGGATTGTATTGAGATATAGATGAGGGGCAGTGCTAACAGCAATCAGTGCTGGGATGTGGGTAGACTGAGCTCCTTCTCCAGCAATGCTGGGTAGAGATCCCAGCCAGTGGCTCTGCCCATTTACAGAGCCAATCCAGGGGTCCCCTCTGGCTAGGGAACTCAAGGCACAGTTCTTCCTGATTCAGGTCATATTAGGCCACAAAACAAGTCTTAGTAAATTTTAAAAGTTTGAAGTCATATATGTATTTTCTCCAATCACAATGTATTGAAACCAAATGAAGAGGAGGGAATACTCCCGAACTCATTTGACAAAGCCAGCATTTCTTTTTATGCTAAAGCTATGTAGTGGCTCTACAAGAACTACAGGCCAATGTCCCCGATGAATACAGATGCAAAAATTCTTAATAAAATACCAGAAAACCAAATTCAACAGTACATTTGAAGGAACATATACAATGAACAAACGGTATTTATCCCTGGGCACAGGATGGTTTGACATATACAAACCAATAACTACAATGCATCACATTAATAGAATTAAAAATAAAAATTATATTATTATTTCAATAGATGTAATAAGGCATTGAGCAAAATTCCACATCCACTCAAGATTGAAAAAAAAAAAAAACCACTCCTGACAAACATAGTATAGAAAAAACATACCTCAAAGTAATAAAGGTCATATATGACAAACCAGTTCAAAATTAATATTATAGTACTGGCAAAAGATTGAAAATTTTTCATCTAAGATCAGGAACAAGGCAAGGGTGACAATTCTCATCACTCCTATCCAACATGGTGCTAAAAAGTCCTAGCCAGAGGAATAAGGCAAGAAAATGAAACAAAAGAAATCAGCATTGGAAAGGAAGGCATAAAATCCTGTCTACCTGCATATGACATGATTTTATTGTTATGATATAGAAAATCCTAAATATTTCACCAAAACCTCTTAGATCTATCAACAAATTTAGTAAAGTTGTAGGATAATATCAACACACAAAAATCAGTAGCATTTTTATATACTAATGTACTAATGTAATATAATGTAATACACAATCCCATTAACAAGAGCAACAAAATCAATAAAATTGGAGTCTCCTGGTGGCCTGCTCGTTAAGGATCTGGTGTGGTCACTGCTGTGGCTCAGTTCACTGCTATGGGGCAGTTTCATTCCCTGGCCTGGGAACTTTCAGATGCCATGGCCTCAGCCAACAAAACAAAACAATAAAATAAAATAATTAGTAACAAATTTAGCCAAGGATGTGAAAGATCCAGATCCCCATGCTGCAAACAGTGATAAAAGAAGTTGCAATTGGCATTTGAAGTAGAGGTAGTCTGGTAGTCTGTGGGACTGAGCCCTAAATGGGTGGGATCTGAGAGTATCTCTAGGTTTGAAGGATAAGAATTAAGCTAAATATATAGGATACTCAGCACATTCTACAGAACTGCTTATGGAGTGTAAAACTGCCACATATTTGTTGACCAGGGTACAGATGTGTTAAAAATATTGGGTGTAGGAGTTCCCGTTGTTGCGCAGTGGTTAACGAATCCAACTAGGAACCATGAGGTTGAGGGTTCGGTCCCTGCCCTTGCTCAGTGGGTTAACGATCCGGCGTTGCCCTGAGCTGTGGTGTAGATTGCAGACACAGCTCGGATCCTGCGTTGCTGTGGCTCTGGCCTAGGCCGGCAGCTGCAGCTCCGATTCTACCCCTAGCCTGGGAACCTCCAACCCCTAGCCTGGGAACCTCCATATGCCGCGGGAGCGGCCCAAGAAATGGCAAAAAAAAATATATATATATATATTGGGTGTAGTGTGAAGGAAAACAATAGTGTTTCTTATTTACAACCTCTTTCTAAATTGGAGCATTCATATAATCCTAGAGCAAAAGTGTTCATTTTTAATCCAAATAGCTTCCTCTTTTGCTCTACCAAGCTGGAGTAAATTAAGCTTTTATTTGTATAAATAAAAATAAGCTAAATAAATCAAATTTGAAAGCAATAATTTGAAAAGGATATACTAACAATATTTTGTAATACTGATTAAAATATAATTTAATGAGAACTGAGTTTCTCCATTTTCCTTGATTACCCTGAATACCTGGTGAATAACATTTTTAAATCATATTCAGAACATTTTCTTTTAGATTTTTGACTTTAAATGTTCATTGTCCTTTTAAACCTCAAATAAATCTTCAAATAAAGGGTTAATATTGGAATAAACTGAAAGCCATTGTATTTAATAGTTACGTACATGGAAAAAGTCTTCTATATATTTCTAGTAATGATACACGTATTTTTTTCTCCTTCATAGCCAACCCATCATATGTGAGTTGTGTCTAAAGGAAAAATTAGTATCTTAGAAAATAGAAAAAAAATTGAATTTGCTATAATGTGAGTTTCTAAGATCTGGCAGCATTAGCAGGGGATGGATGAACTCCTAAAATGTTTCCAGTGCTATGCTCAGTTGTGAGAGATAATAGAGAATAAGCTATATACAGCTGCTCCCACAGGGGGAGAGAGTTGATAAAACAAAGAATTATAATAAAGGTTTGTGAGCAAACAGAGGGACTCTGTGATTGGATAGCCCAGCATAGTGGTTGTCTAATGGTTTCCAGGAGAAAATTGTACTTAGGAGTAGGATAGAAAAAGATTGAGATTGGGAATTAGTGTCTTAGGCCAACAAAAAAGTGCAGAGCAAAAGAAAGAAGTCACTTTGATAGTGGTGTGAAAAGTATGGATAGTGTTTTTGTTTTTTGTTTGTTTGTTTTTTGTTTGTTTTTTTTTGTTTTGTTTTTTAATGGGAGTGGCAAAAAAGAGTCTGGCAATTTAGGCAAAAGCCAGAAGCCATGAAGGACTTGTAACACATGTCAAAGAGTTTGACTTTATCTCAAAAGCAATGGAACTTCAGAGAAAGAATTTAAGAATGGAGAGGTGACAAAGAGGCATTTAATGATAGCAAAAGTAATTGATGCTTCCTGGGCACAATTCAAAGCCAAATCCTTCTGATCCTAGGGAAAATCAAGGAGGGGATGATAAAGTCAAATTTAGACTTAACACATGAAATTGCTAAAAACTATAATTTAAAATGATTGAATCTAATTGTCTTACAAAATCCCATCTTCTTTTTTTTTCTTTTTGTTTTCTTTTCTTTTTTTTTTTCTTTTTAGGGCCACACCCATGGCATACGGAGGTTCCAGGCTAGGGGTTGAATCAGAGCTACAGCTGCTGCCCTTCACCACAGCCACAGCAACGCAGAATATCCGAGCCATGTCTCCAACCTACTCCACAGCTCACAGCAATGCCAGATCCTTAACCCACTGAGCAAGGCCAGAGATGGAACATGCATCCTCAGGGTATTAGATTTGCTAACCACTGAGCCACAATGGGAACTCCTAAAATCCCATATTCTGAAATTATTTAAGTTTCAAAAAAGGAGCTGCCAGATGCACATACCTAAAGAACAGAGATATCATTTAGAAATTCTCAGTACAACTTATTTTGGCAGTGTCTTCCTTTGCAGATTTCAACCCACAGGTCCCTGGCTTCTCTTCTTTCTTTGCTTTTGTTATTCCAAGTCTTTTTTTGGTCTCTTGCTTTCTGCAATTCCCTGTCAGCCAGAAGCCTGCTGACTCTCCTCATGTGTTTCAAGACCTTTGACTTTCCTGAATTTTCCCTGATGTTCTATTCTCAGTTTGTTCTTTACAGAATGAAAAAAGGACTAATTAAACAGTAGATCTTAAACACGTTACGCTACAATATAAAGGGTCTTCCAGAGATCTCATGTGGTGAGGCAGTTCCCATTACATTCTTCAGAGTTCTCCAATGTTGCTGCTTTCACCATCTCTGGATCCATCGCAGATTTCAGCATCCAAGCTCAAATGGAGAGAATAAGAGAGAGGAGGCCATTGTAAGTTGGCATTTGAATCCTTCTTTCCTTCAGAAGCAAGACTGTTATCAGCAGGTAATAATTCTATTTAGATTTCAATCCTTGAGACTCATTTGAAATTCTAAGCAAAGTTGAGATATTTGATTAATTGAATATCAATAGGATGTAAGTCTAGCCTTCAGTCTGAAATAGGCTCTTGACAATTAAATCAATAACCCTATTCCTTCCTTCATTGTTATTTTCTCACTTCCTTTGTCCTATGCTTCTGCAAAAAAAACTTCTACCAAGAATGGTCTCACCTACAATATTCCGCATCACTGATTTGCAAACCTAGCCACCTTAGATAACAATTTCCTTGTTTTTGTGCAACTTATATTTGTTTGATATATTATAATGAAATGAAGAAATTGACATAGATATAAGGGAAAATGAATGAAACAATTGAAATAATGCTACAGAATTTATATTAAATAATTATCACTCTAGGCATCTTGAAGATTTGCAGAGCAAGGAATGGATAGATAGATGAAATGGATTAATAATGTACAGAAATATGATGGAGCATGATAATGTGAGAAAAAAGAATGTATACATGTATATGTAACTGGGTCACCATGCTCTACAGTAGAAAAAAAAAATAAAAGGTAAAAAAAAAAGAAGTTTAAAATAAATAAATAGAATGTACAGAAATATGTAAATCAATGAACTGGAACACACCCTCACACCATACACAAAAATAAACTCGAAGTGGCTTAAAGACTTAACCATCAGAGAAGACACCATTAAACCCCTAGAAGAAAGCTCAGGTAAAATATTCTCTGACATTAACCTTACAAATATTTTCTTAGTTCAGTCTCCCAAGGCAACAGAAATAAAATCAAAATAAACCAATGGTACCTAATCAAACTTACAAGCTTTTGCATAGCAAAGGAAACATAAAAAAAAAAAAAGACAACTTATGGAACGGGAGAAAATAGTTTCAAGTGATGCAACCGAGAATGGCTTAATCTCTAAAATTTACAAACAACTTATACAACTCAACAGCAAAACAACCAACAACCCAATTGAAAAATGGGTAAAAACTCGAATAGACATTTCTTCAAAGAAGATATGCAGATGGCCAATAGGCACATGAAAAAATGTTCAGCATCACTGATAATAAGAGAAATGCAAATCAAAACTACTATGAAGTGCCATCTCACTCCAGTCAGAATGGCCATCATTAATAAGTCTACAAATAACAGAGGGTGTGGAGAAAAGGGAACCCTCCTATACTGTTGGTAGGAATGTAAATTGGTTCAACCACTATGGAAAACAGTTACCATGCTGCACAGTAGAAAAAAAAAATTGTATTGGGGAAATAACAATAATAATAATAAAAAAAGAAAGCAGTAGGGAAGTACCTTGGAAACTAAATATAGGACTACCATATGATCCAGCAGTCCCTCTCTTGGGCATATATCCAGACAAAACTTTCATTAAAATAAGGTATATACACCACTATGTTCATTGCAGTACTATTCACAATAGCCAAGACATGGAAACAACCTAAATGTCCATTGACAGATGATTGGATTAAGCAGATGTGGTATATATACACAATGGAATACTTTAGCCATAAAAAAGAACAAAACCATGCCATTTGCAGCAACATGGATGGAACTAGAGACTCTCACACTAAGTGAATTAAGTCAAAAAGAGAAAGACAAATACCATATGATATCACTTATATCTGGACTCTAATATGTGCTACAAATGGACCTTTCCACAGAAAAGAAACTCATGGATATAGTGAGCAGACTTGTGGTTGCCAATGGGGAGAGAGGCAGTGGGATGGACTGGGGGTCTGGGGTTAATAGATGCAAACTATTACATGTGGAGTGGATAAGCAATGAGATCCTGTTGTATAGCACTGGGAACTATATCTAGTCACTCGTGATGGAACATGATGGAGGATAATGTGAGAAAAAGAATGAATATATATGTATTTGTGACTGGTCACCTTGCTCTACAGTAGAAAGTTAACAGAACACTGTAAACCAAGTATAATGGAAATGATTTAAATCATTTAAAAAAAAAAGAATGTACAGAAATATGAATAAGGGAATATATCAGTAGAGAGTTAGGAAGATAGATAGACCAATCAAAAGACAAAAACAGATTTATAAAGAAATTGATCACCTCATGCTACTTTTTAAAAGAAAGATTTAATTTTTACATTTAACATAGAAGAAACCTAAGAGAAGCTGAAGAAATTGCTGAAACAAACATATGTTTCTTCATTTCAATATATGCTTTTCTTTCTTTTTTACAAGTAGGAAACAGAGACATGGAGCAACATTAAATATCTAGAATTATGATTTCTTTTAAATGACATGTTTCAATTGTGGTATGAATAATCGACTCTGCTTTTAAAAAATGAGTAAATTATCACTCTTCAGTCTTCACTTCCCCCCCCAATTTTGGTTATATATATATTTTCTACATCACAGAGTTAATAGAATTTATCTTCTGTTCTATAACCATAATTCCCTCAGATATTTAGCCTAATTTCTATTTTAAATAGATGCAATGATAACCACCAGGCCTGTTACCACACTTTTCTGTAATCATTTATTGGTTGAATAGATTTAATCATTAAGTATTTATTTAAAGAAAGACTCGTAATTCCTGTATTCTAAGAATCTGTATGTGCTTGAAAATATCAGCGTGTTGCCTTTTATACTAGAGAAAAAATGTTGAAGGGAATAAATTTATTGATTGAGTCTCTTTCTCAATAAATGCTGTAGTCATTCCTCCACCATCTTCTGGAATTAAGTGGTGATTTAATCCTTTCGTGATTTCTTATTTTTTGATTGTCAGGATTTCATCTTCAGTAGTTTCTTCAAGAATAATTTGTGGGTATTTTCACCACCAGTACTACACCCAGTCCTGGGCAAGAGTTGCTTCTGACCCCAGCTCTGTACTTTAAAGGAGACTGAATTAGCTTATCCCAACTCATGTCTTTCCCCATGGAGCAGAGAGTACTTAGGTCCTAGGGATTTTGTGCTTGTGCCTACTCTACATCACAACTGGGGCACCTGGGAGTCTAACATTATCTGTCCAAACAGACCTGAGCCTGTTTCCCGAGCCTACATAGGCAACTTCCCCATGGCTGGTCTCCTGAATGTGGACCATGCCGCTACACCTAGACCAAGAAGTGGCTCAGAGATGACTTTTTTGAGAAAGTATAGAGAAAGCTTGGACATGTGGTCTGAGGTATTCGTGCATACACAAATGAGATGAGACCTGTCATGGAATCAAGTATTTACAAGGGTTGTGGGGCCATCAGGGCTTGCTGTACAACCAAGTTCTGGTTTGTGGTATTACACTGAGGAGTTTTAAAAAGGAGTTTTAAGGATTGCTCTGTTGTGTCACCTTTCACCCACTGTGCATGTTCACAAAGTATGGTGGTGTTGGCATTGTTTTTGGCCCTGCCTCTACTACGGGTATGCCACCAGTCATCCCTGGTGTCCCTCAGGCATTGTTTCCACAGGATCACCAGACCAGATCCACTGGACATATCCCAGGGCTGCAGCAGTTGTGTTCCTAAACCCAATGTGGGAACTGTGGAGGGAGCTCAGACTGTGGCCGAGCTCAGCACCTACGTGTATGTGCCCACAAAGTCCACATCTAAGGCCAGACCTGTCCTGGCTGTGGGAGCACCCATTGTCCTTTCAGATGTCCCACCAGTGCTGAATTTACAAAGCCTATGGTGGAGGTGTAAATAGTGCATTCCCTGGGGCTCAGCAGTGGTTTCAGCCCCACCTCCGTATATAAGCCAGCCACTGGCATCTGCTCCAGGGGCCCACTGAGGTAGCAGTCAGCATGTGAACCTGACCAGTTGGGAATCAGTCGAAGTAGCAGCTGGGGTATGTGAACCAGGTGGGAGCCTCTTCTGGAGTCCATGGAGGCAGGGCCTGTCCATGTATATAATGGCAGTCCCACCCCTCACTTGATAGGACACGTAACAGTGGCATCTTTCTTCCATGGTGGGCCATCTTACACAAATGCACCAGTCCCTTTGGGCTGTCCCTGTGCAGCCAACACCAGTCCTCTCCCTGGGACTGTCCTCTATTCTCCACCATAGAGCACGCAGCCCCAGCCTATGGAAGCAGACCCCTATGGCAGAAGGGACAAGAATCATCTGTGTAGGTCTCTCTCTGTCTTTCCTGCCACAAACCAGTTGATGCACTCTCCTCTGGGCCTCCGAAGCTCTTTTTCTGTCTGAGCTGATCTCCCCTCTGGGTGAGGGGTCTTCCCAGGGAGCAGAAAACTCTCTACTTCAGCTCCCTTCTAGGATGCACGTCTTGTCCTGCTGCTGCTGCTTCTTTTCTTCCCCTTTCTTCCTACCTGGTGATGTAGAGATCTTTCCTGTACTCTGGGTGATTGAGGTCTCCTGCTAGCATTTATAAGATGTTCTGTGAAAACTGTTCTACCTGTGGATGTATTTTTGATGGCTTTGTGGGAGGAGGTGAGTTCTATGTCCTACCACTCTGCCATCTTGATTGGAGCCCTGTAATTATTCCATGTCCTTACTGTTTTATCTGAGAATTTTAGCCCATTTACCTAACAAATGAAATCAAACTTGGCCAGCTAAAATATTTTTTGTTTTTTGTTTTTGTTTTTTTATCTTTTGTCTTTTCAGGGTTGCACCCACAGCAAGTGGAGGTTCCCAGGCTAGGGGTCAAACAGCTACAGCTGCCAGCCTACACCACAGCCACAGCAACACAGGATCTGAGCCAAGTCTGTGAACTACCCCACAGCTCATGGCAACACTGGATCCTCAGCCCACTGAGTGAGGCCAGGAATCGAACCTCAACCTCATGGTTCCTTGTCAGATTTCGATTCTGCTACACCACGATGGGAACTCCTAAAATACTTTTTGGTTCTCTCTTTTCTAGGAAACTTATTAGCTCATTTGATGATTGCTAAGGGAGATATTAAAATAACCTAATTTTTTTTCATTATAGAAGGTGACTTGTGCTTTCCACTGCAGTACTTAGAGAATGATTTATTTTTCTTTAAAGCTCAATAATTTAACTATTAAATGTCTTATTGATTATTCTATAACATTTAACCCAGGGATTGAACTGGATCCACAGAAGTGGCAACGCCAGATCCTTACCACTAGGCCACTAGGGAACCCCTAGAGGTGCTTTTCAATTTTCATATTCAGTTGTGCCATTAATTTAAGGAATTTTATTTTCTATTTTGTTTTAAATTATTTTTATTGAGTTATGTTCTATAATTTAGAAAAACAATTTTCCTGTATCTGTGTTCTTTCTCTGTCATGTATGCTATCTATGTCTATCCTATTGTTTGATCTCTTTTTCTATTTCTTATGTGTTCATGGTAATTATTTAAAGCCTTCTTCCTTCCTTGGAATAATTCAATTTTAATGAGATTTATCTTCTTGCTTACTATTTCCAATTCATTTTTTTAATTTTTTTTTCCAATTCATATTTTTAGTTCTATAAAATTGGATTTTGTACCAAAAATTTTTTTTTCTGAATTCTATAAATTTTTAGATTTTATTGTGATGTTTTATTTCCTGGACTTCAATCTACTGATGTATTAAATTTGTCCTACATTTAACTTATTTTACAATGCAAGATATTTTTTTTTTGTCTTTTGTTGTTGTTGTTATTGTTGTTGCTATTTCTTGGGCCGCTCCCGCGGCATATGGAGGTTCCCAGGCTAGGGGTCGAATCGGAGCTGTAGCCACCGGCCTACGCCAGAGCCACAGCAACGGGATCCGAGCCGCGTCTGCAACCTACACCACAGCTCACGGCAACGCCGGATCCTTAACCCACTGAGCAAGGGCAGGGACCGAACCCACAACCTCATGGTTCCTAGTTGGATTCGTTAACCACTGCGCCATGACGGGAACTCCTACAATGCAAGATATTAATGAGGACTTCTGTTCTTTAGATTATGTTTTATCTTCAACTAGGTGTTCTGTATTCTCTCTTTTTTCTAAGATAAATGGGAGTTGCTGTATTTGCACTTTTCAGTTTGCTCACGCTAAAGTGAACAAATCTATAACCTGCTTATCTGAAACCTGCACATCTTCCCCTAATACAATTTAATTATTAATTATAACGTTGTTAATTATTGATCCATGATGATACAGTCCATCTACTTGCCTATAGCTTGAGGCCATGAAACAAAGAGAAGAGTTCTTACAGAGCTTGTATGAGATTTTTAGGAGAAACTTCATTTTTTCTTCAGTGATTTTATGAAATGTTATTTGAATTACTTCACAACATGATGTGTTTATGTGTGTGTATGTTTTGGGTACAAAGGCAAAATAACCTACTCAAAGATGGTAAACCTTCAGGATTCAGACCACTCCTCTACTTCAATTCGGAGTCAATTCCTTCAAAGACACATTTAATTTTCCCACTGCACTCACTCATCTCTCTCTTTTATCAGAGACACAGTCCTACTCAATAAATACTGATTCAGCATACTTGTGGTAGAGAACAAAATCTGTACTTTTCATCAGATTTAGGAATTTTTCAGTGATTTCTTTAAACATTTTAATGCCTCATTCCCTTTCTAAGACTCCAATTACACATATTTTAGCTCACTTGATGTTGTCCCACATGTCATGATGCTCTGTTCATTGTAAGTCTTTTTTTTTTTTTTCTATGCTTCAATTTGGATATTTTATATTGATATAACTTAATTTTTTCCACTTCTGGGTCTTTTTTTTATTCAATGAATTTTATTACATTTATAGTTGTACAACAATCACTACAATCCAATTTTATAGCACTTCCATAATATAACTTTAAATTCAATCTTTTTCCCCCAGCAATGTCTAATCTGCTCTCAATCCTCTCCAGTGTGATTTTCATCACAGACAGTATATTTTTCCATCTCTAGAAATTTGATTTACATCTTCTTAGGTCTTCCATGTCTTTCTTTACAAAGCTTATACTTTCTGCTATCTTCTTGAATATATGTAGTATATTTAAACAACTTTTCAATGTCAATGTGTGCTATTTTTACCTGTTGCATTTTGGAGTCACTTTCTTTTAACTGATTTTTCTCCCTTTACTATAGATAAGATTTTCTTGTTTCATTGCTTGCTAGAAAATTTTTGATTGGATTGCCAATTTTATGCTGATGAGTATTGGATTTTGTTGGAGCTCCTTAAATATTTTTAGAGATTTGTTCTGGGCCACAGTTAAGTTATTTCAAAACAACTTGAACCTTTTAAATCTTGTGTTTAAGCTTTGTTAGACTGGTACAAGACAGCCTTTAATATAGGGCTAATTTGGTCTCACAATTGAGGCAATACTCTACTAAGAACTATACAATACCTATGTTTAGATGTCTTTTCATCTTGGCTTGTAAATTGTTTCTGGTTCTATGTGACCCTTAGATATTTTTCAACCTGTTCTTTTATACTGGTCCTTCCTCCAGCCTTGGGCAGTTTCCTTATATGAATGCTTTTATCATCAGTACTGTGCTGTTGATGCAAGAGGAATCTCTCCAGATCTCCTCAGAGCATTCTCTCTCTGTCTCTGTCTCCCTCTAGTTCTGTTTAGGTTTCCCTCCAATTGTTACAGGGTGGATACTCTATAGGCAGTGAGCTAGGGAAACTTTCAAGGCTCACTTCATTTTTTTGCTTTTCTCAGAGATCACTCTAATATGCTGTCTGTTGTGTGAAGTCTAAAAATCCTTGTTTCATTCATTTGATTTTTTTATTAGTTAGTTAAAGCAGGAAGGTAAATCCTGTTCCTGTTACCTTACCATGTCTGGAAGCAGAAATCTTTTCATGATACATTTTTAACAAAATGTGGCAATGGGCACTTGATTGGACTGAACTATTATGCAGAAATGGTGACCAAGAGTAAAAGTGGTAGCACCAAAGAGAAAAACAGCTGCGGTCATCTTTAGGTTCTGGGGTTGTAAAGAATACCTCACAGCAGGATGGTCTGGCTCCTACAGCACCTTCTTTCCTCCAATATGCTATTTTTCCTTTTCACTCTGTTTTTATTTTTTTTCTCATAAACCTCAGCACATATCCCTTACATATCTAACACTTATGATAAGAGAGATTGACCATATCTGGTAATGGAGAGAGAGAAAAAGGAATTCTTTATTTCCATTACAGTAGGTAGGAGGGAGGATATATGTGTTTGACTATGGACTTTAGAATTGTATGGAGAAGCTTTGGTGTCCTTTACTTTATGCATCATCCAATACATACTAGCTTAACTTGGGAATCTTAGCCTTTCTCTTTCTGACATTAAACTCTTAGATTACATAATATCTAGTGAAATTCTTGTAATTTGTAATTTTTTCATCAGTATGGATGTGCTCTGGGAGACATTTGAAGGATTAGAGTCACATCAAAGCCTCATTTAAGCATAATTTACTTTCTAAAGCCACATCACCTTGATTAACTAAATTAGTACTGCCTTAAGAGACATCATGATTTTATGAGTCACTTTACTTTCAGTGTTTTGCAATAAGGCATAATTTACTGTCACCTTCTCTACAGTTCTAATTTGCTGATGTTTTCTGAAGCCCAGTAGAATGACTGGTTAATGAGAAAATAGCACTGCTTAGAAAATAAACTAACATTAACCATGACATTTTTCATAGAATTAGAACAAACAATCTAAAAATTTATATGGAACCATAAAAGACCCAGAATTGCCAAAGCAATACTGGGGGGGGCAGGAACAGCAGGAGGCATAACTCTCCCAGACTTCAGACAGTATTACAAAGCTACAGAAATCAACACAGTATGATACTGGTCAAAAACAAAAACAAAAACAAAAACAAAAAAACAGAACAGACATACAGACCAATGGAAAAAAATAGAGAACCCAGAAATAAACCCAGACACCTACAACATCAATTAATCTTCAACAAAGAAGGCAAGAGTATAAAATGGGAAAAAGACAGTTTTTTCAGCAGGTGATGCTGGGAAAACTGAACAGCTGCACATAATCAATGAAACTGGAACATGCTATTTCACCATGCCCAGAAATAAATTCAAAATGGCTTAAATACTTAAACATCAGACAAGACACCATCAAACTCCTAGAAGAGAATATAGGCAAAATATTCTATGACATCAACTGTACAAATTTTTT